>NC_133515.1:6057575-6360606 GCF_049354715.1 Callithrix jacchus
ACTCTGTCGTAATTGCTGGATCAGTTCTAGACATTTTCCAGCTGCCTCTAGTTTTTGAACTTGCAGACATAGGAGAACTTGTCTTCACAAGGCACATCCCTCCATCTCTTGAATCCTATAAGTCAATGAGAAGAGTTTGAGATGAGAGAACAGAAAGATTGTGACCCTCCTGGCTTTAGGACTCAGGACAAAAAACAAACATCCATTTCCTGGATGAAGAGCTACCTTTCCTCTATCCCAGTACCAGTCCCATCCTTAGAGCTAAGCAGCAGAGAACAGAAACAGGTGGTTGGATTCTCTGCCTCTTACCTGAGCTTGAGGTCAGGCTCACACAGTAGCCAGGATTAGTGCTGCTTGGGGCTCCAATGTCCCAGGATTTGTAGGAGACATGGGACCCACTGCTCCAGTGCCAGCGGCGGTTCTAGTTGGGCAAGATCCAGAACAGAGGCAGTGGTCACTCAAAAATCAGTAGAATCACTGGGCCTGTGTGTACACTCAGAAACGTGCCCAAACACATGAGAAGAATAAACCTTGTTGTCTTGCTGAATATTGTTTCCTTTCCTCTACTTTTGCTCTCAACTTCTTCTTTCCTGAACTGTCCAAATCACTACCCCTGTTTCACCGAGAAATAAACGTTTCTAATTTGACATAGAGATCCAGAGTAGCTCACTTAAAAAGTGGTTCTTGAATTTTTGTCTTTGAGGCCCACAACCCTCATACCCAGCATAGCATTGGCTGGCCATTAGTTGTTGTTATGCTATTTAGTATAATACCACGTTCCCAAATGCCAGCAGTAGATTCTTTACCATGAGTGAACACTATATAGTCAGCAATCTAGTCTCTCTTATTATGCTGACAATAACAAAATAGGTAAGAAGTTGGTGCATAAGGATGTTCTGTTGACTGTAGACAGAATGAGTTTATTCATGGATGCCCAGGACACCTAGAAAATTCAGCCTTCCACTTGTATCTCCAAACATCTGCAGTGTACCTTGCTACGCAGAACATTATAGGATCTGTAAGCAGACTGATTTCTGGAAAATGATAAAAACTGGTACTTAAGAGACCAGAGCTTGAACCTCATTCTTACTTCTCAAACCTGATCATTAGGAGATAAAGAAGGCTGCAGCCTACCTTTTTGGGGTCACGGAGGCCAATCCAGACATTGAAGTCATCAGTGCCCCTCTTCTTAATCAGTGAGGCTACAAAGGTGCCCTCAGACTGGGTGAGCACAGACACCAAGTTGCCCGAATTCATGTTCTGGCAGTAGAGCTGTTGGGGAAGAAAATGGAGCACTCAGTGGAGGAGGAATGTGTGAGGATTATACTGAGTCCTTTAAGGTGATATGTCAGAAAAAGGACACATAGTAATGTCCCTGATGATGCTGTCATCAACCACCAGCATCTTTGTGCTGGGAATGTGCTGAATAATGGGATAAAGTAGATTGGAAAGTTTGGGGCTGATGATCGGGTAGCGAGGGGTTCAGTTTTATGTCATTGCAGCCACTGAACACACTGGAGAGTGGCAACTTCCCCTCCCTTCATGAGCCTCCCTTCCCACGCTGCCCTCCTCACTCACATCTGCATCAACCCAGGTCTCACGGTCTTCATTAAAGTAGTAGCAGTAGGAGCGATAGGCATTGGTGCCTTCTGGGCAGCTGATCCGGGCCTGGGGCAACCCTGTCTGGGCCTCTTGGCCTGAAAAAGAAGAGACGATTAAAAGAGGGTCTCAGGGTAAGGTAAAGGCTGGAAGGTGAGGTGGAAGATTCTGAGGTTTCTCTTTTTTTTTAAATTGCATTTTAGGCTTTGGGGTACATGTGAAGAACATGCAAGATTGTTGCATAGGTACACACATGGCAGTGTTATGTGCTGCCTTCCTCCCCATCACCTATAATTGGTATTTCTCCCCATGCTATCTCTCCCCAACTCCCCACTCCCTGCTGTCCCTCCACTATTTCCCCCCTGCAGACCCCAGTGTGTGATGCTCCTATATATAGGAACAGAATATAGTCTATTATGGGATGACTGCTCCCTTTTGTTCCTGTATCCTATATCTTCTCTCTTTGGTTTCTTTGATCAGGGTAAAAACACAGAATGGATAGGCTAAAGAAACATGTCTCCAGTTTCCCTTTTATGTCTGGGACTCGGGATCTTCTGCCTTGAAGGACTCAGGCTTCTACTTTTCTCACACAAGCCTCTCCCTGGTTTCCCTGAACACAAGGCTCTCCTCAGTTCTCCACCCCGTTAGTGACTCTCTACACACTGACATCCCCAAATCCACCATCATGTATAAATTTAATCAGATAAACTCAGCCAACTGTGGCAGTGGCTTATAAGGGGTTATTTTAAATTCTAGCTCAAACTCCTAAATGGGATGTGGATGTGGATAAATGTGATGAGATCAGCAATAAAGATCACTAAACACCACAAAACAATCCTTAATGGTGATTCTACTCTCTCTCTCTCTCTCTCTCTCTCTCTCTCTCTCTCTCTCTCTCTCAGACCTATAAGCTTGGGGATAGAGTGAAGGCTTCAGGGCTAGACAGGGTTGGTTGGTAGAAAAGAGATCTTACCTTGGCTCAGAGACAGGAACATCAGGCAGGAGATCAGCATGAAGTATGAGCTGGTCTGAGCCATGCTGCTCTGCAATGAATTTCTTGCTTAAGAGGCAAATCAACAATCTCACGAGATGGCAACCACCTGGAGCCTGTTTGGGGAGACCACCCTTTACCTGCAACTTTTGTTTTTAATAATAAAAAAAAGATGTCAAAAAAAAAAAAATAAGCTTCTTCTCCAATAAAACACCAAATGGCGGATGACGCCGGTGCAGCGGTGCCGGGGGGGGGGGGGCGCGGAGGCCCTGGGGGCCCCGGGATGGGGAACCGCGGAGGTTTCAGCAGCGGCATCCGGGGCCGGGGTCGCGGCCGTGGAAGGGGCCGGGGCCGAGGCCGCGGAGCTCGCGGAGGCAAAGCAGAGGATAAGGAATGGATGCCTGTCACCAAGTTGGGCCGCCTGGTCAACAGAGAAGGAGGTTCTGAGAGGTGGAGAGCAAAGCTTCTATTACCTTCCTTAAAACCTCCTCTCAGAATTTCTGAGACCAGGAAGGTCCTCTGAGACATCCAGAGCTTCAGATGTTTCTTTTGAGAGTTTGGGGATTATACAGACTTAGTAATCGAAAAACAACCCTGGATCCCACTGAGGCTTCATTACTGCTAAAATCTCCTGGACAGAAACTCATGCTGTATTTTCCCCAAGATTTTAGAGTGCATGTCAGAGGTGCCTTCTTCCTGTAATGCCCACTTACCTGTTGGCTGAATCTGAGGTGGCTTCTCAGGCCAAGTAGCTGTAGGAGCTTTATATTAGGATCAGAAAGATAAGAACCACATCATTCAAACAAAAGGGGTGGAGGCAAGGATTGAGTTTCGGGGCCTAGACAGGGCATTGACGGCATTGATTCTGGCACCAGTAGAAGCCTCTTCCTGGCACACACTGGGAGTGGTCACAAGTCAGGTCCCCTTCCAGCAAATAATTTGGCGAGCTATCTAAGTCCAAGATGGACTTTGCTTTTGCTCAGCAGAAAACAACTGAGGGTTCACATGTCCTCTAGCCACCCAGAGGGAGCAGAGAAGAGCAGATTTCCTTCTACTCCCTGTAAATTTGGAGGCTCCTCTTTGGTGTCAGTCATGGCGAAAAGTTGGGAAGGAATTTACTGATTCCAAATAATGTAAAACAATGTGCTGTGGCATTAAGTGGTTCCCCCATGTCTTTTTCGGCTCACAAACTTCTCAAGATGTACCTTAAGAAGTAGGTTAAATTTATATTTCTAAATATTTAACATGTCCAGAAAGGTTTGAGCTAACAAAATACAGATATTGTCAATGTGAGAATTGTAGAGAGCTGCTGCCTAAGGAAACTTAAAGAAGCTAGCCATGTGAAGTCAACTGTTTGTTAGTATGAAGTCAATGATGGTGTGATGAAATTGAATACTTACCGGAATCCTCATAGAATAGTCATTTACAATTCAGGGAATAAATGCCAATCGGAATGCAAAATTAGGAAGAAAAAACTAACCTCAATGCTCACAGAAAGAGAGATGAGTATATGAATTGGGACAAATGGATCAACAAAATATAGTAAGATACTAAAAAGAATTTAAATTGAATAAAGTAGATATCTATATTTCAACTTGGACTAGTAGCAAAACCATAGCATTGAATATAAAATTCAGTTGCAGGAAGTTACAAGCTTTTTCATTAACTTTATGTATGGTTTTAAAAGACAGATTAATACTAAATTTTGTTTATTAATCAATTCTCATATAGTTTAGAAAATAAAAATCTGACATATAAGAATATATATTACAATTTTTCATAGTATTTGCCTAACAATTTCTAAGTTTTTTTTTTCTCTGTATAAAAACTAATGGTGGGCCTATTGTGATGGCTCAAGCCTGTAATCCTAGCACTTTGGAAGGCTGAGGTAAGAAGATCACTTAAGCCCAGGAATTTAAGGCCAGCCTGGGCAACACAGGGAGACCCCATCTCTCTCTCTCTCTCTCTCTCTCTCTCTCTCTCTCTCTCTCGCTATATATATATACATCTCCAGGTATACATATGCATATGCCTGTAGTCTCCGCGACTTAGGACGCTGAGGTGGGGTATTGTTTGAGCTCCGGATGTTGAGGTTGCAGCGACTTGTGGTTGTGCCACTGCACTGCAGCCTGGGTGATAGAACGGGAAACTGTCTCAAAAAGACAAAAACGAAAACCAATGATATTAAACAAAGATGGCAAATGTTAGCATTGTTTATTCTCACTGTCTGATTCATATGTGTTTTTTAAAATTAATCCAATTTATTTCTGCTTTTACAGAAAGTAGTTATGCCTTTTAAAATGATTACAACCAGAGAATGATTTCTATTTTTCTATAAATATTACCAAAGGATATAATAAGGTAAGAGTCCAGCATACTTGATACCATGACATATTTATCTTGTGAAAATTAAACAAGCAATTATTTTTTTTAATTTAAGACAAAAATACTTCACGGCATCAGATTTTCTTTTCTTTTTTAACTTTTATTTTAAGTGATACAAATCCAAGTTTATTACATAGAGAAACTTGTATCATGGGGGTTTGCCGTACAGATCATTTCATCACCCAGGTACTAAGCCTAGTACTCATTAGTTACATTTACTTACCCCCTTCCTCCTCCCACATTCCACCCTCCAAAAGACCTCAGTGTGTGTTGCTCCCCTTTATTTGTTCCATTGTGCTCATTACTTAGCTCCCACTTATAAGTGAGAATATACAGTATTTGATTTTCTGTTCCTGTGTTTGTTTGCTAAGAGTAATGGCCTCCAGCACCATTCATGTCCCTGCAAAGGACATTATCTCATTCTTTTGTATTCAACACTGAATACTTAGAAACACCTACTCTATCAAGACCCCAGTTATTTAATGTATTTACTTGAGTATATAGTTTTCAGAGAAGTTGTAAGTTCCTTAAATCCACAACAGATGCTGTTTTCCTGTGGATCCCTCCTATTATAACGAGAGCTTTGATTGTGAACTAAGCAGAGGGCAAGGGTACAAGCTCAGAGGCCCTACGGATAGCTCTGACACAAGGAAATTCTGGTATTGGGTTGGGGGGCCTTCTTCCTGGCACACCCTGGGAGTGGTTACAGATAAGGTCCTCTTTCACAAACAGCTTGTCAAACTGGGCATATCAAAGCAGCAACCAGGTGCCCAGTTCCCATGGCCCTCAGCAGCCCATGAAGAAGCAGGGACCTTCCAGGAATGGTGATAATGGGTGTGAAGGGAGGAGCCTGGGGAGGAAGGGCAGGGAGTGTGTGAACCTGGAGCAGGCCTATCTGTGGGACAAGTGACAAGGGAGGCAGCAGGACAAGATGTGGAGCATCCTTCTTGGGGCAGTGGGGAAAGGAGGGACACAGTTCATGGCATGCTAACATCATTTACCATGAAGGCTCCTCTCCTGACCAGGTATGTCCCAAAAGAAACCTGAGGAAAGAGAAACTCCCAAGGAAGAAGATCAAGGGTTCTGGGGACTGCACCTTACATCTCACTGCCAAGAAGTAATAAATCAACTCTAATGCCTCTTTAGGACTGTTGCTAGATACATTGAGGAGAAAGAGGAGGAAGAGCGTGATGATAGCGATGATGCGTTCAACAAGGCACTCTTAACACTGTTGACTTTCTGCTAAGCACGTAACAGTGATGATTAAAGCTTAAACTGTAATTCTCTGTAATCCCAGCACTTTGGGAGGCCAAGGCGGGTGGATCACAGGTCAAGAGATTGAGACCATCCTGGTCAACGTGGTGAAACCCCGTCTCTACTAAAAATACAAAAAATCAGCTGGGCATGGTGGCGCGTGCCTGTAATCCCAGCTACTCAGGAGGCTGAGGCAGGAGAATTGCCTGAACCCAGGAGGCAGAGGTTGCAGTGAGCCGAGATCGTGCCATTGCACTTCAGCCTGGGTAACAAGAGCGAAACTCCATCTCAAAAAAAAAAAAAAAAAAAAACCTATAATTCTCTATGTACCTTCAAATATACCCTTTCATATAATAGTTTAGAATATTTATGTTATATTATTCCATTTGCAAAAACATGCATATTACAATTTTTATGCTCTGAGAAATATTTTTACATGTGTTAAATATGTTAACTTTTTAAAAATATCTCTACATATTGGGAGGCTGAGGTGGGTGTATCACAAGATCAAGAGATCAAGACCATCCTGGCCAACATGGTGAAAACTTAATCTCTACTCAAAATACAAAAATTAGCTGGGCATGGTGGTGCACACCTGTAGTTCCAGCTGCTAGGGAGGCGACAGGAGAATTGCTTGAACCTGGGGCGGAGGTTGCAGCGAGCCAAGATCACGCCACTGCACTCCAGCCTGGTGACAGAGCGAGACTCTGTCTCAAGGAAAAAAAATCCCTACATAGAAGAGAGATACCTTAGTCAGAAAAAAAGCTTATCCACAGAAAGTTGGATTAACTTGCCCAAGGTCACACATTAGCCACAACATAAGGCATAGCCAGAATTCAGACCCAGTGTACCTGACACAAGGGTCTATGCTCTTTATTTCTCTGTTCTATTGCCCATTCTGCAGAAGTTCTAAAATTCTGACACAACTGGTATGAATGAAAAGTATTTGGTAGATGGGATCACATATTGTTCCACTCCCTCTCATAAGGAGACAGGTATTCAGATAATTTTATTGTCTAGTTTACACACTAAAATTGGATCCCTCCTCTCTAAAGAGAACCACTGTCCAACAGTGATCAAACAAAATCCTGAAATTCCAGTCCACTTCCCAGTCTGTGCTTCCTTCCTCCACTTTGCCCCTCCTTTCCCTGCGGACTCCAGCAGCTATTTTACTTTGTGGTCATTTTGTAAAAGCTTCCCATCCACAGCCTCATCTCCACATGAAAGCTGGAGTTATACCGCATCCTCTGAGTGTCTATAGTCTCTCAGTTTCCTTAACCACCATCCCACTTCCTCCATTTATTATGCACTTCACAGAGAAACAGAGTCAAACTCAGTTTTGTGAATACCTTGTCTCTGCGTCCTAGTCTCTGGGCCAGTTAACTAATCAACTGAGGTTGCTGACGGGGTTTGATTTATTTTTGTGAGACTTCTAAGGAGGAATTGCTCTGTCAGGGACTGCTACCAACTTTCTATTATAAGCCTATGGACTGGAGGGCAAAATTTGGTTTAGGGAAAGCTCCAACAACTCTGATCCTCGACTTCGGAGTGAATTATCTTTGGGAGGAGTATTGGATTCCTGAACCCTAAAACACGAAAAGCTAAACATATAGCCATGGTCAGAGCCATCATCTGTCGAACAACATTGGACTTTTAAAACACACATTGATATTAGCTTCAGGACTAGCACAAATATGAACTGCCCTAAAATCTGAGAGTTAAAGAATAGAAGTGGAGTTTGGAGCCCAGATTTTATTCCCTCTCATGTGAAAAGATTGTTTCTTCAGAGGAACAATGGCCTACCTCAAAGATGTAGTAAATCCACAAATCTAAACTGAACCTATAATGGACGTCTTGCTATGGAATTAGAAAAAATGTAGAAATAGAAGCCGAATAAACCTTAAAAAAATACCAATATGTTAATTGAGATGACTATTAACCAGAATCCAGATAAATCAAAAAGGAAAACAAAAGAAAGTTATGTGTTTCCTCCAAAACTTTTGTTGAAATTTGATTGCTCTTGCAATACTACTAAGTCATGTTGCCTTAAAGAATTAATTGTGCTATGAGGCCTCTGTTCTTATGGGGGGGATTAATGCCATTATAAAATGGCCCCCTTTATTTCCCTTTCCTTTTCTTGTCACTCAGTCTTTCACCTTGAGATGACACAGTAAGAAGGCCATTGCAAAGTGCAAGCACCGAGATACTGAACTTAGTCTCTAGAGCTGTGAGAAAATCCATTTCTGTCAGTTACAAATTCCCCCATCTCAGGTATTTTGTTCTAGCAGCACAATAAAGACTAAGATATCAATGGGTACCAGAAGAGGTATTCTTACCATAACAAATACCTAAAAATGTGTGTCCGCTTTGGAACTGGGTAATGAACAGAGGTTGGGTGGGTTTGAAAGAAGAGGCTACAAAAGTCTACATTGCCATTAAAGGAGAGTTAAGGGCTCTTCTGATGAGGGCTCAGAAGAAGGAGAGCTAACAGCCAAGCCTACATCATCTCTGAGTTACTTAAGTAAATGTAAACATAACGTTGTTAGCAACATAGACACTAGGAGTAATTCTGGTATGGTCTTAGATGGAAACAAGGAGCATGGTATTGCACGATGGAGGAAGGGCCATCCTTTATATAAAGTGGTAAAGAACTTGGCTGAATTGTCTTTATGTCCCAGCAATTTGTGAAGGCAGAATTTTAGAATCATGAACTAGGGTATTTGTTAAAAGAAACATCTAAGCAGTAACTTGTTGAGGATGCTGCATGGCTCCTCTGACCTAATAATAGAAAGAAGCGACTTAAAGCTTATGGATGCTGGGCTCAATACCTAGGTGATGAGTTGATCTGTGCAACAAATCACAATGGCACATGTTTACCTATATAACAAACCTGCATATCCTGCACATGTATCCTGGAACTTAAAATAATAGCTGATGAAAAAAATAAGACATAATTTATAAGAGATAAACAAAATGTAAGTATTTTTAAAAATCTGAGTTGCTTTGTTTTTAAGAAAGAAAAGACAAGTCAACAAGAGAAAACTGAAAATATAGCCAAGTAACCATTTGATAAAGAGATTAGTATGTATAGAAGAGGCCAACTGCTTCTTCAGCAAGACAATTCATCAAGACAATAAAAGAATGAGCCCAATGGCACCTTGGAGATTACGGGTGCTGCTTCTCCCATCACAGGTCCAGAATGCCAGTATCTAGGGGATAGAATTACACTGAAAGCTGGACCCTGGAAGCCTTTGACACATTGATGCTCAATGCCTAGAGCTACTTCAAGTCCCTGACGCCTACATTCCTGAGCAGCAATTCTTATCATTTCATAAGTGGCTTAAAGGATCTCATATGTGGCTCCAGCCACCACTCCAGAAGGTTCAGGATATAAACTTTGGCAGTGTCTACTGGGTGCTAATTTTGTAGGCTTACCTATTACAGATGTCAAAAGATGCCTCAGAGAGGCTGAGGGCTCATACAGAATTGACACAAGAAAAGGGTCACCACAGAGTTTATCCATGAGGGCAATTTCTAGCAGAACTTTGGGGGATGGGTTGTCACCAAAATGCTAATGTAGATCCAGCAGTGTGAGATGCCACCTGTAGAGGGCTGCATACAAGAGACTCTTGCCTGTGATATCTACTTCCTGGGATACACCCAGGAAAATCAAGGGGGCCCAACCCTCATCCCAATGTGTAGAGAAGATTTGACTTGGAGCCAAACCTCAGGCCTTTCCTGCATTCTTCTTCTTTCTTTTGCCTTGCCTGCCTTCTTCTTCTTTTGCCTTGCCTGCCTTCTTCTTCTTTTGCCTTGCCTGCCTTCTTCTTCTTTCTTTTGCCTTGCCTGCCTTCTTATTCTTTCTTTTGCCTTGCCTGCCTTCTTCTTCTCTCTTTTGCCTTGCCTGCCTTCTTCTTCTTTTGCCTTGCCTGCCTTCTTATTCTTTCTTTTGCCTTGCCTGCCTTCTTATTCTTTCTTTTGCCTTGCCTGCCTTCTTCTTCTTTCTTTTGCCTTGCCTGCCTTCTTATTCTTTCTTTTGCCTTGCCTGCCTTCTTATTCTTTCTTTTGCCTTGCCTGCGTTTTTCTTCTTTCTTTTGCCTTGCCTGCCTTCTTCTTCTTTTGCCTTGCCTGCCTTCTTCTTCTTCTTTTGCCTTGCCTGCCTTCTTCTTCTTTTGCCTTGCCGCCCTTTGCCGCCATTTGCCTTGCTGCCTTTCGCCACCTTTTGCCTTGATGCCTTTTGCCTTGCTGCCTTTTGCCTTGCTGCCTTGCCCTGCCCTGCCCTGCCCTGCCCTGCCCTGTTCCACCCCACCCCGCTGCACCCTGCCCTGCCCTGCCCTGCTCTGACCTGCCCTGCCTTGCCTTGCCTTGCCTGGGATTGCCTTGCCTTGGATTGCCTTGCCTTGCCTGGGATTGCCTTGTCTTGCCTTGCCTTGCCTTGCCTTACCTTACCTTGCCTCACCTTGCCTTGCCTTGCCTTGCCCTGCCCTGCCCTGCCCTGTTTTGTTTTGCCTTGCCTGGATTTTTTTTTCCTTTCCTTGCCTTGTCTTTCCTGGAATTGCCTTGCCTGGAATTGCCTTGCCTTGCCTTGCCTTGCGTTAACTTCCCTGAAATTACCTTGCCTTGCCTTACCTGCAATTGCCTTGCCTCGAATTTCCTTTGCCTGCCTTGTTTTGCCTTGCCTTGCCTGAAATTGCCTTTCCTCTGATTGCCTTGCCTGGGATTGCATTGTCTTGCCTTGCCTTTCCTTACTTTGCCTTGCCTTGCATTGCCTGGAATTGCCTTGCCTGGAATAGCCTTGCCTTGTCTTGCCTGGAATTGCCTTGCCTTACCTTGCCTTGCTTGGAGTTACCTTCCCTTGAATTACCTTGCCTTGCCTTACCTTCAGTTGCCTTGCCTCAAATTTTCTTTCCCTGCCTTGTCTTGCCTTGCCTTGACTGAGATTGCCTTTCCTGTAATTGCCTTGCCTGGGATTGCATTGCCTCACCTGGGATTGCATTGCCTTGCCTTGCCTTGCCTTGCCTTGCCTTGCCTTGCTTTGCCTTGCCTTGCCTGGCATTGCCTTCTCTTGCCGTGCCTTGCATTGCCTAGAATTGCCTTGCCTCGAATTGACTTGCCTGGAATTGCCTTGCTTTGCCTTACCTGGAATTGGCTTGCCTGGAATTGCCTTGCATTGCCTTGCTTTTCCTTGCCTGGAATTGCCCTGCCTTTACTTTATGGGAATAGCCTTGCCTGGAATTGTCTTGTCTTGCCTTGCCATGACTGAAATTGCCTCATTTCAAATTGCCTTGCCTTGACTTTTTTTGCCTGGAATTGCCTTGCCTTGCATTCCCTTGCCTTGCCTTGGATTGCCTTCCCTGGAGTTGTCTTGCTTTGTCTGAATTTGAGTTGCCTCGATTGGACTTGCCTGGCCTTGCCTTGCCTTGCCTTGCCTTTTGCCTTTTGCCTTGCCTTGCCTTTTGCCTTTTGCCTTTTGCCTTTTGTCTTTTGTCTTTTGCCTTTTTTGCCTTTTGCCTTTTGCCTTTTGCCTTGCCTTGCCTTACCTTTCCCTGCCCTTCCCTGCCCTGCCCTGCCCTGCCTTGCCTTGCCATGCCTTGCCTGGAAATTTTAGCCTTTCCTTTCCTTGCATTGCCTGAAATTGCCTTGCCTGGAATAACCTTGCCTTGTCTTGCCTGGAATTGCTTTGCCTTGCCTTGCCTGGAGTTACCTTCCATGGAATTACCTTGCCTTGTTTAGCCTACAATTGCCTAGCATCTAATTTTCTTTCCATGCCTTGTATTGACTTGCCTTGCCTGAAATAGCCTTTCCTGTGATTGCCTTGCCTGGGATTGCATTGCCTTGCCTTGCCTTGCCTTGCCTTGCCAGGAATATTTTGCCTTTCCTTGACTTGCATTGCCCGGAATTGCCTTGCCTGGAATAGCCTTGCCTTGTCTTGCCTGGAATTGCCTTGCCTGGAGTTACCTTCCCTGGAATTACCTTGCCTTGCCTTACCTGCAATTGCCTTGAGTCGAATTTCCTTTCCCTGCTTTGTCTTGCCTTGCCTTGCCTGAAATTGCCCTTCCTGTAATTGCCTTGCCTGGGATTGCATTGCCTTGCCTGGGATTGCATTGCCTTGCCTGGGATTGCATTGCTGTCTCTTGTCTTGCCTTGCCTTGCCTGGTATTGCCTTCTCTTCCCTTGCCTTGCCTTGCCTTGCATTGCATTGCCTAGAATTGCCTTGCCTTGAATTGACTTGCCTGGAATTGCCTTGCCTTGCCTTGCCTTACCTGGAATTGGCTTGCCTGGAATTGCCTTGCATTGCCTTGCTTTTCCTTTCCTGGAATTGACATGCCTTGACTTTCCTTGTCTTGCCTTGCCATGACTGAAATTGCCTCATTTCAAATTGCCTTGCCTTGACTTTCCTCACCTGGAATTGTCTTGCCTTGCATTGCCTTGCCTTGCCTTAAATTGCCTTCCCTGGAATTGCCTTGCCTTGCCTGAAATTGAGTTGCCTGGATTGGACTTGAGTTGCCTGGATTGGACTTGCCTTGCCTTGCCTTGCCTGGATTTTTTTGCCTTTTTTTGCCTTGCATTGCCTAGAATTGCTTTGCCTGAAATAGCCTTGCCTTGTCTTGCCTGGAATTGCCTTGTCTTGCCTTGCCTGGAGTTACCTTCCCTGGAATTACCTTGCCTTGTTTTACCTGCAATTGCCTTGCCTTGAATTTCCTTTCCCTGCCTTGTCTTGCCTTGCCTTGCCTGAAATTGCCTTTCCTGTAATTGCCTTTCCTGGGATTGCATTGCCTTGCCTGGGATTGCATTGCTGTCTCTTGCCTTGCCTTGCCTTGCCTGGCGTTGCATGGAATTGCCTTGCCTGGAATAGTCTTGCCTTGCCTTGCCTGGGATAGCTTGGCCTAGAATTTGCCTGGGATAGCCTGACACCAACTTTCTTTTGGTGGGGGGGCTCAAGGCTAAAGCGGCTGGATCTGAATACGGACGAGCCCGCTTCAAGCCATGGGTTCTCCGCTGCTGTCCATGAAGGACCGCAGGTTTGGGCTGAGTGATGGCTGCAGCCATAACGGCAAGTTTCCGTAGTGAGGTGCGACCACTGACCCTCGGTCTGGCCAGGGCGTTGATGAGGGAGGCAGAAGATAGGTTAGAAAGGGTCCCAGCCAGGCCTGCAGCCCAGGCCAACTTTCTTTTGGTGGGGGGGCTCAAGGCTAAAGCGGCTGGATCTGAATACGGACGAGCCCACTTCAAGCCGCGGGTTCCCTGCTGCTGTCCATGAAGGACCACAGGTTTGGGCTGGGTGGTGGCTGCAGTGGTCACGGCAACTTTTGGTAGTGAGGTGGTACCACTGATCGTTAGTCTGGCCATGGCGGTGATGAGAGAGTCAGAAGATGGGTTAGAAAGTGTCCCAGCCAGGCTCCAGGTGGAAGTGGTGGGTAAGGAAACCCCTGCAGCTGAGGGCACTGTGGTGCCCTGGGCTGGCTGTGTTGGAGCAGAAGATGAGGCCAGGGCTGCAGCTGAAGCAGCTGGATGGGAAGATGGATGAGGCTGCTTCAAGCTGCGGGTTCCCTGCTGCTGTCCATGAAGGACCACAGGTTTGGGCTGGGTGGTGGCTGCAGTGGTCACGGCAACTTTAGGTAGTGAGGTGGGACCACTGATCATTAGTCTGGCCATGGTGGTGATGAGAGAGTCAGAAGATGGGTTAGAAAGTGTCCCAACCAGGCTCCAGGTGAAAGTGGTGGGTAAAGAAGCCCCTGCAGCTGAGGGTGCCGTGGTGCCCTGGGCTGGCTGTGTTGGAGCAGAAGATGAGGCCAGGGCTGCAGCTGAAGCAGCTGGATGGGAAGATGGATGAGGCTGCTTCAAGGAGCGGGTTCCCTGCTGCTGTTCGTGAAGGACCACAGGTTTGGGCTGGGGGGTGGCTGCAACAGTCACGGCAACTTTTGGTAGTGAGGTGGGACCACTGATCGTCAGTCTGGCCTGGGTGGTGATGAGAGAGGCAGAAGATGGGTTAGAAAGTGTCCCAGCCAGGCTCCAGGTGGGTAAGGAAACCCCTGCAGCTGAGGGCGCTGTGGTGCCCTGGGCTGGCTGTGTTGGAGCAGAAGATGAGGCCTGGGCTGCAGCTGAAGCAGCTGGATGGGAAGATGGATAAGGCTGCTTCAAGGAGCGGGTTCCCTGCTGCTGTCCATGAAGGACCACAGGTTTGGGCTGGGTGATGGCTGTAGCGATAGCGTCAAGTTTCTGTATTACGGTGAAATCACTGACCCTCTGTCTGGCCAGGGTGGTGGTGTGAGAGGCAGAAGATGGCTTAGAAAGGGTCCCAGCCAGGCTCCAGGTGGAAGTGGTGGGTAAGGAAACCCCTGCCACTGAGGGTGCTGTGGTTCCCTGCGCTGGCTGTGTTGGAGCAGAAGATGAGGCCTGGGCTCTGCACCTGAAGCGGCTGGACGGAAATATGGATGAACCCGCTTCAAGGTGCGGGTTCCTTGCTGCTGTCCATGAAGGACCACAGGTTTGTGCTGGGTAATGGCTGCAGCGATAGCATCAAGTTTCTGTAGTACGGTGAAATCACTGACCCTCTGTCTGGCCAGGGTGGTGGTGGGAGAGGCAGAAGAGGGGTCAGGAAGGCTCCCAGCCAGGTCTGCAGCCCAGGTCAACTTTCTTTTGGTGTGGGGGCTCGAGGTGGAAGTGGTGGGTAAGGAAGCCCCTGCAGCTAAGTGTGTTGTGGTGCCCTGGTCTGGCTGTATTGGAGCAGACAATGAGGCCTGGGCTGAGCCCTGGGAATGTGCAGAGGTGGCAGGAAGGGTGTCTGAGGAGGATAACAGGGGACCTGCTGACCTACGTTTCCTCCCAGACACAGGAGGTCTAGAGGGGGACCCTGCAGCAGATGCTTGGAGGGCCACGGGGTCCAGGCCATCTTGGGACTTGCGTCTCTCCTGCTGTGCCTCTGTGCTGGATGCTTTAGAGACAGCAGGCAGAGAAGACGTCCCTGTTGCCAGTCCCAAAGCATGGGACAGCAGTGAGGCTCTGCACTCCCAGAGGGACTTTTCCTCACCCTGCAGTGCACTATTAAGGCACATGATTTCAGCCTTTATCTCCAGGTCCAGGTCTTCAGCGGTGACCTGGAACCCCAGCTGTAAGGGAGATGGCAGCCTCAGAGGCTCCCCTCGCCTGCGTCGCAGCAGAGGGTACTTTCGTCTATGAGGCCTAGAGGCCTGAGATGTCGGGGAGCCACTCCTCGGTGCCAGTTTCTCCCCAGGTGCTGAATCTGCTGCCTTTTCACACTGGGCCTGACCCTGAGAGACAGCCTGAGGGCTGACCTCAGTCACTGCCTTTGAAGAAGTGAGGGGCAGCTGGCAGTCGGATGAGGCTGGCCCCTTCCCCCTCTTTACCCACGGGAAGCCTCCTGCGGAGCTGGAGGAGCTGGAGATGGAGTTGCGGCAGTAGCTCATCCCGGAGGGCTGGGATTTCTTTTCAGATGGCATTTTTGACCTCTGGGTATGGAGGTCTCTCTGCAGGGGCCCGGGCCTGGGTACAAAGGGAGAGAGGCCTCCACTGTCCCGCAGGGGTCTAAATGCAGACCCTGCATCCCTGGTGCCCTCAGGGCTCCCTTTCTGATCATCGGGCTTTTCTTGGACTCTGAGGTTTTTTTCCTGCTTACGCATCCCTGCCCCACTCCCCATGAGGGCCCTCTACATGATCTCTGGATGGGAGTGTAGGGTAGAGCTGGGTGTTCTGGGCCACAAAAAGGCGATTACCTTCTCCAGGGCCTCTCTGAGAGTCCTTAGGGCACTGGCTTGCTGTGGTACCTGGGCCTCAAACTGAAGGCAGGATCTCCATACAGAAGGCAGGGCTTGAAGAATAAATCCTTGGAGTTGTTTCCACACCAGGCTGATTACAAGTGTCTGGGTAGGAAGGCTTGCCACTCTGTCCAGGGGCAGGAGCAACGGAGAGATCCCGCAAGCCAATGAAGTGAGGGATGCGGGCAGCAGGCTCAAGGAAACTGAGTCCTACTGCTGGGTCCTCAGCCCCGGGAAGAGACCGGGACAGGGAGAAAGGGCACAGAGTGCCCAGGTAACCGCTGCTGGGCGCAGTGGCTATTTTCGGATCATTGAACTCTTGACAGCTGGACTCTGAGCGTCCTGCGAGCAATGGCGGCGAGGGATGGAGCTGGGTAGAAGGGGCGCCTGATAGGTACTGGAAGGAGAGGCGCACGCACAAAGGACGCCAGACGTTAACTGTTTGGCCGGCAGGGTTCGCGCACAAGGCACCTGATGGCAATGGAAGGGGCGGCGCGCGCGCTCGCGGTGTTCTGTAGGGAGAGGCGCGCGCACTAAGGACCTGGGACCTTAACGGATCGGTGCGGCAAGGTACGCGCACAAGGCAGCTACTGGCAACCGTGGGATTGGGGGCGGGGTAGGGAGCGGCGCACGCACTAGGTACTGGAGGGAGAGGCGAGCACAAAGGGCTCGGATTCTTAATGGATTGGCGTGAAAAGGCGCGCGCACCAGGCCATGATTATCAGTCTACGATTATTAGTATCTCTAAGCTTTTGCTCATGCTGTCGTCTCCCTTCCTGGAAAACCCTCCCCACCTCAAGGGTTACTTCCTCCAAGAAGCATTCCTAATGGTCTTCCGGCTGCCGGCCTCCTAGGCACCGCTGCCGCCACTGCCGGGGCCCAAGACCTCTGCAGCACTACGGACAGCGCTCACTCGCTCATTCGCAGCCGGCGCCTCTGCCGGCATCGTTTCAGTACCATGGACAGCTCCTGGCGCAACCCCAGCCGGGCCAGGCGGCAGGGCTCACACACCCCAGGCGCTCCATCAGCACCTGGGCACACTTGGGGCCAAGGCCAACAATACAAAACATTGGCCGGGTGTGGTGTCCCACACTTGTAGTTTGAGATATCTGGTCGACTGTGCGCCCCTCTCCTCCCGCCTCGGCTCTCCCCCGACCCCCATTGCCAGCAGGTGCCTTTTGCGCATACCTTGCCGCACCAATCCCTTAACGTCCCGGGCCCTTTGTGAGCGCGCCTCTGTCTCCAGTACCTATTTTGCGCGCCGGGCCCTGGACCCCACTTTTCCCGTCCAGCAGGTGCCTTGTGCGCGTGCCTTGCCACGCCAATCCATTAAGATTCCGAGCCCTTTGTGCTCGCCTCTCCCTCCAGTACCTAGCGCGCCGCCCCTCCCTACCCCGCCCCCAATCCCACGGTTGTCAGTAGCTGCCTCGTGCGCCTACCTTGCCGCACCGATCCGTTAAGGTCCCAGGTCCTTAGTGCGCGCGCCTCTCCCTACAGTACACCGCGCGCGCGCGCCGCCCCTTCCATTGCCATCAGGTGCCTTGTGCGGGAACCTTGCCGGCCAAACCGTTAACGTCTGGCGTCCTTTGTGCGCGCGCCTCTCCTTCAAGTACCTATCAGGCGCCCCTTCTACCCCGCTCCCTCCCCCGCCGCCATTGCTCGCAGGTGCCTCGTGTGCATATTTTGCCCCCGACTCCGTATTGTCAGCGGGTGTCTGGCGCGCATACCTTGTCACTGGGATCCCGTAAGGTTGCCCTTCCTGCGCCGATCTGTCACTCGCGCCCGTCTTTGCACTCGCCCCACTCGCTCAGATTTGAATGACGAGTTTCCTGGCAACAGGAAGTAATAAGGAAAGGATTTTCTATTTATAATAAATGGTGTTGGGAACACTGACTAGTCATATGCAGAAAACTGAAACTGGACCCCTTCCTTTCACATTATACAAAAATTTACTGAAGATGGATTAAAGACTTAAACATAAGATTTAAAACCATATAAACCCTAGAAGGAAACCTAGGCAGTACTGTTCAGGACATAGGCATGGGCAAAGACTTCATGACTACAACACCAAAAGCAATTGCAACAAAAGCCAAAACTGACAAATGGGATCTACTTAAACTAAAGAGCTTCTGCACAGCAAAAGAAACTCTCATTAGAGTGAACAGGCAACCCACAGAATGGGAGAACATTTTTGCAATCTACCCACCTGACAAAGGCTAATAGCCAGAATTTACAAGAAACTGCAGGAAATCTACTTAAAAAAAAAAAATCCTGGCAGGGCTCACGCCTATAATCTCAGCACTTTGGGAGGCTGAGGCGGGTGGGTCATGAGGTCAAGAGATCGAGACCATCCTGGTCAACATGGTGAAACATCAGGGGAAAAAGAAAGTTTGTGAGACAGCTGAAGATCTGAGATCTGTGGAGGTCTCTATCTTTTGGATGAAATCAGTCTGCCTCCTCAGGCATATGACCTAATTCTCATATGAGGCTGGGCTAATCCATTATCTGAGCTTCATGGGGTCTTTGCCTACTATTCTCAAGGAATCCTTAATGAAGATAAGATCCATTTTTGCCCCCATACAGAATTGTCATTACCTTTGAGGTTCACAGGCTAATCACAAATGCTACATCAATTATTGTTCTGCAAATAACATATTACTTTGAGTGGTTCCAAAGGTCTTGTGTTTATTGGCTGGGAATTTCCAATAGCAATGAGGATTTAAGAAAGAGGTTGCTAGTGAAGAGCTCACCAGCAACATCTGGAATAGCAGGCCAAATTCCCTCATCCTGGGGCACAAATCAGGTGTTGCAGCTGAGGGGCCGTGGAAGAAGAGCTGCAGTGGCCATTCCCTTCACCTGGCTGCCTCCTCTACTCTATAGGGCACTGAGCCCAATGGAGATGGATGGGAGTGGAGTAGCAGTGATGTGATGAATTACCTTGCATGGGAGAGAAATCCCTCCACTGTCTCAAACCCCAGCCACTGTACGAGCCTGTCAAGAAGCACGGGTAAGAAACAGAGCAATGGCCTCTTCCCAGTGTTTTCCATCTCATCCCCCATTCCTGGGTCCAGCTTTCAGGAAATCTTCCTGAGCTAGAAAATACAATGCTAGCGTCTCTTCTCTCATCTCCTCTCTTCTCTGCTTTCTTTGAATCTTTCTCCTGGATTGGGACACTGATGAAAGTGAGGGAGAGGCTTTAACTTCTAGGCTTAAACCTGGGATGCCTCTTCATTGGTTTCCCCAGATTACTCAGTCCCATTCCATTTATGTCTTCTGTCTCTCCAGTATTTCTGAAGTGGAAAGATTATAACTGCAATGTGAGGTTACCCTATGTCTGCAAGTTCACTACCTAGGGCAGGAGCAAAGTCAGCAGCCTGCGTTTGGTGTGGAACTCATCATGAGCATGAACCCAGTGTGAAGACATCCTGGAAGAGAATATTCACTTAATTCCCCCCAGATATGACCACGTCATTCTTATATTCCTTCTGTTTCTTCCTTCTCACTTTCATTTCAGTCTCTTCATTTTGTCATATGGCCTAAGGCTTTAGAGAGCAATAATAAAATTTTTAGTCCACACTTGCTGTCTTGTATGTGCCAATGTCACTTTGTCCTGAGAAGGACAAAGTGTTCAGGGGGGAGAAAACTTTGTGGGTCTTGGTTCTTCCCTATTTTACACAGGCCTCTAGGGAAAATGATGAAATGTGCATCCTTACCAGTGTGTTATGATGAGGGTGTGGGTCTTGCTCATGTAGGATTTTTGTTGTGGGGAGATGAGGACATTTCTTTCCCATGTACCTACTGCCCTCCCATTTCCACAGCCCAAACCTGATAGTGTGACATGACAAGCTTAGAAGGCTCTGGTGGTGTTTAGAATAGAACTTCTCAGAGAATGACATCAGCAGGATGGTAGATAGCACTTTCCAGCTCTCAAACCTTCACAGAAACATTCGTTTGAACTACTATCCATTAAAATGGAAATACCTTCAGAAAAGCTAATAAATCCAAGTGAGTGATTAAAGCATCTGCATGTTGCAGAAAATAAGAAAAGATGCATTGAAGAGGGTAGAAAGAACACTTTTCCATGATTCACATCACCCCTCCCTCAATCTCAGGAAGCACAACATGTAGAGACATTCTCTCAACTTGGGGAAAGAGAGTGAAGTAAGCATGGTCATCAGGAGGTGGTTGTATAAAGCAGGTATCTAGACTGATCACATTGAGGAACTAGGAGTAGGTGGAAAACTGGAAATTGTGTCAAGGGTGACTGAGTCCTGCTTTTTTTTTTCTTTTTCTTTTTGAGATGGAGTTTTGTACTTGTTGCCAGGCTGGAGTGTAATGGTGAGATCTCACCACAACCTCTGCCTCCCGAGTTCATCGATTCTCCCACCTCAGCCTCTCAAGTAGCTGGGATTACAGGCATACACCAACATGCTGAGCTAATTTTGTATTTTTTAGTAGAGACAGGGTTTCTCCATGTTGGCCAGTCTGGTCTCAAACTCAGGTGATCCCCCCATCTCAGCCTCCAAAAGCTGGGATTACAGGTGTGAGCCACCATGCCCAGCCAAGTCCTGCTTTTTAAATGAGAAAGGCTAACCTATATTTAAAATGAATGCTGAGGCAGCATACAGTTCTAAAAGTTTCACCAGGTGCAGTGGCTCATCCTGCAAGCCCCACACTTTGAGAAGCCAAAGCTGGAGGATCACTTAAGCACAGGAGTGTGAGACCAGCCTGGGCAACATAGCAAGACATTGTCCCTACAAAAAAAATTTTTTTAAGTGAGCCAGCCATGGAGGCACACACTCCTATAGTCGCAGCTACGTGGGGGACTGAGGTGGGAGAATGGCTTGAGCCCAGGAGATCAAGGGTGCAGAGAGCCATGCTTGCACCACTGCAGTCCAGTCTGTTGAGACAGAGTGAGACCCGATCAGAAAAAGAAAAGAAAATACCCTGAGTCACAAATGCATTGAATACACCTAATCTAGAGGACATCATAACTTAGCCCAGCCTACCTTAAACATGCCCAGAACACTTGCATTGGCCTACAGTTGGGCAAAGTCATCTGTCCATATAGCCAACTGTAGAGTATAGGTCATCCAGCCTAGTGATCCTGTGGCTGGAAGAGCTGCAGTCGCTGCTGCTGCCCAGCATCACAAGAGAGCATCGCACCACATTTGACTCCCCTAAGGAAAGATCAAAATCCAGCATTCAAAGTACAGCTTCTACTGAATGCATATCTCTTTCACATCATTGGTAAAGCAAAAAAACTTAAGTTGAACCTTCGTAAGTCAGGGGCTTTCATGACAATGTCACCTTTTGTTCTGGGCCCCACTCAAAACTGATAGCCTTTTAAGTTATTCAGAAAATGGATCAGAGAAGAACATTCAAATGTGGTATACGTTGCCTCCAAAATCCAAACCCACTGGACATCGTGCCTCTTTCTTAGTGGTAGTAGGGCCCAGTTCAACATGTCCCAGATCATAAGGCCCCCAGAAGTTTCACTGAATTTTTGTGGGATTTATTTCCCACCCTCTGGCACACATATGTCTCATCAAGGTGGCTAGAATAATTACTACTCCTAATGAGCATATTATCAAGATATTAGACCAGTGCGATATCCTGTGGAGCAGAGAAGAGGTCTCTGCAAACTAGATGATGACAGATGACTGGGAGTTGATATAGTCCTGAGTTTGGGTAATGAATAGGTATTGCCAGCCCTGTCAGCTCAGAGGAAACTGCTTTTGATGGTGTTTACTAAAACTTACTGAGGAAAAAAACATTCTTCAGATCAATAGCTGCATACTTTGCTCCAACGGATGCATTGATTTGCTTCTGAAAGAAGGCTCACCTAGAATAGGAGCTGCAAATGGAGTCACAACCTAATTGAGTTTATGATAATCCACATCATTATCTAGGATCCATTTTGGATCTGCACAGGCTAGAGAGCTAAGTTTAATGGAAATCATCAGCTCTGTATCTTTCAAATAATTGATTAGTGGTGGCACTAATCTCTACAGTCTCTCTAGGAATGCAGTGCTGCTTTTGACTTACTGCTTTTATAGGTAGAAGCTAATATTTATATGGTTTATCTTCTTTTTTTCTTTTCTTTTTTCTTTTTTCTTTTTTTTTTTTTTTTTTTTTTTTTTTTGAGATGGAGTCTTGTTCTGTCACCCAGACTGGAGTGCAATGGCACAATCTCGACTAACTGCAACCTCTGCCTCCTGAGTTCAAGCGATTTTCCTGCCTCAGCCTCCCGAGTAGCTGGGATTACAGGCATATGCCACCAAGCCTGGCTAATTTTTGTATTTTTAGGAGAGATAGTGTTCTACCATGTTGGCCAGGCTGGTCTCAAACTCCTGAGCTCAAGTGATTTGCCCACTTTGGCCTCCTAGAGTGTTGGGATTACAGGCATGAGCCACCGCTCCTGGCCTCTTTCCTTTTGTTTGAGACAGGGTCTCAGTCTGTTGCCCAGGCTGGAGTGCAGTGGTGCAATCACAGCTCAACTGCAGCCTCAGTTTATTTCTTTCAGCCTCTATTTTTCATTTTCTTTTTCAATTCAGCATCATTTATATTGTCTCTGAAACTTAGCTTCCTTATCTATGAAATACAGATAATGATGCCAGCCTTACTTGTGTTCAGGGGTTGTTGTAAAGTTCAAATGAGATTGTGTTAAAATACACTGAAAATTGTAGAACCCTCTACAGGGTGTAAGGAATAAATGCTAGAATTATTATTGCCTCCTCCCATCTCCTCTTATACAGAAGACTGAGATTATAGTCCCCTTGTTACTCTTTCAATCTATGTTTTTTGTTGTAAGTACTTGGAATCCACTCAAAGTAGTTTAAGCATAAATAGGGAATCAAATTTGAAAGATCCAGGAGTGTCTCAAGAAGCTCAAAATTCATGGGCAGGAAAGGTACTTACATGTTATGTGGTGGTGGAAAATGAACCGAAAAGGCATTAGGAACCGTGGTCGAGAGTGCGCCTCTCTCATCTCTGACTGCGGAGATGCTGGGAGCAGAGCAAGGCCCCCTGCTGTTGGGCTTTGAACTCTGTCACTGCATTTGCACTGAGATCACCTTTCCTGTGAGCTGCTCCCACCCGGTGACTGAGTGCAGCCCTGCCATACTAAGGCAGGCCCATTTCTGGAAGATGGGGGACTCCTCTGAGAGGAGATGCAAGCAGGCCACATCAGCTCTGCCAAAGCTTTGGCTCAAGCAGGCCACATCAGCTCTGCCAAAGCTTTCTTAGAACTACACTACCTTTTAAGCTGGGCACTGTGATCGTGTGTAGTCACAGCTACTCACGAGGCTGAGGCAGGAGAATTCTTGAGCTAAGGAGTTTGAGGCCAGCCTGGACAACATAGGGAGACTGTCTCTGAAAAAAAGAGAAAGGACTACACTGTGTTCTAACACCTTAACCCTTCCCATCTCCTCGAAGGGGTTGCACCTGTACTGCAGCTCTCCCAGGCTCTTTCCAGCTTCCTCCCATTCCCTTCACAAGTATTTTCCCAGCACATCTCTTGTACATTTAGTCCTATCTGGGCATCTCTCAGAAGACTGGAACCTTAGGACAGGAACCTAAGTAATTCCTCTTTTGCAGCTCCAAGTCTATGTGAACTCCTGCTCATTTTCTTTCTACGTTTCTACTTCCTTTCTGCTTGACTCTTCTTTCACCCAACCCCTGAGGAGTCTGAGGTGGGAGGATCACTTGAGCCCAGGAGATTAAGGCAGTAGTGAGTTAGTGAGCCATGATCTCCCCACTGCACTGGCCAACAGATTGAGACTCTGTCTCAAAAAAAAAAAAAAAAAAAAAAAGAAAGAAAGAAAAAAGAAAAGAAGAACGAAACAATTAGACAAGAACCACTTCATTTTCCCATCACCAAATCTACCAACCCATACCTGGACACACACTGCCTTTGTTCCTTTTAAGATGAAAACCCACCAGATAAGTGTGCTCCCTGGGGTGATTTGTTATTCCACAGTAGATAACTAATACAACCAGCTAACACAAGAATGAAAAAGCAGACCAGGTGCACTGGCTCATGCCTGTAATCCCAGCACTTTGGGAAGCTAGGACAGATGGATTACTTGAGGCCAGGAGTTCAAGACCAGCCTGGCCAACG
This sequence comes from Callithrix jacchus, assembly GCF_049354715.1. Classification (NCBI taxonomy): domain Eukaryota; kingdom Metazoa; phylum Chordata; class Mammalia; order Primates; family Cebidae; genus Callithrix; species Callithrix jacchus. Next base: position 6,081,703 of record NC_133515.1, read on the forward strand.
TGGTGAAACCCAAAAATACAAAATAATTAGTGGGGTATGGTGGCACACATCTGTGGGAGACTGAGGCATGAGAGTCACTTGAACCCGGTAGGTAGAGGTTGCAGTGAGCCAAGATCGCACCACTGTACTCTAGCCTGGGAGACAGTGAGACTCCATCTCAAAAATAAATAAATAAATAAAAATATTGCATACCGGTGAATAACAGAGATTAATGCCACCTTAAAAAAGGATGCAGTGGTAGTGGCCCCCCTCAAATCTCCACTTAATTCACCCATCTGGACCCTACGAATTCAGGTATATCCTGAAGTGTGAAAGTAGACTACAACAACAAATCAATAGCCCCAGTTGCAGTTGCTCTGACAGATGCATCCATACTAGAGTGGATTTACACAGTGTACATCCACCTTACAGTGTAAGGTAACAGACCACTATCTGGCAAATGCACGATTTCCCATCCCCACCAAAAGGAAGATCATAAACAATAGATTTACTTGGAATGGATAAAAGTACATATTAGGCCAGGCACGGTTGCTCATGCCTCTAATCCTAGCACTTAGGGAGGCCAAGGCAGGTGGATCACCTGAGGTTGGGAGTTCGAGACCAGTCTGACCAAAACATGGAGAAACCCCATCTCTACTGAAAATACAAAATTAGCCAGGCATGGTGGCACATGGCTGTAATCCAAGCTACTCAGGAGGCAGGAGAATTGCTTGAACCTGGGAGGCAGAGGTTGTGGTGAGCCGAGATCGCACCATTGCACTCCAGCCTGGGCAATAGAGTGAGACTCCATCTGAAAATAAATAAATAAGACATGAGAATTGTCTGAATAGTTCTTAGAACTTCATATTAGTTCCTATGTTGATGATATCACATGCATCATGCTAATGAGGCCAGATGAGCAATAAGTGTCAAATACTTTGAGTGAGACACATACACTCCAGAAAGTGAGAAAAAAGTCCTATGATATACAAGAGCTTGCCTCATCAATGAACTTCTTAGGAGTCCAGTGGTCTAGGCATGCTGAAACATTCTTTAAAGCAAGGAACAAATTACTGCAGCTCATACCTACCACAAGGAAGAGGGAAGCTCAGCATCCAGTAAGTCTGTTCATGTTTTAGAGGCAGCATACTCCACCACTGGGAATACAGCTTATCCTAATGCCAGGCAGCACAAGAAGCTGCCATCTTTGACTGCGGCCTAGAATAGGAGAGAGCTCTGCAGCAGGCCCAGTTGCTACAAGGGGCAGACCCTACAGTCTTGATGCTTCAATTGATCCTCATTATTTGTCTTCCTCTACTGTCCACTTTAAATTTCCCTCAACCTCAGAAAGCACCTCTGCTGAGCCTCTGGCCATCCCATTATATTATAGGTATCCAAAGTGGAGTTTCTAGCAAGCCCCAGTAGGAAAATTGTAATAAAAGTCTTCAGGGTTCTGGAGCGACCCCATACTATATGCAGCAGAGAATTAGTCATCTTTTGAAAATAGCTCCTGGGCCAGGCACGGTGGCTCACGCCTGTAATTCCAGCACTTTGGGAGGCCGAGGCAGGTAGATCACCTGACGTCAGGAGTTCGAGACCAGTCTGACCAATATGGTGAAACCCCGTCTCTAAAAAAAATAAAAATAAAACTTAAAAAATAAATAAATTAATGAGAGAAAGAAAAATAGCACCTGGAGGGCTACTAGACCCTGGCAGAGATGGAACACTTCACCAAGGGGCACCACGTGACCACGTGTCTAGAACTATTCGTTATTAGTTAGGTTCTGCCTATCAAACTTACCAAGACAAAAAGTTAAGTGGGCCTAGCAATAATCCACAGTAAGATGGAAGTAGTATGTCCAGAACTGGACATGAACAGATCTACACAGGTGGCCTAGGCAAACATGTCGCCTGCTAGTGTGGCACCAGTGCTTCTCCTGCAGCTCTCACCGGTGGCTGCATCGGGGGCAAAGTCCCTTTATGATCAGCTGACAAAAGAGGAAAGCCTTTGCTTTTTCTTGATTCACAGATGGGTCAGACTGATATGTGGGTGCAAGCCAAAAATGAACTGTGACTACAGTATAGCCCACTATAGGCTGATCTTGAAAAGCAGTGACAAGGGAAATCCCCACAGTGGATCAATCCTCTTGGTGGAGCATCTGTTCATTCACTTTGTGTGGAAAGACATGTAACCCCAGGGTACACTATATATTGATTATTGGCTATTAGTTGCCTTGATGGGTTGATCAGGGACCTGGAAAGAGAAAGATTAGAAGATCAAGGACAAGTATGCCTGGGACAAAGGCATGTGGATGGACTATTTGAGTAGCTAGGAAGTGTCAAGAGGACCACCAGAGAGCATCTACCATGAGAGAAATGCCAAACAACCAGCTAGACAGAATGATTTAGCCAATTTGATGTCAGCTAGATGCCGTCAGCCACCCCAGAACTGACAGAATGGACATGTGAAGAAGCAGTTCTTGTGGCAGGGATGGGGACAAACACATGGACCAAATAGCATGGGCGTCACTCACAAGGGCTGATGTAGCTACCACCACTGCTGAATGTCCAGTCTCCCAGCAACGCATCAGTGCTGATCCCTGGAAATGGCAGTAGCTCTCAAAGTGAGTAAGTAGCCACTTGATAATAAGTTGACTACAGTGGATCCCTTCCATCCTAGAAATGGCAGAAATTTATATTGACTAGAATGGACACGTTTTATCTTTTCTACCTGCAGGGCCTCTGCCAATACCACTATCTGAGGGCTGAGTGTTTTACCCCTGACATAGGATCCTACATAACATTGCATCAGGCTCAATGGTCCATTTATTGCATAGCAAAGGAGGCATGATAGTGGCATGTGTCCATAGGATCACTGGTCCTGTCACATTCTGCATCATCCAGAAGATACTGGCTTGAACAAAGAGAAGAAATGAGCTGTTGAAGGCATAGCTGAGATGCCAGCACAGAGACGATACCAAATACAGAGGGGGTACCACCTTCCAGGGAACAATGTACACTCTTATCAACAAACAATACGGCGCTGTGTCCCACTGGAAGGAATAGATTGGTCCAGGAACCAAGGGGTAGAGGTAGGAGGGGCTCCACTTTACATTAATCCCATTGGAGTATTTCTGTTACCACAACTCTAAGCTTTGAGGTTTTAGGTTCTGGTTCCCAATAAGGAAATGTTTCCATCAAGGGATACAGCAAAGGTATACCAAGGAACCAGTAGGCAAGAAGCTGGAGCCACCATCCTGGAAGGAGTAAGGACCCTGCCCACCAGGAAGAGAAGGGACTGCAGTTGCACAGTGGGAGCCAGAAAGACTATGTCTTTGTACGCTCTTGCCCCTTGTTGATAGTCATTGCACAGGTACAGCAGCCATCACCTGAAAAGGGTATGGTGGCCAGGGACTCGGCTGAGGTGCTTCCTGCAGGGAGGAGAATCTAAAATGGACAGAAGCCGGGCCAGGTACGGTGGCTCATGTCTGTAATCTCAGGACTTTGGGAGACTGAGGCAAGAGGATCACTTGAGGTCAGGAGTTTGAGGCCAGCCTAACATGGTAAAACTCTGTCTCTACTAAAAAAAAAAATTACAAAAATTAGCTGGGTGTAGTGGCGTGTGGCTGTAATCCCAGCTACTCAGGAGGCTGAGGCAGGAGAATAGCTTGAACCTGGGAGGTAGAGGTTTCAGTGAGCCAAGATCATGCCATTGCATTCCAGCCTGGGCAGCAGAGTGAGGCTCGATCTCAAAAAAAAAAAAAAAAAAGTAAAATAAAATAAAATGGATAGAAAGCCAAGTGCAGTGCCTCACGCCTGTAAAATCCTACCACTTTGGGAGCCTGAGGCAGGAGGATCACTCAAGCTCAGAAGTTCAAGATCAGACTGAGTAACATAGTGAGACCTCATCTCTTAAAACAATTTTTTTTAATTAGTTGGGTGTGGTGGCACACACCTGTAGTTGCAGCTACTCGGATGGCTGAGGCGAGAGGATCACTTGAGCTTGGGAAGTGGAGGCTGTAGTGAGCTGTGATCACACCACTGCACTCCAGCCTGGACAACAGAACAAGACTCTGTCTCTAAATAAATTAATAAAAGATAAAATGGATAGAAGAGGGAGATGGGGAGTATCAGTGAGACCTCAAGAACAGCTGCAGTGGTGGGGGCTGTGGTCGTCTGATGAACTGTTAGTTTGTTCCAGAGAAAGAAGAGCTACTCCCAGAACTTATCCGGAGGAGTGGATCTGAGTGGCACAAGGGGCTGTGGACGCCCTGATACACAATCCAGATTGAGGTTATGCCTGATACACAATCCAAGACAGAGGCTCTGTCCCAGCTGCTGGGAGGATTGCTGGCTCACAGCCTTCTTCAGGAATTTTCCCCAAGTGAAGAGAGCTTCCCCACCCAATGTCCTACCACCCCTCTGGGGACAGTATGCACCCAGTGACTGGCTGAAGCTGGAGTACAAGGGCCTGGCCCCTCAGCCCAATGGGGGATGGGGATATCTGAAGCTGGGACAGCCATGAGACTTTTCTAATCCATGGGTTCAGCTGAGAGGTGTGTCGAGACTGCTTTGCAGCCCAGCTTCTCTCACTGAGCAAGGCTGCTACCTTCCCTTCTCCTGTAGGTGCTGAACCTGAGAGCAACCCTAGTACACTCCTTGCATGCAAATCTCCATCTCAAAGTCAACTTCCATGGAGCTGGTCCTGAAACAGATTCTATCATGGAGCTCAATAGAGTATCCCTGTGCAGATAACCAGTGTTGGGAGTTAGAGCACGGACTCCCTCCAGCACAGTGCTGGAGCTCTCTACGCTACCTCTCCAGCCATCCCTCGTTGGTGTCCCTTAGCTGACACCCTGATGCCTTTGCCCTCTGTGTGTCCTTGTCATCGCCTGCAGGTTTCAGATCCCAGGCTAGAGATCATGTCTCCTGGTTTGGGATCTGGCAGCGAGTTTGGAAGCACCTGTTGTTTATCGTCTTGGCAGTGGCACAGTGGAAATCATTTCTCTTTACAGCAGAGGGCAGGCTTTCTGCAGCGGGCTAAGTGGGCCACCCCAAAGTTGCTTGTTGTTAGCTCTCATGTCTGTCTATGCCTTGGTGCCTTTCCCCACAGGACTTGGAGAGTAAGCTATTTGAGTCTGATGCAACCCCTGTGCTCCGACTATCAGGCCAAACAGCAGCAAATAAGTGCCTTTTCTTCCCTTCAGAATGCATAGACAATCCAAAGCTCTATTCATCTATTATTCAGAATAAAAAGTGTTTACAGTATTCATCCCCTTACTCCTCAGTATGTGAGACTGTTCTTCACAGCAGGTAATTTCTTCCTAATTCATAACCTAAAAACTCCTCATGGAAGCATCTGTTTTTGTCATCAAGGAGGGGGCTTCATGTGGAATTGCAAGGCCAAAGACACCTCGGGTCAACTCTTCTCAGGACCAGATCCGAGTCACCAGTGAGAACATACGTTCAGGCAGCCTCCACCAGTGCTCCACTCTAGGAGCGAGGCTCCCTGCTTCATGTGGGCAAAAATTGCCCCTGTTTTCCCAGCAGGCAGTCGGGGGTCTCGAGCCGAGGGAGCAAAGTGAAGCACACTCTCCTGCTTCCTTCTTCCCTGCAGTTGGTGAGTTTCTGGCTCAGCTTAGGTTAATATCATCTCTTCAGCCTGGCCCAGTTCACCACTATGGGAAGGAGCCCAGTAGCAGGGGCTGCCAGACCTGGAAATAGATCTGCTCATTGCAGTGTAGCAGGTGCAGAGGAACAAAGCCAGCTATAGCTGGAACAGAATATTAGGTCACAGAAATGCACAAACATGTACGAGCAAGTTGAGACCCAAGTACCAAGCTGTAGAGTTTACTGCACGATAGCGACCCAGGCCAGGAGGTTAAGGCAAGAGGGCAGTTATTACAGAGAGCCATGAGGCAAGAATGGAACCACCCTGACGGTGGGGGTGACCAGAAGCTGCATCTAGGAGTGTTGGCCCAGAGCCTCTGCATTTCCTTCTGCTCAGGACCTAGAGAGGCCCATCTTAAATGCCACTATCTCCATGAGCTTTTGGAAACCTTATTGGTTTCCTTCCATGTTCAGGGAGCTCCACCGGAATAACTCTCCTGCCTTCTCCCCACCCCTCTATTACTTTGCCCCAGGGAAAATAAAAGATGACTGCTCAGATAGCTAGGTGGGGAGGGAAAACTAGTCCCGTGTAGGCCAATGGACCCCTCCATCCCCTTGGGAGTGATAAGCCACATGCAGGTTACAAAATCCCACAGCTCCGGCTGATGGGGCTGCACTCCTACAGGGCTGAGGGAGGCTTTCTCTGGTCTGAGGCTGCCATGGCTGGGCGGGATAACCTGCCTCCTGGTGGGATTTGCATTAATAACTCACTTAGTTCGCAAATCTAAAGCCATGTCCTCCAGCCCAGCCCTCTAACATCATAAAAAGGATATTTGGGTTCCTGTTGCCACTCCTTTGTTTTATTTCTCAGAGCCCTCAAACAGACCCCAGGTTTCCTGTCCCCTTCAATCTTGCCCTTTCTTGAGTCCCCATTGCATTTTGTGGTATATCTCTAGGATGATCTTTCATTTTTTCAGTAGTTACCTCCATATTTCCTTCCCACCCCCCTGCATTTAAAAAAAATTTTTGTAAATGGGATCTTACTGTGTCACCCAGGCTGGAGTGCAGTGGTGCACTCATAGCTGCTGTAGCGTTAAACTCCTAGGCTCAAGCAATCTTCCTGCCTCTGCCTCCTAAGTAGCTGAGACTACAAGAGCACATGACCATGCCCAGCTAACTTTTTTGTTTTTTTATAGAGGCGGGGGGCTTACTTTGTTGCCCAGGCTGGTCTCAAACTCCTGGCTTCAAGCAATCCTTCCACTTCGGCCTTCCAAAGTGCTAAGATTGCAGGTGTGAGCCACCATGCCTGGCCTCCTTCCCTTACCGAGAACTAAGAGAAGACTCCGGAGACAGAGGAGAAAACAATGGCAAGGCCACGTGATGCCTGTTTACTGGAGGAGGAAGACAAGGCTCCATCAAGGGCACCATTTCTGTGGGGAAGGTATGGGGCAGACTCACAAGCCCAGTGTCTGCCCCCTTTGTGGGAGACATGTTTCAGCATCCGTTCCTCCTTCTTTTAGGAAAAGTGCTTGAATTTCATTTTCATGAAACCACCCTCCTTGCTCTCATCCATGCATTCTATTCCCAATATTAGGGGTAGACAAGTGACTTAAGGCTGGGCCAATTAGCGTTCTGACTCTTGGTCAAATCAGGGTGAATCCTGAGTCATTTGTAAACTGCAAGGAAAGGGCTTGCTTTGTTTTCTGTTGAATGCAGTGCTCAGAAAGCCGGACATGAAGCTGCTCTCTTGCCACAGTGAGGGCAAGAGAGGGGCCTGGCTGGAGAATAGTGCCAACAATCAGGAGTGGAGCTGGAAGAGGGGGAGCAAGGAGCCCCAGACATCTCGGGAGCCCTGAATTCACCTCAGGATTTAACTTCCCTGCTGCTCGGCCAATAACTTCCTTTCTTCCATGACTAATTTGAGTTGAGTTTTTAGTTTTTGCAACTAAAACAGTACTGACTAATACACCCTTAGGTAAGAGTAGAGCAAGAATTTCCAATGTCTCTTTTCTTCATCCTGAAATTTGGTGAGGATATCTAAGGTTCTTTTGTTTTTTAAAAAGAATTCTGTTGCAATGAAAAGTTTCAAGCCATATTTTTCCATTTCTTCAAAATGTTTTAAGTGCATTATCTACTGGGCACAAACTTATCTCTGTAGGCCTTCTGTCATGGTGCTCTGTGCCACTTGATAAGGGGCTGGTATCTAGACTATATGAAGAACTCTTAAAACTCAGCCGGGTGTGGTGGATCATGCCTGTAATTCCAGCACTTTGGGAGGCCGAGGGGGCGGATCACCTGAGGTAAGGAGTTTGAGACCAGACTGGCCAGCATGTCAAAACTCCATCCCTACCAAAAATATAAAAATTAGCTGGGCGTGGTGACTCACGCAAAACTGAGGCAGGAGAATTGCTTGAACCCTGGAGTTGGAGGTTGCAGTGAGCCCAGATGGCATCACTGCACTCCATCCTGTGTGACAGAGTGAGACTCCATCTCAAAAACAAACAAACACAAACTCTTAAAACAATAAAAGACAAATAATCCAACTTAAAAATTAGAAAAGGGCCAAGTGTGGTGGTACCTCAACTTCTCAGCACTTTGGGGGGTTGAGGTGGATAGATTGTTTGAGGTCAGGAGTTTGAGACCAGCCTGGGCAACATGGCAAACCCACATCTCTACAAAATACAAAAAAAAATAAATTTAGGCCAGGCGTGGTGGCTCATGCCTATAATCCCAGCACTTTGGGAGGCCGAGGAGGGTGGATCACGAGGTCAAGAGATCGAGACCACCTGGTCAATAAGGTGAAACCCCGTCTCTACTAAAAATATAAAAATTAGCTGGGCTTGGTGGTGCACGCCTGTAGTCCCAGCTACTCAGGAGGCTGAGGCAGAAGAATTGCTTGAACCCAGAAGGCAGAGGTTGCGGTGAGCCGAAATTGTGCCATTGCACTCCAGTCTGGGTAACAACAGCAAAACTCCTTCTCAAAAAAAAAAAAAAAATTAGTTGGGTGTCGTGGTGTGCACACGTAGTCACAGTAACCTGGAGGCAGAGATGGGAGGATCACTTGAGCCTACAGAGATAGAGTCTGCAGTGAGCTGTGACTGTGCTACTCCACTCCACCCTGGGCAACAGAGTAAGACCCTGTCTCAAAGAATAGTAAGAAAGAAAGAAAGAAAAATAGGAAAAGAATTTCTTCTTTCTTTCCTTTTTTTTTTTTTATATTGAGACAAGGTCTGGCTCTGTTGCCCAGGCTGGAGTGCAGTGGCGTAATCTTGGCTCACTGCAACATCTGCCTCCTGGGTTCAAGCGATTCTCCTGCCTCAGCCTGCTGAGTAGCTGGGACTACAGGCACGTGCCACCACACCTGGCTAATTTTTGTATTTTTAGTAGAGACAGGGTTTCACCATGAGTTATGAACTCCTTTCTTCAAGTGATCCGCCTGCCTCAGCCTCTCTAAGTTGGGATTACAGGTGTAAGCCATCACGCCTGGCCTTGTTTTGTTTTGTTTTTTGAGACACAGTCTTGCTCTGTTGCCCAGGCTGGAGTGTAATGGCTTGATTTTGGCTCACTGCAACCTCCGCCCCCTAGGTCCCAGCGATCCTCCTGCCTCAGCCTGCTAGGTAGCTGAGACTACATATGAGGCACCACCACACCTGGCTAATTTTTTCTTTTTCGTTTTTATTTTTATTAGTGATGGGGTTTCACCATGTTGGCCAGGCTGGTCTTGAACTACTGACCTCAAGTGATCTGCCCACCTTGGACTCCCAAAGTGCTGGGATTACAGGAGTGAGCCACTGTGCCCAGCTTTTCTTTTTTTTTTTTAATAGAGATGAGTACAATGGACTTTAGGGTCTCAGGGGAAAGGGTGGGAAGGGGGTGAGATAAAAGATAGTGTACGCTGCTCAGCTGATGGGTATACCAAAATCTCAGAAATCACCACTAAAGGACTTATTCATGTAACCAAACACCACCTGTTCCCCAAAAACCTATTGAAAAAGAAAAAATAAAAGAAAACTCACATAAGTAAATAAATAGAGGCCAGGCCCGGTGGCTATTGCTTGTAATCCCAACACTTTGGGAGGCCAAGGTGAGCAGATCACTTGAGGTCAGTAGTTCAAGACCAGCCTGACCAACATGGAGAAACTCTGTCTCTACTAATAATACAAAACTTAGCTGGGTGTGGTGGTACACACCTGTAATCCCAGCTACTTGGGAGGCTGAGGCAGGAGAACTGCTTAATCCCGGGGCGGGAGGGGGCAGTGGAGGTTGCAATGAGCCAAGATCTCACCATTGCACTCCAGCCTGGGCAACAAGAGCGAAACACCATCTCAAAAATAAATAAGTAATATATAAATAGAGATGCGACCTGGCTGTGTTGCCCAGGCTGGAGTGCAGTGGCTATTCACAGGTGTGATCATAGTGTACTGTGTAGCCTCAAGACTCTTGAGTTCCAGCAGTCCACCCACCTCAACCTCCTATGTAACTGGGGCTACAGGCTATAGCTAAATTACCCAGTTCCTTAGTCCTTCTTCATCTCCGATGGTGAATACAGAGCATGGCAGCCCCCTCTCAGGAAGTCATAGATCTTCATGGCTGGGAGGCACTATAAAGTCACCCACTTCTGCCCCTCGTTTACATATAAGGAAACAGTCCTACAGAGAAGGCATGCCTTTTTAAGTCACACATTTGAGAAAATAAATATCTCCTCACACATTTAAGATTGCTATTACATCCTTTTCTCTAGAGCTTTGCTTTTCTTTTGAGACAGAGTATTGGTCTGTCGCCAGGCGCCAGGCTGGACTCTGCTCACTGCAACCTTCGCCTCCCGGGATCAAGCAATTCTCCTGCCTCAGCCTCCCAAGTAGCTGGGACTACAGACCCGCGCCACCAAGCCCAGCTAATTTTTATATTTTAGTAGAGATGGGGTTTCACTATGTTGGCGGAGATGGTCTCGATCTCTTGACCTCATGATCCACCTGCCTCAGCCTCCCAAAGTGCTGGGATTACAGGCATGAGCCACTGCGCCCAGCCTGAGCTTTGCTTTTCTTTTAACCTTTCATCCACTCAGAATGCTCATCTGGACCCTCTCCAATTTCTTAACATCTTTTTCTTTCTTTCTTTTTTTTTGGAGATGGAGGCTTGCTTTGTCACCCAGGCTGGAGTGAAGTGGCACAATCTCGGCTCACTCTAAGCTCTGCCTCCCAGGTTCAAGCGATTCTTCTGCCTCAACATCCCAAGTAGCTGGGATTACAGGCACCCACCACCATGCCCAGCTAATTTTTGTATTTTTATTAGAGATGGGGTTTTGCCATGTTGGTCAAGCTGGTCTTGAACTCCTGACCCCAAGCAATCCACCCACCTTGGCATCCCAAAGTGCTGGAATTACAGGCATGAGCCACTGCGACTGGCTCAACATCTTTCTTAAGTGGGCCCAAGGTTTGGGGAGAAATGCACCATAGAGATATTTGTTAGATGTTGAACATGTGCTAGATAAGGCATCTGTGGAGGTTAATTTTATGTGTCAGTTGGACTGGGCCATGGGGTGCCCAGATATCTGGCTGAACATTACTCTGGGTGCATCTGTGAGGGTGTGAGTGGGATTCGCATTTATGCTGGTGGAGCATTTATGTTGGTGGAGCGAGTACATCAGGCTGCCTCCCTAACGTGGGGGGTCCTCCTCCATCAGCTGAGGTCCTTAATAGAACAAAAGGCTGAGTTGGAGGGAGCTCCTCCTGCATGACTGACTTTCAAGTGGTGACATCGGCTTTCTTCCTGCCTTTGGACTTGAACTGAAACATCAGCTCTTCTTGGATCTTGAGCCTGCTGGCCTTCAGACTAGAACTCACCGTTGGCTCTCCTGAGTCTTGGCTTGCTGACTCACCCTGCAGAACTTGGGACTTGTCAGCCTCCACATTTGTATGAGCCAATTCCTTGTAATGTCTCTTTCTATATATATACATATATCTCCACATCCTATTGTTCCACTTCTCTGGAGAACCCTAAATAATATAGCATCATTCCAAGAGCAGCAGAAATGTTAGTGCTTCTGAGGAATTACTGTAAAGGGTACCTGAATAGCAGCACGTGCTATCAGCCCCCGTTTTCTGTTGTCCGCTGTTGCCTGTTCCCTCCCCACCCTTTGGGTTGATTTCAGGATAGAGATATCGGGTGGGACTGGGGTTGGGTGTGCAGTTACCCAGAACAGCCAAGATGTGTGCAGGCTGTGTCCCAGGAGCATCAAGCACTGCTCAAGCTGCTTGGAAAAGAAAACAAAATCGGGAAACTGAGGAGTTGGGTGGGCAATGGAATGGAGCAGGAAGAAAGGGGCAAGGGTAGAAGAAAAGCAAAAGAATCCCTGAGACAGGGCCAGTGTAAACAAGGCTTCATTTGACTACTGTTTGAGAGTGGGTGAGCCTGACTTCAAGGCCAATTTCTTTTCAAAGATAGGACACTGATTTTCTTCAAGAAGGTAGAACTAGTAAGTGGCCTCATGCCATATCATCACAAAAAGGGAAGGGCTGGGGGAGACAGAAGGGGCAGCCACGGCCTCCAAGTGATGTAGGCCTCACCCTTGTGCTCACATGTCCCAACCACCGTGGTGCCATCCCTGAATCCCAGACCCTACATGTAACCATCCTCTGCCTGGGCCATAGAAGGAAGCTCCAGGTCCTTTGCGACAGTTAAGGGAAATGGGCATGATCTAAACTGGGCAAAAGAGAGTCATCCTGGCCGGACGCAGTGGCTCACGCCTATAATCCCAGCACTTTGGGAGGCCGAGGTGGGTGGATCACGAGGTTAAGAGATGGAGACCATCCTGGTCAACAAGGTGAAACCCCATCTCTACTAAAAATACAAAAAATTAGCTGCGCATGGTGGTGCGCGCCTGTAGTCCCAGCTACTCGGGAGGCTGAGGCAGGAGAATTGCTTCAACCCAGAAGGCAGAGGTTGCGGTGAGCTGAGATCATGCCATTTCACTCCAGCCTGGGTAACAACAGCGAAACTCCGTCTCAAAAAAAAAAAAAGAGAGAGTCATCCTGGTACTTTAAAAAGGAGCCTAGTGTGAGCCCCAGACTGCTGGGCCATCTTCACCACCTTTGGGGAGAGATGACCTGAGCAGACACACAAAGCAAAGAAATGGAGTGAGACTGACTTTGTGTCATTGTTTGAGTCCCGGGACCCAGCCAAGTCCCCCAGACTACCCTGAACTTTTCAGTTGTGGAAACCAATAAATTCCATTTAGTTAAGAAAGTTTCAGTTCTGTGTCTTGCAGCTGTGAGCATTCTGACAATAAATTTGATGTTCCGGGCCCTTTTGGGCTAGATCCATGAACTAATTGCTTGTCATGCACCTCCAGTGGGAGGTGCTGCTCGAAACACCAACTCAGTGTTCCCCAAAGCCACACCCTTCCTTTCCTGCTCTCATACCACTGTGACCACACCACGATCTCACGAAAGCCTGCCCATTCTCCAAGGCCCAGATTAAGTCTCTCCTTTAGGAAGTGTTCCTTGGGTGTTACCCAAACCTGAGGAAAGAGGTTTCCTCTTTCCTGCTGGCTGAACTGGAAGGCCCTAGAGGGCAAGGATCACATGTGTTAGTATCTCTGCATCCTCCACAAAGCACTTATGTTCAGTATATTTGCTGAATGAATGTTACATAAAAAAGGATGAACCAGCTGGGTGAGGTGCCTCACACCCATAATCCCAGCTCTTTGGGAGGCCAAGGCAGGCAGATCACCTGAGGTCAGAAGTTCTAGACCAGCCTGGCCAACATGGTGAAATCCCCATCTCTACTAAAAATACAAAAATTGGTCGGGTGTGGTGGTGGGTGCCTATAATTCCAGCTACTCAGGAAGCTGAGGCAGGGAGAATTGCTTGAACCCAGAGGTGGAGATTGCAGTGAGCCAAGATCGTGCCACTGCACTCCAGCCTGGGTGACAAAGCAAGACTCTGTCTCAAAAAGAAAAGCATGACTCCTGGCCTAATGGACTGATAAGGTAAACAACAAGAAAGACACGGGTCTGTACACATAATAGAAATTGGGTATATACCAGCCTGGGCAACATGGCAAGACTCTGTCTCTACAAAAAATAAATTAGCTGGGGGTAGTGGCTCATACCTATAGTCCCAGCCACCGGGAGGCTGAGGTGGGAGGATCGCTCGAGCCTGGGAGGTTGAGGCTGCAGTGAGTCATGATTGCAACACTAGACTCCAGCCTGGGCGACACAGCAAAATCCTGTCTCCAAAAAAAAAAAAAAAAAAGAAAAGAAAAAAGAGCCAGGCACGGTGGCTCATAGCTATAATCCCAGCACTTTGGGAGACTAAGGGGGGTGGATCATGAGGTCAAGAGATCAAGACCATCCTGGCCAACATAGTGAAACCCTGTCTCTACTAAAATACAAAAATTAGCTGGGTGTGGTGGTGTGCACCTGTAATCCCAGCTACTGGGGAGGCAGAGGCTGGAGATCTGCTTGAATTGGGGAGGTAGAGTTTGCAAGGGGGCCGAGATCACAACACTGCACTCCAGCCTGGGCAACAGAGCAAGACTCCATCTCAAAAAATAAGTAAATACAAATGAATAAGGGACATTCTTCCTTTATTGAAATAAAACTCATCCGCCACCCCAAGGTTATTCTTGAAATTCTTGAAGGAAACTCTCCACCAAGAGTGATGGCACTAGACATATACTGAGAGACCCCCAAGAGGGAAGTGAAGCCACGGGGGCATCTGGGCTAAATAGTTTATCTTGACACATAGGGAGGCCCTTTACAGGGCTAGCTGCCATTTTCCACCCAGATGGGCCAAGAACCTTCCAAACAGGGCAGCCTGCAGGCCCTGCACCCTTCAGGCCCCATTCTCAGATAACCATACAACCCATTAAGCCAGATGGACTCACAGCTGTCTCTAGAAAGTTCTTCATTACCTGACTCCTCAGACACAGGGTTGGGCTGAGGGGCCTCTCTCTCACCTTGAACATCTTATGAAGCCCCTTACCACCCACTGTGTTGCTCTCCCAAATCAGCTGAAGGAGGTGGCTGGTCCCACATAAACCCTCCAGCTCTGAGACCAGCCAATCTCCCTGGACACTGCCCTCTCCCCCAGCAACAAAGCCAAAAATTTTCTGCAAAGCTTATAGTAAGGAACTGGTATCTTAATTCTTTTTTTTTTTTTTTTTTGAGATGGAGTCTTGCTCTGTTGTCCAGGCTGGAGTGCAATGGTGCAATCTCAGCTCACTGCAACCTCTACCTCCTGGGTTCAAGTGATTCTCCTGCCTCAGCCTCCCAAGTAGCTGGGATTACAGGCACCCACCACTGTGCCCAGCTAATTTTTGTAGTTTTAGTAGAGATGAGGTTTTGCCATGTTGACCAGGCTGGTCTCGAACGCCTGACCTCAAGTGATCTGCCCGCCCCAGCCTCCTAAAGTGCTGGGATTACAGGTATGAGCCACTGCGCCTGGCTGGTATCTTAATTCTTAAACCAGTGACCCTACTAAAGTGTCTTCATTTCAGGTGGATTCATTCAAAATGACATTTTCAGGCTAGGTGCGGTGGCTCAGGTCTGTAATCCCAGCACTTTGGGGAAGCTGAGGCAGGAGGATTGCTTGAAGCCAGTAGTTTGAGACCAGCCTGGGCAACGTGGTCAGGCCCCGTCTCTACCCCCGCAAAAAAAGACATTTTCTCTTCCTCCATGCACCTCCCAACTCCCATTAAAATGCCATTCCCTGCAAAAATGCAGGGGAAGAGGGAAGATTGTAGGCTATTTGAAAACAAGGCCATGAAGTTTGTCAGTTCCCTTGTGTCTCCCCACAGCACCTGTATTCCATTAGTGTAGTGCCCAAGAGCATGGACACCATGGGCAAGATGCAGGCTGAAGATCCTCTAGTCATCTTGGGAAAGATGCCCTCCTGCAGATGCACCACCTCTTCATGTGTCCCAGGGTCCTCTCCTTGTGGCCCTTCACATCTCATGGCTTCCAGTATGTTGGCCCCTCTTTGCCTGCACAGCTGATGCTACCTTCCAGCTGCCATGTGATGGGTGGACAGGGACTGGGGCTCCTGCATTGCATTCCTGACTCCAGCACATGGCTGAAACACTGGGCTCTCTCAACTGTGACTGCCCTCTTCCCCTTTGAGAGGTCCTGTCTCCCACTTCCGGCACCCTCACTTAACTGCCAGGCAGACCCCTTCCCATTGTCATGTTATTAAAATAAAGCTTCGTCCCACCCTTCCGTTCTTAAAATATGTCCAGGGCTCCCCCTGCTGTTAGTGCCTTAGATGAGCGCCTCTCGCCTATCTAACCTCTGCTTTCACCACGTCCCGGCCACAGTGTGCTTTTGCTCTTGCCATTCTCTCAGCAGGAGTGTCCCTACCTCAATTCACTCCCACATCAAGTGTGGCTCAAGCTGTGTCCTCTAGGAAGCCCTTCATTATCACTCAGCTCAGAACTGGCTCCCTTCTGGGCATAACACTTCTCCCAGCCAGCCGCCCACTTCATGTCTTTCTGTGGACAAGTCTATCTCCTGAACTAAGGACATAAAATCCTTGGAGACGGTCCCATCAGTCAGTGTATTTCCAATGGTGCCTAACAGTGCTTTGTCTGAATGGACATGAAATGAGAGAGAACACACTCCTAGCTTCCAAGAAAGATGTGTATTCTCCCTAGCAATAACAAAAGACACCTAAATGGGCCACTCCCTGAAGGGAGCTCTCAGTTCTTTTACCATGTAGGCAGAAGGTAGGAAGGTAGGTAGGAAGGAAGGGCGGGAGAAAGAGAGGGAAGGAAGAGAGGGAGGGAAGGAAGGGAATGAGGGAATGGGGGCAATCAAGGCCTGGCACTGCCCTACAGGAGGCTTACAGGTCACATTCCCAGACTATCTCCACCCCCATGCCTCTCCTAGTAAGATTCATTGCCTATGCTTTCAAAGAAAGTGCAGTTTCTAGGGAGTGATGGAAAATGTGAAATACACAAAATAAAAGGAGAGGAAAACACACAAATTATTAAATAAAATTTAAAAATAGGAAAGGCTGGGCATGGTGGCTCAGGCCTGAAATCCCAGCACTTTGGGAGGCAGAGGCAGGTGGATCACCTGAGGTCAGGAATTTGAGACCAGCCTGACCAACATGGAGAAACCCTGTCTCTACTACAAATACAAAAAAGTAGCCAGGTATGGTGGCACATGCCTGTAATCCCAGCTACTCACTAGGCTGAGGCAGGAGAACTGCTTGAACCTGTGAGGTGGAGGTTGCAGTGAGCTGAGATCATGCCATTGCACTCCAGCTGGGGCAACAAGAATGAAATTCTGCCTCAAAAAAAAAAAAAAAAAATAGAAGGGGGAAAAAAGTGCAGTTTGTTGTGCAAGCTAGAGCCCAAAGAAGTCTATTTTCTCCCACAGGATAGCTAGAGTTCCAGAGCCACTTTCTCTTCTGTAGCCCACCAGAGGAAGCAGCGTGAAGAGCTCAGGGTTTGAAGGCTGGACCTTGGTCAGGAGTCAGCTGTTTCTAGCTGTTCCAGAAAGACCTAGAAACTTCCTGTGTGAAAATAATCAGGATTAGGAAGCTCTGGGGGTGAAAATGCCATACACAGAGCTGGCCCACGTCAAGTCCCTTCTAACTATTTTAAATTAGGGCCTTAGCTGGGCGTAGCAGCTCATGCTTATAATCCCAGCACTTTGGGATGAATCACCTGAGGTCAAGTTCAAGACCAGCCTGACCAACACGGTGAAACCCCTGTCTCTACTAAAAATATCAAAAAAATTAGCCAGGAATGGTGGTGCACACCTGTAATCCCAGCTACTCAGGAGGCTGAGGCAGGAGCATCATTTGAACCCAGGAGGTAGAGGTTGCAGTGAGCTGAGATCAAGCAACTGCACTCCAGCTTGGATGACAGAGTGAGACTCCGTCTCAAAAAAAAAAAAAATTAGAACCTCATGAATGTCTCCTTCTTCTCTGAGACAAAGGGAACAAACCACATCAGGAAAATTATGACAGAAAAATGACAGGAAATGACAGGCGGCCATTGGCATTTCCATTCTTATTTGTGGTTTCTGGGTTTTGTTTGCTTTCCTTTTTAATTTTTTTCCTAGAAAAAAAAAATACAACCAGGAGAATTTATATGACAAACTATCAGTGTCAGGATGACAGAGGAAAAGAGAAAGAAGGGGAAGGCCAGAGGCATGGGAAGTGAATAAAAAGTGGGTTTCGGATCACATGGAATGGTCCACAGGGTCATGTACAGGTCCTCAGGAGATGACCAGTCCCTTTGGCATGCATGTCTGGTGCCTGGTCTTCTGGTCTGCCTGCTCAGACACCCATGGACAGAGATAGCTGGCCACATGTAAACCTGCCAACAACAAACTCAGGATTTTACAGAAAGATGTAGTTCAGTTCCTTGGCTTTATGGTCAGACATCACACAGCAGGCAGCCAGCAGCCTTTCTTGCCTGAGAGCGGAGTCCAGAAGAGCAGGAGAGTCACCTTTGAAGACACTCTGGCATCACAGCAGTGAACTGCAAGCAGCCACCCGCTCATGTGCAGATGTGGCCCTCATCACCCATGCAGGCATCTGTCCAGACATCCCCAGTCAATCTGGCCAAAGGATGGGACATGACAGTCCCTTTCTAGCCACAGCTTCATAGTGTTGTCCATTCTCCAGTCTTGCTTGAACTGCCTATTACCTTAAAGATTGGAGGAGATTGGAATCCATTTCCTTTTCAGCTCAGCAATGGACGTTCATTTCCAAGAAGCAAGTAACTTAACAAGGACAGCTGGCCATCTGGATCTACACTGAAGGTCTTTCAAGTTTCATCCACTTTATACGCAGAGCTCAGGGCAGAAAATTCAGCCAGAGCCAGAGCAAACAGCGTGGCCAGGGTGATGGCTGAGAGAGAAAGTGCCAGCAGCACACTGCAAGGCCAGAGTACATTCAAGAGAGGGAGAGGGGCATGCGGCAGGTTGGAGTCTAGGGCAGCGTTGAGTCTGAAGGACACAGCCCGGCCTGCTGGGCTGACAAGGTGGGTCTGATGCCTCAGGTGACGGAGCCCCACTGGTTGTATTCCTATGTGGAGGGTGGTGGGTTTCTGCCCTGTTGTGGCCCCTGTTCCTGAACTGAGGCCAGGTTCCATCTCAGTGCTGCAGTCCTGAAGAGCACCACGCTGGCCCGCCAGCCAGGCCACAGTCCTTAGCCCCTCTGGGTTCCACAAGAAGGCCCCAGGGAGCGATAGTCGCTGGGAGGGAAGGGGCCAGGGAAGGGAGGCTGCATTCTGCTGGGAGAGACTCAGGGAGGGACTACCATGGGCTTGGAAGAAGCTACGGCCCAAATATTGCAGAGCCAAAAGGAATGGGATACATTTCTAAAAAGTGACAACAGTCTTGTCCCTATTTTAAAAACAGAATAGTGTTGCTGTTGCCTGGTTTTGTTTTTTTTCCTTTTAAAACCACTCACATTTAAAAGGTGAAAGGGCTGGGAGATGTAGTCCCCTTTACTTTCATCCTTGGTAGGCACCAGGAGGCCTCGGTCTCATGCTGACTCCTGCTCTCCTTGTCTGGGCTCCAGTCACACAAAGCAAGGCCAGGGAGGGTAGCAACTGTTCTGCCTTCCCAACAGCAATTCCCTCTCCCCATAAAACCAGGGCATAAGTGAGGAGAAGTCCAAAGAGTAAAGTGCACAGAACTCCCCGGAGCAGTTGGCCTGGGGGTGGGTCACTCCGAGAAGGAAGAGGGCTGGGGGCATTGGCCCAGAGCCACAGCTGTGAAACAAACACTGATCCCTGTGATGTGAGCCTGCAAGCCACAGTCCCCTTTCCCTTGGGCCCTCTGACACTTCTTCCTGGGACTGTCCACTCTCAGCAGCTCTCCAAGGAAAGTCTCGGTCCCAAAGATCCATCCTGGGGGAAACTTGGATGACCTTCCCTGGCTGCTAATGACTCGTGAACGTGAAGGGAGCAGGATGTGGCAGAAGGGAAACAGTGCATTATAGAAAACCAGTGGACCCCCAGTTCTGAGAGCAGGGATACTCGAATAACTTCCTCTCCTGGGGAAGGTTTGGAGAACATGGAACCAGTGAGGCCTGCTGGGGAAAGGAGCTCCTCTGGGTGCAAGAGGAGTTGCAGAGTTGGGGAAAGGGCTGCCAAGGAAGAGAGCCCAAGGCTGGCATTATGGTGTGTAGGCAGGAGGTGGCTGGAACTGGTTGATGACCTCATATTCCGCTGGGTAGGGCTCGTTCTCCTCCATCTCAGAGAGCAGCTCCAGAGCCTGCTCCTCTTCCTCTGTGGGGTAGTGGCGAAGGAGGTTGGCTGCTGTGGCCAGGATTGAGGCTCCACCAGCTCCTGCCACCAGGTAGAAGCTAACAGCGAAGGTGACATAGACCTGGGATCCATGGTACTTCTTATGCTGCTGCTGCTGGGCCAGGATGAGTTCAGAAGCCCAATAAGAAAAGCCAATGACAGTAGCACACTGCAGGACTAGGGGACAGATGGACAGCACAGAAGGGGGATTAGAGGGCACTCTACCAACAAGATGCTTGAGGACCCAATCGCAGCCTCACTACCCAATCCCCATTCTCAGAGAACCTGCCTGGGCCCAGACCCAGCAAGGAGGAGCTCTCTTGGCCATGGGATTCCTGGCCTGAGGCTGGGGACAGCAGTCTGACCTGATGTAGGCCAGATTCCCACTGTCTTAAGGAACAAATAGGGTCATGCAGCTTTGGGAGCTGGAGTGGGCACACCACAATTCAAACCAACACAGCAAAGCAGGCATGAGGGAGGACAGCAGCCACATATAAGAAAAGGCTGGTCTGTAGGGAAGCAGGAAGGTGGAGAGGAGAGAATCTGACCAGGAGCTCCAGAGGAGACAGGGGAGACAGCCTGGTTCCTTCTTCACTCATGCCGGTCTAAGCTCAGCTGGGCTTCAAATACCATTTTTAGAGAGCTGTGAGCTTCCTTGCAGAATTTCTAGCAACATTTCCTCTCTACAGCTGGGCTGAGTGGTTTGTGATCCTGGCAAGTTAGCAGCTAGACTAGAGCAGGCTGCTGATACCCTGACACTCTGGGAAAGGCTGGAGCTTTGCACATGAGCTCCTGGAAGGGTGTCTGCTCACAGAGCCCCCACCAGCAACTCCAGACAGGATGCCCCCACCCTGTGGCAGTTCCTCCCCCACCGTGAGGGGGACCTGGGCTTACCAGTGAGGATATGGGCGAAGGCATAGCGACGGGTGATCTTCAGGGCGGGATGCTTGGGGCCAAAGACATCCAGAAGGAAAGCGGAGAGACTACACAGAATGCCTAGGAAGCAGAAGGCAGCGATGACCCTCAGGAGCAGCACTGTCTGGGGATTCATGCAGAAATCTGTAGGAGGAGAACCAAATCTTCAAGGACCCATGTAACACCTGGTGCAGGAAATCTCAACCTAGAAGGGGCTTGATCCCGTCCACCACAGTCCTGGGGAGCCAGGGAAGTTCTGGAGGATACTCTCTTAGCTCTTGCTCCTAGGTGGTCTGCAGGGGAGCTGGAACAAATTCCACATTAGCAGACAGAAGCCCTGGGCCACTGCTCTCCTGTACCTCAAGGCCTCCTCTTTCCAAGAAGACAAGCCTAAGTGCAGGATTCTACTTCACTGTATCTGCCGTGCCCTTCTAACCATTTTTAAAGACACTGACAATTAACCTGACATGTTAATGCATTCTGCTAAAGGAAAGGCCTGACTTCTGAGCTAAGACAGCCAGAGAGGCTAAGACCACAGGTCAATTAATGTTGATTGTCCATTTACTCACTCATTCATTGTCTTTTTGTTCCAAAAAGAAGTTGAACTTGAAGACCTGTGCTAAGTGAAATCAACAAAATGTAGGACAAATATTTTACAATTCCACTCACACAAGATACCTAGAATAGTCAAATTTATAGAGACAGAAAGTATAATAGTGGTTGCCAGGGGAACAGTAAGTGATTTAATGTACACAGAGGTACAGTTTGAAATGATGAAAAAGTTTTGGAAACAGTCATGATGCTTGCACAACAATGTTAATATGCTTAGTACCACTGAATCGAACACTTAAAATGGTTACCACTTTGGGTGGCTGAGGTGGGAGGTTTGCTCGAGGCCAAGAGTTTGAGTCTTGCCTGGGCAAGACAGTGAGACCCCATCTCTCTGAAAAAAAAAATTGCTGGGCATGGTTACGCATGCCTATAGTCTTAGCTCCTTTGGAGGCTGAGGCAAGAGGATTGCTTGAGCCCAGGAGTTCGGGGTTATAGTAAGCTATAATCACACCACTGTACTCCAGCCTGGATGACAGAGTGAGACCCTGTCTCTTAAAAAAATAAAAGGTTAAAATGCTAAGTTTTATATTATGTATATTTTACCATAGAAAAAAAGTGAAATCAAGAGGAAGAAAGAAGTTGCAGCAGTTTAGAGAAATGTGTAGCTACAAGAAAGTATTACATAATTAGAAAAGAGGGTAGACTATACTGTCACATTGAGTTTTGCTCCCTCCCCAAACCCTACAACAAGAAAAGAATTTTTTTTAAAGGCATAAACCCATACAAAAAGAAACAGAGGTGTAAAACAAGGTTCTGAAAACTGGGAAGTAAAGGGCATAGCACCACCTAGAAGAGACTCAGCAGAGCTGGGGAACAAGCCAGCAATGGGAAAAGCTAGGAAACAACCACATTTATGCCACAAAAGCCCCAGAAGCCTTGGAGAGTGCCAATGTGCACACGTCAAGGGCATAAATGAAGGAAAAGGAAGAGACTGAAAGGAAAGACACAGTACTCATGGAGTCCCTGAGAGTCATGGTGCAGGGAGAGCCCATGACGACATCACGCACCAGACACACAGAGCAACTTGTATTTCCCTCCAGTACTTTAGCTATTCTTTTAAAAAAACATTTCAACTAGAGGACACTGCTGTCCTTTGATAACTATGCAAACTGCCATAGCTCCCAGAAGCATAGGGTAGAATAAAGGTTGAAACAAAAAGAAACCAGGCTATGATTAGTATTTTAAGCTTTAATAAAAAGTAGGAAATGGGGCCGGGCAGGGTGGCTCATGCCTGTAATCCTAGCACTTTGGGAGGCTGAGGAGGGTGGATTACCTAAGTTCAGGAGTTCGAGACCAGCCTGACCCAATATGGTGAAACCCCATCTCTACTAAAATTTAAAAAATTAGCCAGGCATGGTGGCATGTACCTGTAGTCCCAGCTACCTGGGAGGCTGAGACAGAAGAATTGCTTGAACCCAGTGGGCAGAGATTGCAGTGAGCCAAGATCATCACGCCACTGAACTCCAACCTGGGCAATAGAGCAAGATTCCATCTTAAAAAAAAAAAAAGTAGAAAATGGGGCTTTAACTTCCTCTCCCTTCTCTGTTATAGCCACTGGCAAGTTCTTTTATTTGGGCCATGGATCACCAAGTGATTTAGGAAAATTTGGAAAGGGCTGGCAAAACTCAAGCTTGATAGGGTCCTTTCCTGAACTTGATCTCACGCTGAGATGGTGTGGGGTGTGATCATCAATCTCTAAGGCATACCCAAACCACTGTGGCACTGGCTGAAACCATGTCCCCAGGTCCTCAGAGAGTCTGAGTTCTAGGTCTGGACGAGGGCCTAGGAATCTGGATTTTAACAAGAAGCCCAGGTAATCTCCATGCAGGTGATCCATGCCCCACACTTCAAGAAACACTGGTTCCAGAACTCAGAGGAAGGTGGACTGATGAGGGAAAGTCCAGGAACCTGGAGAGGGGACCCAAACCCAGCAAAGCTGTCTCAGCCCATCAGACGCTGGCATCACAGGTTCTGGGTAGAGGGAAGCCCTGTGCCTTTGGGATTGAGCTTACATACCCTGCCTCAGACTCAAGAGTTTGCCTGGCAGAAACTGGCTGGGCCCAGATAAGGCTCATATGCCTCTGTTTGGCTTTGGGTCACCCACCAAGCAGCCCTCAGAGCTATCTTTCATGATCTCTTGTCTGCTGACTATGTTTTGGGCTCAAGCATCCTGCCTGGGTAACTGCCTACTTCTAGAAACCCTGCCTGTGTGTGAGGCCTGCCAGCAACTGGAACCAGCCTTCACTGAACCCCTGCAGAGCCGTAGTGCATGGGGCCTCGCTGAAAGAAAAGCTCTAGGAGACAGGGGCTATCTCCTGACTTTATTTTAAATATTATTAAAAGCTGAGAGAGTTTTTCTTGGGGTCCACATGGCATGCGGCAGGGATGGGGCAGTGTTCTTATAGTGCTTCCGAGAATAACCTGCCGGAGGTCACATGCGGCTCTGCAGCAGGCCATGTCAGATTCCACTCACATTACTAATGAAGCCAGGCACTTGCAATGAGAAAAGTAATACAAGGGAGCTTCAAGGAGACTGTGTTGTTTCTTTGGCTGGATGATGAGCACAAGGATGTTTATTTTATTATCAGTAAAAATGAACATCCATGACATATACTCCTACTGTCTTATTTTCATTATACATGAATTTTAGTAATAAGGAGACATGCACATGATAAAAAGCTTCCTAGAGGATGTCCTTCTCCTTACAGATGCCCACCTGTTCCTCCCCAACATTGTTGGAGGGACCTTGTATACCCCTCCTGGGACTGCCTGTGTACACAGATAGGTCAAATGTGATCATCGTTAAGCCTCACTGTTCCCTTGGGGGATTTACCACACAGCTCCGATGAGGAGTTGGGGGCTCCAGGAGGTGAAGTGGCTTCCTCCCTGCCACATGCTGCAGAGTTAGATTCCAAACTACGGTCAGGCTCCCCTGTACTGTGCTGCTCAGAATGTATTTTTCCCTGGAGATAATCAATCAAATCCTAAAGAGTTGTGCATGATTGAGGGGGTCAGCAGCTAACAGGAATACTATTGGAGCCATCCTTGGAGCCAGCTGCTAAGCTCACTAGAGGAACAGTTTGAAGCATGAAATCTCTCAAACAAACAAAAAAAGGTTTGGGTCATTAAGTCCTCATATGAGGAATTATTGGGTAAAACCTATCAGGCACGATGTCTACGCTCCTGCAGCACTACCAACCATCAGAGCTTGCTCTTGGAAGTGGTCAGGACACCAGAAAGGCTCAGGACCTGGCACCCAATCCTAGCTCTAGCAGAGACTGCATTACTTTGAGCAAGTCCCTTGAGTGCGCCAGACCTCTGTTTTCTCATTGATCAAATGAAAACAATAGCATCTGCCCCACCCACCACCAGGGCACGCTGGGTCAGCTGATACCGTGCCCATGAAAGAGCAGCCACCTGTTCTGTTACTAACCTCGGCATGCCTTTCCTTCTTCTACCAAGACTTCCTTGACCACACGTCAGTCTGTGGATTGCAAAGCCTACTGAAGCCAGACTAAGGGCCTGCTCTACTAGTGTGACAATGTGATAGAGAGAAGGGGCTTTTGACCTAAAACTCCAACAGGTTTTGTTTCAGTGTAACTGCCTTTCTCCACTCCAAAGCTGTGAGTAAACCCTCAGGGTTAGTGAGAAAACCAAATGTGAACTTCCCTCTGGGTAATGTTAACAGATACCCCAGGGGCTTGCCCATGTAACAGGTGGGCTTTCCTCAGAGGGTCTTAGAGCACACAGGAAGAGGCAGTTATCGTAGACCGGCTTGGAGCCCAGCTCAGAGACTCTTCTGGAGTTAGTATCTCAGTGTCTTTCTCTTCTCCCTTCCTAGACATCAGTACATCAGGGAAGGCAACAAACACCTGCTCCCATGGGGGGATTGCCAAAGAAAACCCCCAAAGGTTAATTATGTAGGATTTTATCTGAGGCAAAAATGGCATGCAAGGCAGGACCCTAACTTGAAATTCAAGCCAGTGGTATAGTCTACGATGCCCTGGGTAGACACAGAACATGTCCTATTCTCCAACTGTGCTCTGGTCTGTTGATTTTAGTAAACACTTCTTGGCTGTGCCCCTCTAATCAGGGAAGTAGGTAGCTGTAATAGGATCCCGTGGAACTGACTTTGCTCAAGGTCACTGGTGAATCACCGGGCTAGATTTGTTTTGAAAGTCCTGCCTCTTCCTGTCTAGCTGCCCATTGCTCTAACCACTCCCAACCCAAACAGTTTATAGGCAGAAAGGCTAAAGGGACTTCTGTCCCACCCCCGTCCCTCCTTGCTGGAGTCCCTGTGAATTAGACACTTCCCCACTGCCCCAATCCCTCTTATGCAGCTGTGCAACCTGCTCAGCCTCTCCCCACCGTGACTTTTTTAGCTTCCAGATAGGCCTGTGATACAGGCCTCTAACAGGGCCCTCTAGTGCCTAGCCAGGTCATCCCACAGATACCAACAGGCCCCACAGAACCTGGCAGTGTCATTTGCCCCAGTCACCACCTGTCAGGCACATAGGCTCTCCCTGGAAGGCCAGTGACTACTGTCAATTGTGGTTCTCCCAACTTCCTCTCCCCAACTTCCTCATTCTCCAAAGATGCTTCCTGGGGCTGTTGCCAATGCCCTTTGCTGGCCACACTTGAGAGGCAGAAAGGCTCAGAAGAAATGACTATCTGAGGCCCCTCTTTCTGGGGCCACTGGGGGTCTGAGTCTATCTCCATCCAGGGCCAGGTTGAGAGCTGTGTGAGAAGCAGGCATCACTTGCAGGGGCAGTGGAGAAAAACCAGGATGGGGTCTTCTTTTTTTTTTTAGAGAAAGGGTCTCACTCTGTACCCAGGCTGGAGTGCAGAGGCATGATGATAGCTCACTGCAGCCTCAAATTCTCGGGCTCAAGTGATCCTCCTGGCCTCCTGCTTCGGCCTCCCAAAAAGCTGAGATTACAGGAGTGAGCCACTATGCTCAGCCCAGGATGGGGTCTTTGGAACCAGGTTTCATTGGCTAAAGCCTTTGAAGCTTTGTGAATGACAATGGGAGAGTGGCTTTGCCCTGGGATCACCAACTAGAGCCCCGACACTGAGGTGACGAAGTTATGATAAAAAGCACAGCTTTGGCTGGGCTTGTGATAAAACTCAATTAGAATAGGAAAGTGATAAGCCTTGAGTAGCTTTGATGGGAAATAAACTCGGAGCTCACTAAGGTGTTGTGGTAAGAGTATGGACCTTGGAGTCAGTGTCCTTTCGGATTAGCTGAACAAACTAACTAGCCTCCCTGAGCTGGGACCTTTGTGAAGTGGGGCTGATGACAGTACATACCAAATAAAGATGCTGTTTAGGAGGAAAAAAGCAGGCATGGGGTGTGATTAGCATAATGCCCAAGTGTGGCACTTGGGCAGGGGTTGAGAAATGGTAAGGCTGCTCCAGGGCCTGCTGGCTGCCCAACTCCCATCACCTGGAGAGACCTGGAAGGGTCTGTTCTCCCTCTGGAAATATCGATATGTGGCCAGGAGCCTGTAATCACAGCACTTTAGGAGGCCAAGGAGGGTGGATCACTTTAGGTCAGGAGTTCGAGACCAGCATGGTCAACATGGCAAAACCTCATCTCTACTAAAACTACAAAAATTAGCCAGGTGTGGTGGCACCTGTAGTCCTAGCTATTCAGGAGGCTGAGACAGGAGAACTGCTTGAACCTGGGAGGCAGAGGTTGCAGCGAGCCGAGATGGTGACAGCCTGGCAACAAAGACTCCATCTCAAAAAAAAAAAAAAAAAAAAAAAAAACTATATGCACCACATCTATGTTTGACGGCTCTACTCCCTCTTGAGACCAGGCTCCCAGGTCAGGACATCTGTTAGGCCCTGAGAATCACAACAGTCATACAGGATACTACCTGTCTGAAGGCCCACTGGGTACCAACAAGTACAAAGAAAAACAACAGAAGACGCAATCAGGGACCTCCGGATTCCTCACTAATTCTTCTACGACAGCTCATGAGGCACCACTGACAACACTCCTACTAATGGGCACAAAGTGTTCTTAGGAGATGGCCACAGGCAAGCAAGCAGAAACTATACATGGGTTAAGATCTCTAAGTATGTGAGCAAATGTAATGTAAAGGTTAAGAAAACATGCTCTGCAAAAGATGAAGTGGAGCCTGAATAATTTCTTTCTTTTCTTTTTTTTTGAGATGGAGTCTCATTCTGTCACCCAAGCTGGAGTGCAGTAGTGTGATCTGGGCTCACTGCAACCTCACTTCCTGGGTTCAAGCAATTCTCCTGCCTCAGCCTCCTGTGTAGCTGAGATTACAGGCACCAGCCACCAGGCCCGGCTAATTTTTGTATTTTTAGTTGAGATGGGGTTTCACCATGTTAGCCAGGCTGATCTTGAACTCCTGACCTTAGGTGATCCGCCTGCCTTGGCCTCCCAAAGTACTAGGATTACAGGTATGAGTCACTCCCAAGCACCTGGCCTGGCCTGAATAATTTCTTGGAAAGGGTAAATACACATGTAAACAAAGAAGACCTGCACCAAAAATTTACGTTTTTCTTTGAGACAGAATTTCGCTCTTGTTGCCCATGCTGGAGTGCAGTGGCTCACTGCAACCTCCTCCTCCCTGGTTTAAGCAATTCTCCTGCCTCAGTCTCCTGAGCAGCTGGGATTATAGGTGCCCACCACCATGCCCGGCTCAAAAATTTACATTTATTTATTTATTATTTTTTGAAACAGTTTCACTCTTGTTGCCCAGGCTGGAGTGCAATGGCGCGATCTCAACTCACCGCAACCTCCACCTCCCAGTTCAAGTGATTCTTTTGCCTCAGTCTCCAGAGTAGCTGGGATTACAGGAACGCACCACCACGCCTGGTGGCACTAATTATGTATTTTTAGTAGAGATGGGGTTTCTCCATGTTGGTCAGGCTGGTTTCAAACTCCTGACCTCAGGTGATCTGCCCGTCTCGGCTTCCCAAAGTGCTGGGATTACAGGCATGAGCCACTGTGCCCGGCCCTACTTTTATTTTTAACATGCCTTCAACAAAGATGCCCACCAAAGTGAAATAATTATGAGATTGTTCTTTATGACAGCTTTAGTAAAACAAAGGATAAAAACCATAAATGAGATAGCAACATCTTACATTGGCATCAACACATGTGGGATAGTCTCAGCTCTGCCACCCCCAACTGGGTAGCCCTGGGGAGATCATTCATTTTTCTGAGCCACAGCTAAGCACACCCCATGCCATGCTTGATTTCAGAGATCTAGTTTTCTAGATCTGATGGGTCTAGTAGTGGGAAGGTGGTATGTGTGCTTCAGAGAAAGCAAGTGCCGCGCAATGAGCTAGAAGAAAAACCACCAAGACTCACTCAAGCTTAATGCTCTTTGTGTGATCAGCAACATGACAGAGAAAAGGCTGCATGTCACAAGGCCTCTGTCATGTGCATAACTTTGGCTTTAACAAGCCGACCCAGAAAAGAGCATCATTAACGCAAAATCTGGAATCAAGCAGAAGCCCCCAACCTTCTACAAAATCACCCTACAGCCTCTAAAACGCAAGAGAGGTACAAAACAGTAAGAAAACACTCAGAGAAAGACAACAATTGGCCACAAGGATGAGGCTTTTCAGCCTAGACCTGCAGAAGCACAGTATGGTCCAATGCACAGACAGGAACTTGGACCTTTTCACCGAATCCCAGTGCTTGAATCCTTCAGGAGGTAACATGCAGATATCTAACAGGAAGTGCTTCTGATAGGCGGTTCAGTAAACCAGTTCAGAATGCATCACAGCCAGGGAATAGCACAGAGAGGATATAAGACCTTCAAAATGGTTCAAAAGACCTTGGGGTTGATGAACTATGCTGTTCTAAGGACTGTTTGGGGTCCATTGATTATTGCTAGGGTAAAAAGGTGTTAAGAGTCCAGTCCTGCCCTCACATTAGTTTTTACTGGAGATAATACTGGGCAGGATGAACTATGGGGGCCCCTAGGACCCTCCCATACTCTGTTGTCTATCTGGCTGGAAAGCATGATGATGAACAAAGCAACCTTGCCTCTGTCAGGCACACTTGTAATGGTTCCAAGAGCCAAATTCCAACTGTTGTACTGAGGGTGGCAATGGAACTGTTTTCTGATTACCTAAAATACCACAGATCCCTTTCTTCTCTAATACACATCCAATTACATAGAACTCTAAAATATCTTTTAAAACCCACTCAATATTAAAAGTTCCTTTTTCTCCATTAATCGGCCTGCCCCAAAGAAGGTTTCCCATATCCCACAGGTTCCTTAGAAGGGGCCAGCTAACTGTGATACCTAGCACCCGTATCTTTTCTTGATACACAGCATCCTTCCTCCAGCAGAATCCTAAAATAGCAGCAGTCAGGATTAACATGGCTGTGAGAAGTAGGTGCTTAGCTGAATAACATCAGAATTAATGAGGGGCCAGACCCCAAACAGAGCCACCTGGTGGGCAGGAACGCCAGGCAGGAATGGGGCCGTTTCCTTCAACCAAGTGTCTGGTCCCTGGCTATCTTTGCTTCAGCGGGAACCACATTCTGCCCCCCGCCGAGGCCTGAAGGGCCAGTGCGCAGCACCCTCACCTTTCAGCAGGTCCGGGTGCACATAGCCCAACACGTCGGAGACCCCCAGCTCCTGGCGGGAACAGGTGCCTCCGTGGATGTGCAACCAGGCGGGCTCGGCGAGGGCAGTGCACAGCGCCGTGATGGACAGGGCGCCAGGCAGGGCCGAGGCCAGGCTACGCTCCGGCTGCTTGGGCAGAGCGCTGCCTCCCGGGCTCCTCCGCCGGCGCCCGCCGGGCAGACCTGCGCCTCCGGGGGCGTACATGCCCGGGGCCGCCCGCCGTCGCTCCGCAGTCGTTGCTGGTTGCCGCCGACCTCCGCGGAGCGCGCAGAGCCTCACAGTTCGGTGGAGGAGAGCAACGCTCCGGGTACGCTGCAGGTGAGGCCGGCGCTGGGCTGTCAGGGTTGACACCAGAGGATGGGGGGTGGGACCCAGGGCTGACGGAGACGGGGAGGGCTGCGGGGATTCGGGGGGCGGGGACAGGAGACTCCGGAATGGGACTGCGGGACGACAACCGGAGAGGGCCAGAGGCCAGATGGGGTCTGGGTAGACTCGGGTGGGGGTTGGAGGGATAGGGGATCGGCTTCTGCTGGAGGAAAGACCCGCACTTAGGGTCTCGGCCAGAGGGTGTCGAGGGGCGGCGGACCCGGCTGGGCCGCGGGGATCGGGGACCGGTGATCAGGGACCGGCGGTTTGGGGTGCGACCCGTGCGGAGAAAACACCCTTCCCACGCCGCCCATTGTTCCTCACCAGTCAGCAGGCCTCTGGGCTGGGATCGCGCCGCTCAGCCCAGTCCTGGGCTTCTCGGCTGCCCGGGGCCGAGTGTTCCCAGGCCCCAATCCCGCAACGCCCGGACGGACAGACCCGGGTCCGATGAACTTCCGGCTTCCTACTCTTCTGCCTCCGCCTCCTCCGGCTGCCCGCCCCGTTCCCCGTGCGCGTCACAGCCTGTGCTCGCCGCCGGCTCTCCGCAGGGCCTTACGGGACTGGTAGTTCGAGGCGTCCTGTGATGTTTTCCCTGCGGAAGTGAGGAGAGCGACTACAACTCCCAGAGGGCCACGCGGCCGCAGCAGTAGGCACCTGAGTTCCCTGGGCGACCCTGGTCCTCCGGCGGAAGCGGGAGCCTCTGCCGGCCGCTGGAACCTAGAGTGGGCGGCGCGCAAATGCGCGCTTAAGACCTGCTGTCTGCGCAGCTGACTCTGACCGTCCCCACCTCTCCCTGCGTCGGGCTGCCATGAAGGACTCGCTGGTGCTGCTGGGCCGTGTCCCGGCGCACCCGGACTCTCGCTGCTGGTTCCTGGCCTGGAACCCCGCGGGGACCCTGCTGGCCTCGTGCGGCGGCGACCGGAGAATCCGCATCTGGGGCACGGAGGGTAAGGCCTAGCCTGGCTGCGCGGCCCTTGGCGCTGCGGGCGCCGCCTGCGCATAGTGCGGACGCGCAGCCTGCCTGGGAGGCTGACCCTGTTCCTGACAGAGGGAGAGTCGGATGTTAGCCGCCTAGAGAAGGGCTTTGCAGGCAAAGAAGTCTGCAACTACTGGGAGCAAAAACGTCAGCAGACAGGCTGAAATGTCGAGGGAATTGTGGTAGCTGCTAAGGCAGGAAAGTGGGAAGAGAAAGGTGTTAGGAAAGTGGCCTGCAGAGTAACTTGAGACTGGACGTTCAGATTTCATACCGAGGGCGTTGGGGAACCAATGGCAATTTTAGATCAGATTTGTTTTAGAAAGATGCCTCCAGAGGCTGGGCGCGGTGGCTCACGCCTGTAATCCTAGCACTTTGGGAGGCCAAGGCGGGTGGATCACCTGACTTCAACAGTTCAATACCAGCCTGGCTAACATGATGAAACCCTGTCTCTACTAAAAATACAAAATTAGCTAGGCATGGTGGCGGGCACCTGTAATCCCACCTACTCGAGAGGCTGAGGCAGGACAATCCCATGAACCCAGGAGGCGGAGGTTACAGTGAGCTGAGAGCGTACCATTGCACTCCAACCTGGGCATCAGAGCAAAAACTCAGTCTCAAAAAAAAAAGAAAAGAAAAGGCCACCAGAGGAAGTAGAATCAGTTGCATCTTTGTAAAATCTGTGAAATAGACCCCCTGAGCTTTCCCCCAGTAGCCTGACTCCAATGCTAGCTAGCCCCCCAATATCAAATAGCTTCATGGTGCTCCACCCAGCTCCAGAGCCTGGCCTGCGCTCCACCTTTAGGTGACAGCTGGATCTGCAAGTCTGTCATTTCTGAAGGCCACCAGCGCACCGTGCGGAAGGTGGCCTGGTCCCCCTGCGGTAATTACCTGGCCTCTGCCAGCTTTGATGCTACCACTTGCATTTGGAAGAAGAACCAGGATGACTTTGAGGTACCCTGGCTGGTTGGGACCAGAATTATTGCCTGTTTGCTCCCCAGGGCTGGTTCAGGAACCTGAGCCAACCTGCTCCAGTTGGGCTGTACCCATGGGAAGGGCCTCAGGGGAGTTAGCTGCTGTTAATTCTCATTTTCCTTCCCCCTTCACAGTGTGTAACCACTCTCGAGGGCCATGAAAATGAGGTCAAGTCAGTGGCTTGGGCCCCATCTGGCAACCTCCTGGCTACTTGCAGCCGAGATAAGAGTGTTTGGGTCTGGGAAGGTGAGTCCAGGTCCCTCCAGATGGATTGGGAACCACCTGACAGCCTCTTCGGTGTCCCTGACAGGGTCGGCTCTTGGGTTCCTTTTTCTCTCCCACAGTTGATGAAGAGGATGAGTATGAATGTGTCAGTGTTCTCAACTCCCACACACAGGATGTCAAGCATGTGGTTTGGCACCCAAGTCAGGAGGTAAGAGTCAGGCAAAGTCTCTTGTGGGAAGGGCTCCAGTGTGCAGGCTTGTGCCCAGCCTTCCTTTGCTTTCCAGCCTTAATTTAGCTTTTACAGGAATCTCCATCTGTGAACAAAAAACATTAGTCCCTTCATAAAAGTGGATCTGGCGGGGTGCAGTGGCTCACACCTATAATCCCAGCACTTTGGGAGGCCAAGGCAGGAGTTCGAGACCAGCCTGGCCAACATGGTGAAACCCTGTCCCTACTAAAAATACGAAATTAGCAGGGGGTGGTGGTAGGTGCCTGTAGTCCCAGCTGCTCGGGAGGCTGAGGCAGGAGAATCATTTGAACCCAGGAGACGGAGGTTGCAGTGAGCCGAGATTGTGCCACTGCACTCCGACCTGGGCAACAGGAGTGAAACTCTGTCTCAAGAAAATAAAATAAATAAATAAATAAAAATAAAAGCAGATCCCTGGGACTGACCTGTCCTGCACTTCCTGGGGCACACAGACACATGTTGGGTCTCCTTTCCCTCTTCCCCCAGCTCTTAGCCTCTGCCAGCTATGATGACACAGTGAAGCTGTACCGGGAGGAAGAGGATGACTGGGTATGCTGTGCCACCCTCGAGGGCCATGAATCCACTGTGTGGAGCTTGGCCTTTGACCCCAGTGGCCAGCGCCTGGCATCTTGCAGTGATGACCGTACTGTGCGCATCTGGCACCAGTATCTATCAGGCAATGAACAAGGTGAGGGTCCATTAGTAGAGCTAAAGAAGACCCATCTCTCAAGGGATTCACAGTCTGCTAAGACACATATATGAGTCAGAGCAAATCAGGGTAAAAGGTAAGATGTGCCACAAGAGGGCTCTGGTTGGAGTGCTGGAAGATTCGGGAAAGCTTTGTGGAACAGGGGCCGTTTCATCTGCATTTAAGAGGGTATTTAGAATTTTGACATGATAATTTCACGTGAGAATTCCAAGTGAAAACAGTGTGAGTAAAGGTAACAATGGTGGGAATGCCTAGCCTGATGTGAGGAGTGGTGTAATTCCTTTAAATGGGGTGTAGGATATCTAGGGTTTGAAGAGGAATAAAGTGGGTGAGTCAGCTGGTGGGTGGCCTTCACAGGCAGACTAAGTAATTATATATAGTTTGCCATGGAACAGGGATGTTTCCTTCTCAGAATTCTGCTTGAGAAAGGCCAGTCTGGCCATAGTGTGTAAGGTAGATCAGCAAGAATGGGGACAGGAATGGAGATGTGGACTCATAATCAGTTGAAGATGAGGGTGAGGGAAGGTAAGTTAGATTCTCCTCTGAGGCGCCTAGGACATAGGAATGTCTTAAGTGTAAGCGAAGTCTGTCTTGCAGGGGTGGCATGCAGCGGCTCTGACCCCAGTTGGAAATGTGTCTGTACTTTGTCGGGCTTCCACTCAAGGACGATTTATGACATTGCTTGGTAAGACTCTATCCCCTACCCCCATTCCATCCCCATAAAGCAGAGATTTCAGAGAAGGCATGACCCATGCAGCCCTCTGCAACCTTGGGTGGTGCTTGGGAATTGAGGGCAGCCATCCCCATTCCTTATCAGCCCTGACTCTACCATGCTGGCTTACAGCTGCTTGGGCTGGTATTCACGGGAGCAAGAAACAATTCCATGCTGTGAGGACAGCACCAGTGCTCAGGGTTCACACAGTTTGTGCTGTACAGAAGTTATTATTGAATCTGCATTCATGGCTGGAGTTTTTATGGCTTGGTAACACTGACTCTGTCCTTTGGAAGCTGGGAAAGCTGCATCATTCATATAGGAGAGTAGGTCAGAGCTTAGTTCTGGCCCTGAGAATTGATCCCTAGGAAATAATCCAGAACAGTGAAAAAAAAACTGATAAGCACTTAAGCTTGCTTTATATTAGCATTTGGGAATCACCTATTCAACAAAAGTGAATTTAAGTAAATTATGGTAGAACTCAGCTTGTTATATCACTGTTTAAAGAAAGGGGTTAAGAGGCCGGGCATTGTGGCTCATGCCTGTAATCCCAGCATTTTGGGAGGCCGAGGTGGGTGGATCACCTGAGGTAGGGAGCTCGAGACCAGCCTGACCAACATGGAGAAACCCTGTCTTTAAAAACAGAAAAGAAAGGGGTTAAAAATACTTTATTTTGGTTGAGCAAAGTGGCTCATGCCTTTAATCCCAGCACTTCGGGAGTCTAAGGCGGGTGGATCACTTGAGGTCGGGAGTTCGAGACTAGCCTGGCCAACATGGTGAAACCCTGTCTGTACTGAAAATACAAAAATTAGCGGGGCATGGTGGCACACACCTGTAGTCCCAGCTACTGGGGAGACTGAGGCAGGAAAATCACTTGAACCTGGGAAGTGGAGGTTGCAGTGAGCAGAGATCGTGCCACTGCACTCTAGCCTGGGTGACAAGGCAAGACTCCATCTCAAAAAAAACAAACAAACAAAAAAAACTTTATGACATGGGAAACTGCTTATGCCAAGTGAGAAAAGTGCAGTTCATAACTGCATGTAGTTTTTTAGGGTAATCATAGTGGGGGAAAAAACTAGATGGCAGCATCTGAAGATGTAAGTGGGTAATATTTGTGACTCCTTATTACTTAGGGAAACATTTCAAGAGGAGGTTTTTAGCTGAGGCCTAAAGTTAGGAAAGAGAACAGGCCAGGAACTATGGAACAAGTCATAGTAGGTATGACCTAATCAGTCAGGTATACCCACTGATGTCACTTTCCTTCCAGGTGTCAGCTGACAGGGGCCTTGGCTACAGCTTGTGGGGATGATGCAATTCGTGTGTTTGAGGAGGATCCCAACTCAGATCCACAGCAGCCCACCTTCTCCCTGACAGCCCACTTGCATCAGGCCCATTCCCAAGATGTCAACTGTGTGGCCTGGAACCCCAAGGAGCCAGGGCTGCTGGCCTCCTGCAGTGATGATGGGGAGGTGGCCTTCTGGAAGTATCAGCGGCCTGAAGGCCTCTGAGCTACCTCAACTTTGGACAGCATAATGACTCCCAGAAAATGTCATGAGACTTTGCCAGCCCCTGAGAAGACCAGGAGGAGCATCCTTGACCTTCATTTAAAATGGCTCACTTCTATTTAGACTTGGGTGGAAGTATGGAGCCACAGAACTGCTCTCCTTCCCCGCCTTTGTCATGAGGCCCTCAGTAAAGAGCTACAGAACATCAGTACATTGTTATACCACCGATTTTTCTTGCATTAGGGCACAGTGTTAAATTTTTTGGGGGTAAATATACTATTTATAATCACTATGTATAGTAGGAGGGGGTATATGTCTCAGGCCTTTCTGAAGTTGTAAGACAAATAATCCATCTGCGTCCCGAGCCCTATTCATAAGGATATTCATAAAAGAATTCCATGGTGAATCCTTGTCTGAAATAGATCCTGCCTTCCCAGTTTCTGGGTAAATCTTTGCATTTAAGACATCCAATCAATATTGAAGGAAATTTTTTTCTGAATGTAGATTTGAGAGAGGGGCATCTCTGCTTTCCCTCAGAAACCCTCATATACCTCCTGCACTGTTACGCTGTGATGGCAACAGAGTAGGAAAAAAAGGAGAAGACAGGAACCCTAAAAGGGAGGGTTATTACTGGACAGAGGCCCTATATTTTCAACAGGGATGCAAATTGCTTCTTCAGTAGAAATAAAAAGTAGTTTCTGGTCCTCCACAAACATACAGTGTGGTTGTGGTATTTCATTTTCATGGCAGTGAGTGAGCAGGAAGAAGGCTCCTTAGGGGAATGGTGACAAAAACCAGTTGAGAAACACTGGCTTTGGCAGTCGGTGTTCAGGGTTGCGCTAAGGTTGTCTCGACAGTCACTTCTAAATAGGTTCTAATGTGACAATGGTCTCCAAAACTACAGCCCTCACTTAAGTTTAAGCTGTGACCTTAGATTTTAGAAAGACAGTGGTGTGGTACCTAGAGTAGTGGTTCTCAAGAGTATGTGGTCTCTAGATCCTGGGAGTCCCAAGACCCTTTGAGGGAGGATCTGTGAGGTCAACTGTTGGCACTGCAGCATGAACCAAGGTGGTGGCAGCAAACTTCTAGTAGTTTTGACACATCCTTGATAAATAACAGTGGCTAACTGTATTAAATGTTGACCTAGCTGGGCGCGGTGGCTCATGCCTGTAATCCCAGCACTCTGGGAGGCCAAGGTGGGCAGATCTCCTGAGGTCGGGAGTTCAAGACCAGCCTGACCAACATGGAGAAACCCTGTCTTTACTAAAAATTAGCCAGGTGTATTGCCATACCCATAATCCCAGCTACTTGGGAGGCTGAGGCAGGAGAATCGCTTGAACCTGCGAGGCAGAGATTGCAGTGAACTGAGACTGTGCCATTGCACTCCAGCCTGGGATACAAATGAAACTGCATCTCAAAAAAAAAAAAAAATGTTGATCTTAACACAAAATATTCTAAGAAAATGGGAAGCATGCATAAAGCCCCTCTGCTATGCACTGAAGTATGGGTGCCTTGAGGAAAAGCAACTGTACAATTGAGTTGCAAGCAGAATTCGCTATGTTCAAGGCATTCCCTTTAGAGTTGAAAGAACTGGCAGATTATGGTATTTAGACTTGAGTATTTGGCTGACATTTTCTGCAAAATGAATGGAATGAGCCTCTTACTTCATGGGAAACAACTGATAGTGTTGCCAATGATAAAGCTTTCAAGCAAAAATTAGAATTTCTGAAAATCTGTACTCTATCATGAACTTTATTGGGAATATTAACAGATGTGATTTGTATAATGAAATGCATTTCATTTGGAAGAATTCAATGAACCAGTTTCCAAGTGACCAGTACATGAGGTTACAAAATCATTCATGGCTCAAAGATTATTTCAGAAGTATAAGACAGGCCAGTGGATTTGAAAGTATTAATAACAACATGAGAGTGCATTTTTTCAGAGTCCACATTGCCTTTAAGAAACTCATTTATGGTCTTGGTGTGGTATCAAAGAATAGCTACAATTAACTGAAAAGGCTATTTAAAAAACTTCCAACTGCATATCTGTGTGAAGTCAGCTTACTTCAAAACAGTTTGGATGTAGAAGCAGCTGTAATGATCCAGTTGTTTCTTCTTATATCAGATACAAAACATTGTAAAATGCCACTTTTCCCCCTGGATTTACTGTTTTGGAAGTTATTCTTCATGAAAAATGGTAATGTGGGCTGGGCACGGTGGCTCATGCCTGTAACCCAGCATTTTGGGAGGCTGAGGTGGGTGGATCACTTGAGTTCAGGAATTTAAGACCAGCCTGGGCAACATGGTCAAACCATGTCTCTATCTAAAAAAAAAAAAAGTTAACATTACAATTCAAAAGTGCATTAATCTAAATAAAGGCTTTTTGGGACAACCTCCAGAACTGTGAAAAATATGTTATTTTAAAAAAAAGCTCCTTGTCTTAGTTTTCAGTAAAGAGGTTCTAAGACTAAATCATTTGAAAAGTGCTGCCCTGAGGAAACTGCCCTTCAGAATTGTATTTCAATTTTGTACACATTTAAAGAACAGAGGGTAAGAATTTGAAGAAAATCGGAAGATCTGGATTAGGAAATTCTATTTACTAAGACTTGGTCACATCCAGTTGGTACATTTCAGTCCTCCTGGTGCTGTCGTCCAGGAGCAGACACTGCAGAATTTTAGAACACCCATTTAGAGAAACCTCTAACTTGTGATCTAGCCTCCAAATCTCAGTGTTGGTTCCTGTGGTAGTGCTGACGTATGGGTACCACTGAAGCAAGGCCACAGTCCTATGTTTCCTCCTCCAGGCTGACTCAAGACCTCAGGGGACAGCACACCTAATGAGCAGGTCTGTCCTCCAGATGCACTCATTACAAGTTCATTCCTGGCTAATTTTGGCCATGCCCTTAGGTTGAAGAAAACTTATAATTTGGAATCACTGCAAAGACAAATGGTTTCTACAAATTATTTTATTAGAACGTCAAACTCAAAAGGAACTACCAGGAACATGCCTGAAAATGCTATATACGATTTATGCTTGACGTGACACCTGCTGTCATTGCATCCAGAATATGAACAAAAGAAAAGGAAGTGGAGGTGGGCAGGGACAGCACCAGCCCTGGCTAGCCAGACCTCAGGCCCACAAACCTGGTCCCCACAAACAGGATCCCTACAATGTACACATTCCTAATTCACACTCAACTCTCCTTTTAGCCAGGAGTAGATGCCTCAGGACTCAATCTGAATCACTGTCCGTCTCAGCTTCTTTCACATCCACACTGAATTTGTATTCCTGGTCACATCCCATGTAAGCATCACTCATGAAATACAGAGTATAGTTGTGGGCACCAGTGGCTGGGGCCACAAAGTCCAACTTCACCTAGAAAAAGCAAGCAGAAATCAAGATGAGCATGGACACAGGAAGCATCCTCACCCTTCCCCCACATCAGAACAAATGCTGGAGCCGGTGGACACACTCACCTTGGCCTTCTGCTGCAGGGTCAGCCTCTTGATGGAGATGAGGCTATTGGACTTGGCATCTCCAATCACCACCCACCAGCCTTCTTCACGTTTCTGCATGAAATAACAGCATGAGAGTGCATTAAGTTTCTGCAGTAATTCAAAACCAGGAAATTCAGGATGTAAAACTTGATGGCCATAGGCAACCGTGAAAATGGTTACGGTTACAAAAGAAGGATAACAACGATTAGATAGCTTTCCAAAGTTTCTTCCCGAAATACAATTAGATATAACATTTAAAACTGTCAAAAATTGTCTCAAACAGGCTTAATTTTTTAAGTACACAGATGAACTCATTTATTGGTTCTGGCTCATTTCCTTGGACCACTAGGTCCAAGATACTACTATTAGAGGTCTAGTCTTTGGGGTCTGGTAGCTTTGAGTTCCTTAGAGATACTTTTAAGTACAAGGCCAATCTGCCAAATGGGAAAAAACTTAACACAGAGCCGAATGTGCACAGAGAAGATAACACAGCAGGCCTTGCAGCCCTGTCTACTGGCCACCCTACTGTCACAAAAACCAAGGTCCCAGTTAAAAGCACTCTTTCCTCAGAATCTATGAAACAGTTTACACAATTAAACATGACAGTATCTGGTTTCTGCTGTCAACCTTCAATTATTCTCCCATATAGAAAAAAAAAAACAATTTCTTTCTGGTGGTAAAGAACCAAGAAACCAGAAGCAGTGTAAGCGGCAGTGAGAAAAAAGAAGAAACAACCAGGAAAGCCCAAGTGTCTGGGAGCCACTGGAGTTAAAGACAAATGCATCTCTCCTCTAAAGATGGCAAGATAATAAAAAATTAAAAAAAAAACAAATGCACCTTTTTTTTTTTGAGACGGAGTTTCGGTGTTGTTACCCAGGCTGGAGTGCAATGGCACGATCTTGGCTCACCGCAACCTCCGCCTCCTGGATTCAAGCAATTTTCTTGCCTCAGCCTCCCAAGTAGCTGGGATTACAGGCACGCACCACCATGCCCAGCTAATTTTTGTATTTTTAGTAGAGACGGGGTTTCACCTTGTTGACCAGGATGGTCTCGATCTCTTGACCTCGTGATCCACCCGCCTTGGCCTCCCAAAGTGCTGGGATTATAGGCGTGAGCCACCATGCCCGGCCGACAAATGCATCTTAAACAGAGAGATGGACAATACTACACGACTGAAGAGTTTAACAATGACCAGTCATCTCAACTGTTTTAAACTAAGCAGAAACCAACACAAAAAAAACCCATAGCCTCAAGATTAATTCTCGGCCTTGTGAACTCATTATCACTCTAAAGTTTCCCTCCCTCAGTGAAAATGAGTACCAAGCACCTAGCCAATGGATAGGGTGAGTTGACACCTGGCCCAGCCAGCTACCGGGACGCACCTGTGGGAAGAGAGGCGCAATGACAGGGCCTGTGACTTCCTCCTCTCGCTCCAGCTGCACCAGCACCACCACCGGCCCGCCACTGCAGGGGTAGACAAGAGTCCCACATAAGTGATGTGACAGTGGGCTCACAGCATAATTCCATGCTGTGGCCAATAGGTACCCCCTCTGGCTCACCTGCGGATGCTGTCCTTATCCACCACCTCATAAGACAGTTCAATATTAGGGTAGCGGTTACAAAAGCGGGCCACA
The DNA here is from genome assembly GCF_049354715.1 of Callithrix jacchus. Lineage (NCBI taxonomy): Eukaryota > Metazoa > Chordata > Mammalia > Primates > Cebidae > Callithrix > Callithrix jacchus. Next base: position 6,122,560 of record NC_133515.1, read on the forward strand.
TCTGCAATCTGGCTGTCAGTCAGCTGAAGCAATGCATTCCGTTCTTCATCCTCCATCTCCATGATGTCGAAAACACTCTCTACTCCCTGCAGTCAGTATTCAGACATCGGGAAAGATAGAACACAGGCCAACAGCAAATGACACAGGTGCCAAAGAACCACTAATTTTACCTCCTACATTATCAAGTCACCTAGAGAAAACAGCTGCAGAAAGAACATGGCCCACAGTTGGCAGCCTCTCTAGCATCTCAACAGGGAGCACCTTCGGAGGAACCAGAACTAAGTTTCACTTACTGAGACCCACCCTCCTGCAACCCACCCTCAGGCCATGACACAAGGCTCTCAGGCTCATCCACCTGACCCTCTAAGCCAACCCAGCTCACCTTGTCGGTGCAACGTTTGATATGCTCAGAGGTGAAGTGTGGCAGCTGCTTCAGGTATGAGTCCTTGGACCACATGGCTTGGGTGACCATCTGGGCCAGTTCCATAGCTGCCAGAGCAGGGCTGAGCCACCCATTGCTGGAGAGGACATCCACGCAAGCCTGAATGAGCCGGATTGCCTGAACAAGAGAAGTCATAAAAGAGCAGGTGGGGTTGAAGCCTAGGTGTCTAGAGCAGCACTGGCCCCTCACCCCACATCCACACCCACACTCTACCTTACTAAGGATTTCCTCCGTATCTGACTGCAGCTCAGCACTCAGCTGCATGCGGGATAGGTGAGCCTGCAGGAGCAGGTTGGTCTTGACATGGGGATCATTGAACTTAGGGTTATTCAGCTTGTGGGGGACCTTCTGAGCCAACTAGAAAGTGGAAGAAAAATAGCTGGTGATGAACAGGTGACCCTACCTGAGACCAGCTCAGACCAAAGCACCATGGGCCCAGGCTCACAGCCCTTCAATACCCCGAGGCATGTGGGTGGTGGTGGGATGAAGATGGGTGTGAGGGAAGTAAGGAGGGGGAGGACATATAGTAGGGGAAGGGGATGCATATGGGGGTACTGGTGGCAGGAGTGCCAGATGCTCTGGGCACACAGGCCAAGTGTGTTGTTCCCAGGATGGTCTCCTGAAGCTGCTGTCCTCACCTGCCTCAGGAGGTTGTCTTCATGGTGCCGGATGGGAATGTTCTCATACTCTGCCGCGTTGGAGATGATCTCAATGAGCCCTCGCACCTTGGTCTTGGCATTGAGGGACATGCTGAAGAGCTCTGACAGAAAAAGGAAATTTGAGAGGAGCCAAAAGCAGGTGGAGAAGGAGCAGAACTGCCTGGGCTCCCCTGCTCTCCCGTGCAATGCCATCCCACTGACAGACACAGGCACACCTCTTGTCCCAGTGGGCTCCTGACCCCTGCGTGAGAAGGCTCCCACAGACAGGAGACAGGCTGTGCCGGGCCTCACCAATGGTGGTGTAGTTGATGTAATAGTAGGCAGCAATCATGCCCAGGTTCAGAGGCGCCACATCCATCTCGTCCTCGATGCTGATGCATTTGGACTGCTCCAGGTCACTCAGGGTCTGCTCCACCAGCTCTGACAAGTGGTCGGACAAGTGACGATGGGAGATGCCTATGGAGGTGAAAGGTCAGTGGGATGCCTAGGGGAGATGCCCAGCAATGGCTGAGACAACCACCAAAGGATCATGTGTGCTCCCAAGCCCACTGACCCTGCAGGTTGTAGTAATTGGGGTTCTGTGTCATGCGGCGGTACAGAAAGGTCCAGGTGAGGTAGTCCACAGCATCCTGCTTGTTCTCAATGGTCTTGGTGACGATCTCAGCATTGAAGTGGTCATGCATACAGTGGTCCAGGTGAGACTCTACTGGCAATGGCTCATATAAGAACTTCTTGAAGAAATCCTGTGGGTTGGAAGTGGAGCAGTAGTAATAATCAGTGACAACATGGTCACAAAGAGCCAAGAGCAAATCAACAGGGCATGGAACCTGTGTGAGATACAACTCATATCAAAATGGAAGAAGGCACATATTTAGAAAGCACATCACTGGTGACAATATGCAGTGGGAACAGGGGTACAGAAAGTCATGAGGGCAGAGCAGGGAACAGTACATGAGGAAGGAGAGAACCAACTAGAGGGCAAAGACTTTAACAAGTGGAGCCAATGACAGTGGCAAAAGGCAGCAAAATTCCATGTGGCTGGCAGGCTCGTTACAAAAGAAATGTGTAAATAAGAGAGGTAGAAGGTGACAGACTAAACAAGTTACTGAAGGTATCTTTCTGTTTCTTTTTGTCATACACTTTAGAAAGCAGAAGACATCTTTCAAAAGAGAGATTAAATAATCCATTCTGAGGCTCTAAGAGGCTGCATGAGTCCAGGACTGACCTTCTTGGAGCCCTGACACATGATGACACAGCGCCCCTCATCATCCTGCAAAGGGCGGTTGGCATGGCCCACCATCTGAAGCACGTCATAGATGGGGTAATCCACGTAGCTGGTGACAGAAGTGGGGAAAGAAGGAAGAGGTGCCTCAACATGGAGACCATGCTCAGGAGTCCCAACTCTCTTCACCAAATAAGGAAATACAGGGAGGCATGGTCAAATCATAGCATGACTCTGTTTATGAATCTCTGCGCTTAGATCTAGCTAGCCTCACTGGTTGCCTGTACATCATTTTAGTATTCAGTGTTAAGAGCCATGAATTTGCTGCTCAGGCACCACGAACCAAGGTATAAAACCACACAATGCCAAAAGCAAAATAACTCCCTATTCAAGGATCAAATATATAAGTCACACTTCTCAAACTTTTTTCCTTTAATAAAAAATTGTTTTTATTTGTTTTTTGATACAGGGTCTTGCTCTCTTGTCCAAGCTGGAGTGCAGTGGCACAGTCATGGCTCACTGCAGCCTTGACCTCCTAGGCTCAAGTGATCCTTTCACTTCAGCCTCTGGAGCAGGTGGGACTACAGGTGAGCACCACCACTTTCCAAACTTCATAGCTGTATATTTTGTAAGTCAAGTCACCTGACTTTAACCCAACCTAGAAGCAGGTTCACCCATTAGAAATGAACCCATAAATAAAATTCATTTCAAAATAATCTGCATCTTGGGAAAAAGTTATTAAGAGCTGGGCCAGGTACGATGGCTCATGCCTGTAATCCCAGCACTTTGGGAGGCTGAGATGGGTGGATAACTTGAGCTCAGGTGTTCAAGACAAGCCTGGACAACATGGTGAAAATCTCTCTATACAAAAAAAGAAAGCAAAAATTAGCTGAGAATAGTGGCACATACTGGGAGTCCCAGCTACTTGGGAGACTGAGGCAGGATGATTGCTTCAGCCTGGGAGGCAGAGGCTGTAGTGAGATCATACCATTGCACTCTGTTGCTCAGGCTGGAGTGCAGTGGCATGATCTCGGCTCACTGCAACCTCCACCTCCTAGGTTCAGGTGATTCTCCTGCCTCAGCATCCCGAACAGATGGAACTACAGGGCGCCTGAGATTCACCCATATTGTTGCATTTGTCAGTAGTTCATACCTTTTTATTGCAGAGTAATAGTCTGGCGTATGGATATACCAAAGTTTGACTATCCATTCCCTTGTTAATGGACATTTAAATTGTTTTCCAGTTTGGGGCTGCTATGAGGCTGTGTAAACATTTGTGTACATATCTGAGTGTGGATATAAGCTTGGGAAAACACGTATAAGCAGAATGACTAAATTGTGTATGTTGTAACTTTTTTTTGAGACGAGTCTCACTCTGTCACTTGGGCTAGAGTATAATGGCATAATTTTGGCTCACTGCAACCTCCGCCTCCCGGATTCAAGCGATTTTCCAAACTCAGCCTCTCCTAAGTAGCTGGGATTACAGGCAACCGCCATCACACCCAGCTAATTTTTGATTTTTGTAGAGATGGGGTTTCACCATTTTGGCTAGGCTGGTCTTGAACTCCTGACATCTGGTGATCTGTCCACCTCAGCCTCCCAAAATGCTGGGATTACAGGTGTGAGCCACCACACCCAGACTTTTTTTTTTTTTTTGAGATGGAGTCCCACTGTCACCCAGGCTGGAAGTGCAATGGTGGGATCTTGGTTCACTGCAGCCTTTGCCTCCCAGGTTAAATGATTCTCCTGCCTCAGCCTCCCAAGTAGCTGGAATTACAGGCACTTGCCATCACACCCAGCTAATTGTTGTATTTTTAGCAGAAACGGGGGTTTCACCATGTTGGCTAGGCTGGTCTCGAACTCCTGACCTCAAGTGATCCACCCGCCTCAGCCTCAGCCAGTGCTGGGATTACAGGTGTGAGCCACTGCACATAGCACTCTTCTAGTTTCTTACCTGTCACTATATAGATTTATGACCTCAACCAAGTCACTTTTCTTGCTTATCTACAGGATGTTTAAGGTTAATGACATAGTGTCAAACATTACTCCTGACTCTAACTTCCTACCTCTCCAAACTGCTGAATATGGAAGCACAATGACTATAAAGCAAATGTGAGCCTAGGTATTGAGATGTAAAACTCTTAAACACTTGGATCTGGTGAAAACTCAGCTGTTAACTTCCCTAACACCTTTTCTTCATCCTAGCTTACTCTCTGTGTATCTGCAGATTCACGTTCATTTTAGGAAGGAGGTCTGTGCTAACACAGAGCACCAGCTGTACTCACGCGTGGATCTTGCCATTGTAGTACTGGGTGTCCATGATGATTACCAGGTGGGCAGCCACATTCATGCCCCAGCAGAGACTCCGAGAAGCCACCACCACCTGGATAGCCCCTGAGCAGCAGAGGGGAGAGGAAGGCTGAAGGCAGGGCTCCTTGGGTGAAGCAGGCTCACTGCCTCATGGGCAGGCCATAGCTATGCTATGTTTCAGCACTCATAGTAAGGCTGGCTAGGAACAAGGTCTAACATGATTTGAGAGCTAACATATTGCTATGAGGTAGCCCACACTGCCGGTGCCTTGCTCTGGGACTATCCGGGAAGAAACAAAGGTCATTCCCGGAACAGAACCCAAAGCCCAGGAACACCAAGGCATAACTACTGCTGATGGAATGCGCCTCTGACCAGAAAGTGCTAACATTCATGCAGCCACAGGCTGGCTCAGCCATGCCAGCAAAACGGAGATCACTCTAATCACACCCCAAACAGGGAGATTCAAGGGCCAAAGAGTGACAGGAAGTGATCCTGGCAGGCAGATCTCCAATGAGGCTCCACCAAGCAGTGTTAAAAGGTAAATCTCTGCATAAAATGCCACAGGTCAACAAGGGACAGTGGTCAGCAAGAGTGCACCCAAGGGAGAATCAGAGCTCTCCTGTGTGCTAATCTCTAAAGTCTAACGACCTTGGTGAGATGGTTTTTGGATCTCTGTCCCCACCAAATCTTGTCAAACTGTAGTCCCCAATGTTGAAGGTGGGGCCTGGTGGGAGATGACGGGCTCATGGGGGCAGAGTTCTCATGAATGGCAGGTGACCACCTGCCCTTGGTACTGTCTAATGAGTGAGTTCTCCCAAGAACTGGTTGTTTAAAAGTGTGTAGCACCTCTCCAACTCTCTCTCGGTATTGCTCCTGCCATGTAAGACACCTGCTTCCCCTCTGCCTTCCCTGAAGCGTATGCCACCATGCTTCATGTACAGAACTGCAAGCCAGTTAAACCTCTCTATAAATGACCCAGTCTCAGGTATTTCTTTATAGCAATGCAAAAATGGACTAACACACTTAGGGAGTCTGGTATCCATGGAGAATCAGGTCTAGTGGCCAAGGTCCTGGACTCTAGAAAACCAGGTTTTGAAATAGCACAACCTGATGTGTCTGCTTGTTTTCTCACCTGGCAAGTAGGGACAGTGTTTGTCCCACCAGCCTCATGAGATTCTTGGGAGAATCAAAAGAGTCAATAGCTAAGAGTCCTAAATAATATTCTGAAAATGACTAGTATGCTATAGAGAAATACTGCCACCTCGCCCCTCAAGTTTAACCCTTGCCATGCTCTCCCGTGGCCTGACTTACCTGAGCTGAAGAGCTGCTCCACTAAGCGTCGTTCCATGGGGCTAAGCCCCTCATGCAGGTAGCCCACCCCGTTTAGCAGCGTTTCCTTGAGTGTGGTGTCACTCAGCTTCTCCAGGTATGGAATCAGATCCTTCTCAGTGCAGTGCAAGAACCTGTGTGGCACGAGCACTGGCTCAGCTCACAGTGGCCCAATTCCTGGCAGACACCTTGCCAGCTGTGCATACCCTGGCCCGAAGCCACATGGGCTAACCCCACCCTCATAAAAAGGACACTCTTGGAGTGAGCCAGCCTCACTTAACCTAACCCCAAACCCCAGAAGCTAGGCCCTGCCCACCTCTGTCGTTGGATGTCTGCCGCACACGTGGTAAGGATGTCAATGGCAGTGAGGCGGGTCTGCTTGCGAGACGGTACAAAGACAATGACAGGTTTCTTGGGCGAGTGCTTGGTGATAGCATGGTACACAGGCTTGGCCATGGAGAGCAGGCGGGTTTGTGTATGGCTGATATTGAAGCCCTGGAGACCAGGGAGAAGAAAAGACACCAAGGTTATCAGACCTGGGTCACTGAGGATCTTTGTGAGCCCCCACAGAGGGAAGAGGAGAGCAGGTCCTACCTGGATGTGCAGCTCCAAGGGGACGGGACGCACATTGGGGTGGAAGTTGAAGGTGGAGGTGGCACTGCAGCCCAGCCAGTGGGCCACATCCTTGGCATTGGAGAGCGAAGAGCTGAGTGCCACAATGCGAATAGGCCGCTCAATCTGGGAGGAGATGTAGCGCATTCGGGAGCAGATCACTTCTAAGACAGGCTGGAAAGAGGGAGGGAAGGTCACTGTAGGCCGAGGCTCCCATTCTCTGCCTGGAGGTCCCCTCTGTGAACAGCCTAACAGCCTCAAAATGACCTCATTCTTCCTTCTAATTAGAGCCCTCCTATCATTGGTTCTAGCTCCTCCACAGCAGCCAACCTCCATTAAACAATACTGTTTTCCTAAAGTACTACCAAAAAAGTTCACATTGTACTTTTGGAACAGGGTGGCAGGCAGAATCCTCTGGGGAGAAGTCCTGAACCTCCGTCCTCAGACCCAAACATTAAGGCCCAATGCCAAGATCACTTAGTCCTAGCCCGTCATCTGTACTGCAAGGTCACACCATACCCCATTCTCGCCCCCGATAAGGTGGACCTCATCCACCACGAAGAGGTTGATGTTCTGCACGTTCTTCCGCTGCTTCCATCGCCGGGAAAGTATGTCCCACTTCTCAGGGGTGCTGATGATGATGTTGCCTTTGCCCAGCAGCTTCAGGTCTGTGCTGGTCTCTCCCGTCAGGAGCACCACCTTCTTATTGAGCCTGTCCTGGAACTTCTCATACCAGTCCATGTACACCTGGCAGGCAGAGGAGTGAGACAGAACAACATCAGGTCATGCCAGGCCTCTTTCACTTATGTGAGGAAAACCTGAGATGCCAAACAGGGAGACCTGTTGACCTGCAAATCTCAAGCTACATTCTAATCCCACAGAAGCCTTTATGTGATGGAGCAGCTTTTTATTTTTTTCTTGAGACGAAGTCTCGCTCTTGTTATCCAGGCTGGAGTGCAGTGGTATGATCTTGGCTCACTGTAACTTCCACCTCCTGGGTTCAAGTGATTCTCCTGCCTCAGCCTCCTGAGTAGATGAGATTACAGGCACCCACCACCATGCCTGGCTAATTTTTGTATTTTTAGTAGGGATGAGGTTTTACCATTTTGGCCAGGCTGGTCTCAAACTCCTGACCTCAGGCAATCCACCTCCCTTACAGGGATGAGCCTCCACGGTGGCTTGAATACACAAACTGGGAAATGACCCTGCAAATTTCAGGGCTTAGAAAGCCTTTACATAGAATCACAGATAAAATGCTGCTGGGTAAATTCACATGACACAGCACCACATCGCACCTGCTCTGCCAGGGCCTCCATGGGGGTGATGTACACACAGCGCCCCTCCGAGCTCTGCAACAGCATCCGCAGGATAGCAAACTCTGCACAAATGGTCTTCCCGCTGCCCGTGGGGGCCCCCACAAACACGTTGTCATCACTGTTGTACACAGTGTTAAACACTGGAAACCAACAGAAAGAAGCAGTGTGAGTGTCAAGAGAGAAGAGACAGATTGGAACATGGACCACTTGTCAAAGCAAAGGACAACATAAGAAATGAAGTCAGTGAGCTGTGGAGTGTAGAGGAGGAATTGCATCTGAGCCTCTAACTCCAGGCTGGCCTGCTGTATCCCCCTCACCTGCTCCCACTTAGGTAAAGGGGAAGAGGCCAAGATCAAGAGCCCAGGACCCCTGGAGACACATGGGATGACAACTAAAGCAAAGCAAAAGAAGCCACATATCCTTCTTTGCTTCTCAGGGACTAGGATGCGGGACAGAAAGGAACTGGATCCCTTTCTCTGCCCCTTCAATACTCTCCTGCATTTCCTGGAAGTAGCCTAATGTAGAAAGTAAGAGCCTTAGCCCTGTCATCAAGACTGGATAAAAATCCAAGTTCTACTATTTATCAGTTGACTCAACTGGGGCACCCTCTATGCCTCAGTTCCTTATCTATAAAATGGAACACTAGCCAGGTGCGGTGGCTCGCGCCTGTAATCCCAGCACTTTAGGAGGCTGAGGCGGGTGGATCACCTGAGGTCAGGAATTCGAGACCAGCCTGGCCAACATGGTGAAACCCCGTCTCTACTAAAAGTACATAAATTAGCTGGGCGTGGCAGTAGGCACCTACAATCCCAGCTACTTGGGAGGCTGAGGCAGGAGAATTTCTTGAACCCAGGAGGCGGAGGTTGCAGTGAGCCAAGACCATGCCACTATACTCTAGCCTGGGAAAGAGGAAGACTCCGTCTCACACACACACACACAAAATGGAACACTAATGGCGGTCTCTCAAATAATGACTCCCTTTAGGCTTGGTGGGGGGAATAAAAGAGAAAACACTGGTGATGAACTCAGCTAAAAACTGAGAACACAGCGCCTGCTCTATGAATGTTCCCGTTATTTATCATGATGCGAGGGAGGAGGCCTCAGTGCCACCCCATGGTTCCGGTTCAATACTTGAGCATCAGGGGCAGGCCTCTAAGCCTCCTGTGCCCAAGAAATGACCATGCCATGTAAGGCCTTACTCTACTGCCCCTCCATAGTGACAAATGCAGAGCAGCAAGGCAACCAAGGGCTTCTGACAAAGGAAAAAGTCCTGGTGGGCCCCAGTGGTCACACTGAGTTGCCTGCAGCCCTACCAAGTGCCTGAGGATCCCCACTCCCCTGCGTGCCACAGAACACATCTGTCTCCCAATGACTTCAAAAGCCTCCAGAGGAGGGATGGAAATACTCACCCTGGGTCTGGATGGGATTGAAGAAAGGAAATTTATCTTGGTAAAGACTCTCAAAGGCACTGTTTCTCAGAGCAGATACAGGCAAGGGCTGCAGGTCCAAAAGTTCAGTTGGAGGTGGGTACTTCTCTGGCAGGATCAAGTGCCGGAAAGAGACAGGCAGCTGCGTCTCACAAGCTGCCAGAAAAGAAACAGGAAGGATGTAAGCACTGTTCTCTTTACCTAAGTGGCCTCTAGATCCCCTCCATGAACACTGGCAACCTAGGCAGCGTATGTATCACTCTGTCCCCGGCAAAGGCAATCCCAGAAGACCAGGACAAATTGCAAGACATTCCACTGTTCTTGGAGGGACTGTTCCTGGGGACTCTGGAGAGGAGACACTCACAGAGCCAGCGGTCAGACACCACTCGGATGAAGTACTGAGGGGGCAGCGGTTCAAACACAGGCACGAAGAACGTGATGAGGTGCTCGTCCTGGGCATACTTGGCCTTGAGGAGAAAATATTCATGGTGCAGAATCACCTCGCTGTCCACATCCTCCACCAGAATCCAGAAAGCCTCTGATGATCCATGCACCTGCCAACAGGAGCACAGGTAAAAGGAATGTGAGACAACATAGACCGAGCACCTCCAGTCCAGCTCCTCTGCCACCAACATAGACTTGGTGCCTCCAATTCAGCTCCTCTGCCTTGCAAAGCCTCACCTTTTCATCCCACTGGAAGTCTGGCGTGATGGTCAGCTCTACCTTCAGGGTGGAGCGTGTGATTGGCTGCAGGTGAACCGACAACTCCAACTTGGGAAAAAGATGGACATATTTGTGGATGGTCTTCCCCATCTTCGGCATGCGGATAAGCTCCCCTATGGGGAAATAAGAGTACTGAGGCTGCAGCCCAGCCTGCCTACTATACTGCACACTGGGCCTGAGGGGACACTGTGGGAAAGGGATAGTCTTCCCTTTACTGTCAGTGGAGTGCAGGATTCCAAGTCCCCAGTCCAAGGGCCAGCCTGTACTTCAGTGGAACTTGAGAACTGAACACAGGATACTAATGCAGAAGGCCTAGGAACTCAAAGACTACAAACTGAACAAAGGATACTAATGCAGAAGGCCTAGAAACTGGAAGACTACGTAGGCCGACTGGGAAAGACCCCAGGCAGTGAGGACAAGGGCGAGAGCTTCCCACACACCGATCTCATTATGATTCAGGTCGTATAGACGCTCAAAGGGGAAATTCTTCTTCTCAATCTTCTTCACTACTTCCTCAGGGAGTTTCCGGAACTGGCGCAGAGGACACATGGACTGCCACCTATCCAGGAAAGAGGCAAAGCTGTTGGTCCCTTCTGCAGGGATGCAACAAACTGCCCACATCATGGCTCCAATAGTTCAGCAGTGACCACACAAGACAGTCATTAAAGGTGGACGTTGACACCGTGCCAGCCCTGGCCTCCACCTTTCTCATACTCCCCAGCCCTACCACAGAGGGCCTTACTTCTTCTCAATGTGCACCCAGGTTCAGGTCATATTTCAGATGTCAGGTCTGGAAATCAGATGCACCCTGAGGCTTTCCCAAAACACCCTTGGGTTGGGGACTCACTCATGGTGACCAACATCCAGCTCACTGGGCCCTTACATGCGTTTGTCGATCATCTTGCAGAGGTTCAGGGTCTTGTCTGTAAGCTGTGCCCAACCTCGGTTCAGGACAATTTCAAAGATTGCTCGCATTAACCGGCCAGCCGACTAGGAAAAGAAACAGCATTCCCACTGCTAAGTCTTGACTATCCCCAGGCCTCATTAGCCACTCTACACATGGTTTCATTACTCCAGCTCTGATGCAATGACCCACCCCAACTTGAAGGCAAATCCCCTCTGTTTTTACACCTTTCTCCCTTCCATATAGTAGATGCTTACCAAATGGGGAACAATTAGAAAAGTGCTGCTCAAGGTCACTGCACCACATTTTAACCTAACATTCACTGCATGATTTTAGAGCTTTTGACTCATTTAGCATTTAGAGTTCTACGAAGAGTTAAGGGTTACCAGTAACCTGTTCTTAGAGGTAAAGATGAAGAGCAGCTAATAAAACCCTGTGCCATTTCTGGAATTTATGAGTTCTGCAGCCACAATGGGAAATCACTTCTCTGTTGAGAAGGAGACACTGTGTCCCGTGGCTCTTCCTGTCTCTCTGAGGGCCTGTGGAGTCTCAAAGCATTCCCTCTTAAGGCCTTACCTTTCTCATGTGCTCAAGATGGGTACTACAGAGTGGCTGTACCACACATGCACCAACCAACCAACTACCAAGAACAGAACTAAGCATTCCTCCCATCTCACTAGGGTCAGGCCTCCTTTCCCCAGGATGCATACAGCACACAGGGATTGAACTGTTCAGGCCCCTTCTCACAGCTCCCATACAACTCTGCCCTCACCTGTGTGACATATACCATGTCGGCCATCAGTGCAAAGCCCTCCAATTTCAGCTGCGAGATGAAGGCTTGTAGAAGAACATTGATCTGGAAAGAAGCAAAATCATCCAGCAGGAGACCAATCACTGAACAGTACAAGAAAGGGAAGTACATTTCTGCTCTGAGCATTCATGCCAGGTGAGATCTTCTATAGCTCTTGACTTACAAATACTAAATAATTGTTATTTCATATAAAAAGAACATGTAAGAAAGCTGCAAAAACTAGGAGAACTGAGGAGGGTATCACACATGAACTCAAATTCGAGGTTCATCTTTTAGAAGATTATGAAAACTATATAATCTTCATCCTGATCAAAGCAAAAAGAGGAGCTCACCTTTGCGCTGGGTTCCTCGATGCTCTCCTTTACCGGGATAGGCACCCTCTCTAGCAACTTCTGCAGCTCTAGCTTCTCCTCCTGCCACAAGGAGGAAAACGTCAAGGGAAAGTCCAGAGGCCGAGGAGGGAAACCATTCAGTGACTTGGTGAGCACCAACTCCCCGCCCCCAACACGCTGCATAGGCTCACCTCTCTCACAGTGATGTTTTTGAACTCAGAGGACAATGAGAAGACTCTGAAAAGCTCAATCTCACTGAGGGTGGGCTTCAGCAGCTGGTTGTAGGTCTGCACTGTATCATTGGTGATGTAGTAGTGGCTGGCTATACGGCCCAGTTCTGTCACCTGGAGAGAAGGTAGACTCAATCCAGTACTGACTATTAATGAGCTCCAACCTCTAACTGTGGACCATAAGTTATTGTCCTATAGGTTTTTTGTGCAGTTTTTTTGTAAAGTATGTAACTCAATGTCCTGTAAGTTATTGACCTTACAGGACAATTAGATGAATTCACAGCAGTACAAATGCCAGGCCCAGGCACATGAAAAAAAATGGCACAATAAGCTGACCCATAGTGTCTGCACAGACAAGACAGCTAAATTATCCACCCCAAGTTATGGGGAAAGCTACCCATTTTTCCGCTGTTCTAGGCAACAAGCGATTAGATAGGCAGTACTCACTTCTATCTAAGAGCAATCTGACATATTTTCTCCTGGGTTGACTTTTGCCGAGACCTTTGCCTCAAAACCCTCACCCACCACACACCTGGAAGTTGCCTGTCTTCTTGTCATACTTGACCAGATTGTTCTTGTCCAGCATCAGAGCAGCCGTGTGAACCAAATCTAGTCGGCGCTGGTCCAGTAGGGGATCTCCCTTGAGGTCATCATGAGAGATGCCATAGAGGGTTGGGGATCGCAGCATTCGGATATACAGGTAGGCATAGCCTAGCCAGTTCACTGCATCCTACAAGACACAGTTCATGGTTCTTAGCATGGAGAAACTCTTGATGTCCAAATGAAAGGCTTCCATTAATTGCTTAGAAATTACTTCCCAACTACAAGGATGCATATTATATCATGTTCTGAATGGTTTTAACATTTCATTACTAAAAAGATCTAAGCGTCTTCTAAGTTGTTAGCAATAAGGGAAACTATCTGCCAGACCCAAGATGTGGGTGCAAGGATGGAGGGCTTTGGATGCTGCTGGCCCATAGCACAATAGGGACCGACCCACTCCTGGTGCCTTGGTGTCTGCAGGGAAGGCACAAAGTGCCTTGGGCAGAGCCCTCCCCTACCTTGGCATTCTGGACATTCCCCAGCACAATTTCTGCGTTGAGCATGTCAGGAAGCTTTGAAACCATCTGGCTTTCAATAGGAAGTTGTTGATTGAGGAGGGACAGGTAGTACTGTAGCTCCCCATGAGATGTGATGAGTATGCCTTCGCCCTTGGTGTCATACTGGGGACGTCCAGCACGTCCCAGCATCTAGACCAGAAACAGCAAACCAAGAATACTATGGCAAGAGAATATCTGATTTTGATCCAGGGATCTACATTACAGAACTAGGCCTCTAATCTACCAGCTTTCCAGCATCCTTGCATTTCAGGCAAGGATACTGATCCCCACTGAGAGTCAACTCAAAGGCTCTATACCTGCAGAATGTCCAGTGCTCCCAGTTCTGTCCAACGCCCCTTCTCTGGACTGTATACTTGGGTGCCTTTGATGATGACTGTATGTGCAGGGAGATTCACACCCCAAGCTAGAGTTGCTGTGGAAACTAAAACCTACAGAGGCAAAACAAGGTAATGAGGAAAACAGACGTCACCACCAGGGGGTTAATATCCCTGACTTCTCTAGGCAATCGGCCTCAGAGCTTCTATCAGGACTAGCTGGGGGAGAGCAGGGGCCCCAGTACTTGTTAATGTGCCACCAGAATAAAGAGGAAAGGTTTCCTTGGGTTCCTCATCTATTCAGGAATGAACATTTCAGGGTTCCAGAGGCACAAGAGCAGACTAAACAACCTTAAAGTTACTAGAAAAGGTAAAACAGGCTATCTGGAAAGAGGGAACAACAAGGCCATGCACGTCCCCATGAGGCACTGTTTAAAGCTATCTGAAGTCACCAAAGTGCTTGCTTTACTGTGCTCCTCAGACTGTCCTAAACTCACTCATCTTCTCTCACGTAGGTGTGAAGAGTTGGGAGAGTGGCATAAGGTTCTATTGATTGTATCCACAACCCTCTGACCTGGGCTAGCTGGGCCAGACACAATAAAGTACCAGGAACAAACATGGCACAACCTTTTACATTGCCGGTCTTCTGAAGTATGTCTCACCTGCTCCTCCAAAAGCTTTGCCTCCCACTCACCTGAATATGTTTATCAGCAAAAAGATCCTCCACAAGTGTTCGGTCAACCCTGGTCATGCCTGCATGATGAATAGCAAAGCCATAAGGCAGAAGATCCTTCAGCTCTAGGTTCTGTGGAAGAAAGAACAGGGGATGAGGTGAGCCTTCTTGTAGGACTTATCAAGGACTAAGGAAATCTCCTGTGAGACCCTGCCCCCCTCTTTTTTTGTTTTTTTGAGACGGAGTTTCGCTCATTACCCAGGCTGGAGTGCAATGGCGCGATCTCAGCTCACCGCAACCTCCTCCTTCTGGATTCAGGCAATTCTCCTGCCTCAGCCTCCTCAGTAGCTGGGATTACAGGCATATGCCGCCATGCCCAGCTAATTTTTTTTTTGTATTGTTAGTAGAGATGGCGTTTCACCATGTTGACCAGGATGGTCTCGATCTCTTGACCTCGTGATCCACCCACCTTGGCCTCCCAAAGTGCTGGGACCACAGGTGTGAGCCACCGCACCTGGCCCACCCTGCCCCTTAACTAATCCACATAACCACATCCAGACAATCGACCTTAACCCATGGCAAACAACAGCATCACAGTGCAGTCCTAAAGGAGCTATCTGGGGCCTCTGATGGACACAGCTGCCGGTAGGAATGAAGAAACTCAGCCCACCCCTCCTCACCTTGCACTGCTCAGCTTCTGTTCGCAGGACTTCGGTGGAGGCTGAGCCCTCCCTCAGGAATAGACCCAGAGTGTCCTTCTCTAGGCACATGTCCCGGATGGCCCTGGCCGTCTTTCCAGTCTCCTTCCGGGAGTGGACAAACACCAGCACCTGAGGAGAAGCCACAGTTGACCACAGTCACGAGATACTCAGGGCATCTGTGGCAGTAAGCAGAGGCTGCACCATCGCCACCAGAAGCCAAGGTCCTAGAGAGGAGCAAGGGCAGGAATGTATGCAGGCTCAGGGGAAGCCTAAACAGGGCTGGAAAGGCTCTAAGGGAATGCACCCACCAAGTTAACAGTCCTGGAGCTGGGAAATTAAACTAACTCCAACACCTTATCTTGAACAGCAAGTTTAAACAGACTATGCAAATTCAGGCCTCTCAACTCAGAATTTATGTTTAAGCACCTAAGCTCTGAACTTATAAGTCAAAGATGAATGAAAATGTGTCTGCAAAATAACAGCTAAAATATTATATTATTTATAAAAGGACTTAGAAAATAAGTCTTACAATGGTTTAAGAAATGAAATCTTCCTTGATTTCCTACACCATTAGTACCAAGAAAAGATCTGTCTTTTCATATAAATTCATGTGCTTCTTTTCATCAGACAAAAAGACATACAACACCCGTCACTTTTCCTTATTTTTTGTCTTAGTTAACATTGCTCAACTCAACTTTCAATTTGAAAATTCTATCACACTGTCTAGTAAAATGCCCTCTTCTAGTTTTTTGTTTTCCTCTTAGTTTTATTGTCTTGTATTTTTAATGTAAGCTACCCTAAGTCTTTTATGTAAGGATCCTGTATAACGTGAACAGACAGAACGATTATCGGGAACTGGGGGTTGCTTGTGGAGGTTGTGGGGGTGTTAATTCTCAATCCAACCTCTCTAATGGCTGTGGGACTCTTCAGGTTATCTACTTCATCTGCATTGAGTTTTGGTAGATAACTGGTAGTTGTTGGAGAACTGGTCCATTTCTTCTGAATTTTTAAAGTAATGAGCATAAAATTGCTTATAGTATTCCCCTATTATCCTTTCAATGGCTATAGGTTCTATAGTAATATCTCATTTCATAACTGATATTAGTGATTTATGTTGTGTCTTATCTCTTTTAATTTCTGTCAATCTTGCCAAATTATTGGTAAATCAAACATTCAAAAGAATAGAATTCAAGAGTAACAACAAATCACGGGCAAACCTGATTTTTTCCAGCATGTTCCATGATTTTCTCATAGACGATTTCATTCATGATCTGGAAACGCTTGATAGCCTTTTTCTCTGTGATACCCACATACGTCTGTTCCAGAGGCACTGGACGGAAGCTAGAAGTTCAACAGTTAGACAAATGAGGCTTCTGGCAGAAAATACTGAGGGAATAAACAGTCCTTTTCATTGCCCCAAAAGCAACATTTCTCCTTTTTGATTTCCCTTGGAAAAGGGGAAAGAGAGCAGGATGATCACCTTGGCAGAACTTCTCCCAGTCTTTTCTCATACCTGTTGTCAAAGTAGAAGAGACCCTTGGCAGGGTCAACACGTAGAAAGGTGGCCACATCTTCATAGTTGGGTAGGGTGGCACTGAGACCAATGAGTCGGACATCCTCTTGGGTCATCTCAATGTTTCGGATGGCCCTGGCCACCAAAGCTTCTAAGACAGGACCTCTGTCATCATGGAGAAGATGGATCTCATCCTATGGAATTGGAGGACACCAATTACCTCTAGCACTAGAGATACATCACCCATTTTCCTGAAATTGTCCCATACTATAGGCACTGGAGGACACCAATTACCTCTAGCACTAGAGATACATCACCCATTTTCCTGGAACTGTCCCATACTGTAGGCATATAACGTAATATGCCTAAGAAAAAAGACAAGGGATCCCAAGCCAGAAACACCCAAAGGATGGAGACAATATTATCATGAAATACTCCAGAAAGTAACAGACTCTGAACATGAGTTGCTTTGGTAGAGTTCAGTGAAATAGTTTATAACAAGAAATTCTAAAACTCAGGTAAATGAGTTTATTCTTTTACTTTAAGATACATTTCTTCATGAAAAAGGCTATAAATATGATTTGATCAAATCAAAAGCTTCACTCTGGCAGTTATATTTCCCAAGAACAAAAGCTATCATGCATCAAATAATGAGTTCACATAGTCTAAAGCAGTGCTTCTCAAATTTTATTAAGTATACCAAAGCCAGGGGATGTTGTTAAAATGCAGATTGTATTCAGCAGGTGTGGGGTAAGGCCACAAATCCTGCATTTCTAATAAGCTCCTATTCCATGCTACCACTGCTACAACCCCCACCATGAATCAGGCTTCTAGTAGCAAAGCTCTAAAGTAAGGGCCAGCAAACTTTTTTTTTTTAAAGCCAGATAGTTCTGTCTCAAAAGAAAAAAAATGCTGGGCACAGCGGCTCATGCCTATAATCTTAGCACTTAGGGAGGCTGAGATGGGTGGATTAACTGAGGCCAGGAGTTTGACACCAGCCTGACCAACATGGTGAAACCCCGTCTCTACTAAAAATACAAAAAATGAGCTGGGCATGATAGCGGGCACCTGTAATCCCAGCTACTCGGGAGGCCAAGGCAGGAGGCAGAGGCTGCAATAAGCTGAGATCGGACCATTGCACTCCAGCCAGGGCAACAAGAGCGAAACTCCATCTGAAAAAAATGTCAGATATTCAATATTTCAGGCTTTGGGCCATGCAGCCCCTATTGCAAATATTCACTTCTGCTAATGCAATACAAAAACAGCTGTAAACAATACATAAACAAATGGGTAGAATTCCAGAACACTAAAAACCAACATGTGAAGCTCCTTTCTTGCTTTCCCAGACAACTTAAACTACACTCAGACTTAGTCACTAATCTCTGGAAGCTTCTATGTATATGAAATACAATATCCTGATTCCTTACTCATTCCTTCAGAGAATGGATTCTTTTATTTATAAAGCCCTTCATGATGTTGGATATGATGTTTTTTTGTCTATCTGTTTATGTTTGTTTCAAAATATTTCAGACACTGCTTCTCGGCCTTTTGGCTAAGATCAAGTATAGTAAAATATTTCAGACATAAAAAAATATATAAAGAATAACATGGCAAACACAAGCTGACAACAGCTATCATTACAAAGCCTAGTGCCTATAGAAAAGGCACTAAAGAAACATTTCACACAAAAACCCAGCAAACCCTCCATGACTACAACTGGCTTCTACGTTCTATGAGTGCTCCTGACTCACCAGAATGATGAGGCGCACCAGCTGGGTGTAGGTGCGCTCGCCACCCTTGCGGGTGATGATGTCCCACTTCTCAGGGGTGCAGACGATGATCTGAGTGGCGCTGATCTCTTCCTTGCACAGCTGGTGGTCTCCTGTCAGTTCAGCAACAGTGATGCCATAAGTGGCCAGGCGCTACAGAAGGAAAACTACATCAGGAGGAGTGTTTGAAGGGGCCTGGACACCATGCTTTCTGTTTGGGCAGTTGGAGCGTAGGACATTGGGAGCAGGTATCAACCCATTAGGTGCACGAATACAAGGTAAATCAGATCTTATAAGCACGTCTTCCTCAAACAAATCCAAATTTAACTCAGGCAAATAAAGCGGACAGAAGATCTCTGAGGGCCAGGCACAGTTGCTCACACCTATAATATCAGCACTTTCAGAGGCCAACGCAGGCAGATTGCCTGAGTCCAGGAGTTCTAAACCATCCTGGGCAACATGGCGAAATCTCATTTCTACATAAAAATCTAAAAATTAGCCAATGTGTTAGTACATGTTTATAATCCCAGCTACTAGGGAGGCTGAAGTGAGAGGACCACTTGAGCCTGGGAGGTAAAGGCTGCAGTGAGCCACAACTGCGCCACTGCACTCCAGCCTGGGCAAGAGTGAGACCCTGTCTTAAAAAGAAAAAAAAAAAAAAATCTCTGGGAACTCTGTACACAAGAGAAAGAAATGGAAACGTGTAGATAACAAGACCTAGAATAACACCACTAGGTCTATTATCATCCACATCCATGAAATGTTTCATAAATACTTCAATTAACACAAATGATACCAACTACAGAAAATTGCCATGGAGAGGATGAAAGAAAGACACTAATCCTTTTAAGAAATGGCTCAGAACATTCTTACTTCAGAATCTCTGTACCTGGGTTAATTTCTACCTTGGAAATGGGGAGAGAAAAATAAAAAATAAAAACAGTCCCAGGATGCATCCCAGATATTCCCTAACAGAAGCAGCAGTGAGGTCAAGGCCTGTCCACAACACTTTGATAGCTGTGCCCAGCATCCTCTAGAGGAAAGTTCTACTCTCTTACCTTTCCAAAGCTGCCCACCATCTCCTGCACCAAGGAGCGCATGGGGGCAATGTAGATAATCTTGAAGTCATCCACATTTATGGTGCCGTCCATGTTTATGTGTTTGCCGATTTCTCGAAGCATGCACATCAGGGCCACGTTGGTCTTCCCGGCACCCTACAGAAGAGGTCAGGGATGAGAATGCCTATTCACCTGGTTATTCTTACTGCTGTAACATCCATGGGCTTATTTCCCAAGCAGAGAATAGAGCTTGTCCTGGGCACTTTATCCTCCCATTTAACCTCTCTTCCATCAAAGGGTAGAGAATTAGGCGGTGGGTGAGATTAAAAAAACAATCTTGCTACAGAAACTCTAAACCATATTCTATAAGAAAAAAAGCAGGTGGTGTGGCGCTTACAGTAGGAGCACACAGCAGCAGATTCTCATCTGTCTCAAGGGCAGCACGGTAGAGCTTACTCTGGATCCGATTCAGTGTTTTGAAGCCCTCAAACCCAGCCTGGGCATACTTTGGCAGCTTTTCCACTGGAAGCAGTTGCTAGAAGGAAAGAAGTGCCATTGATATCATGTTGGCAGCATCCTTGAGCAGATGTTTTTGTGGGATTGCCAGGATTTTGTTCCCAGGCAATCTCTTTGCATAACTCTCCATTAAAGGTCAGACCAAGGCCGGGCATGGTGGCTCAAGCCTGTAATCCCAGCACTTTGGGAGGCCGAGGCGGATGGATCACAAGGTCAAGAGATTGAGACCATCCTGGTCAACATGGTGAAACCCGGTCTCTACTAAAAATACAAAAAATGAGCTGGGCATGGTGGCGTGTGCCTGTAATCCCAGCTACTCAGTAGGCTGAGGCAGGAGAATTGCCTGAACCCATGAGGCGGAGGTTGTAGTGAGCCAAGATCACACCATTGCACTCCAGCCTGGGTAATGAGAGCGAAACTCCATCTCAAAAAAAAAAAAAAAAAAAGGTCAGACCAGATGTCAATTTTGTCACCCCAGGCTCAAAATCAGAATGGAAAAATTCTGTTGCAGCTTTCAGTCTTGAAATAAACTATATAAGAGACAAGGCTACATTCTGGTCAATGGTTGAAATCCAAACCAGGAAGTGAACTGAAGAAAGCAATGCACTTACTTCTTCTGAGCCAAAGGGCTTGGGCTTCAGGGCAGGCACATGCACTTCTTCATAGCCCTTACGCTGGCGACGGAAGGATCCATCAGGAAGCTGACAGCGTTTATTGGCCATAAAGTGGCTCCCTTGGGTAAAAACCAGGTCCTCCAAGTCCAGAACCTGTCGTGGAGCCAGTGCCTGGGAATGTGAAAGACAAAAATGCAAAGGAGGTGAGCAAGCTGAGCAAGTGAGTTTTCCATCCATCGAGATCTGGGAAATAAATCGCCCTGGATCCTACCTCTCCACCCTGGTCAAGATCCATGGTTTCCAGATCTGTGTCCATTCGAGACTGTCGCACTCGCTCTCTCCGAGACCTTTCCTCCTGTGGTGGAGAAAGATAAAAATCACAGAAACAATTCATCAGTATCATAGATTCTTGTCCTTTTCTGTCCCTGCTTAGCCATACTTGAGTCACAGGTGCTGACTAGTAAGTCTGCAAACAGAAAGACAACGCTTTACCTGGGGACCACCAGAGTGATCAAAGCAAACAAACACATTTAAAGGGACAATGCACAGTAAGATGTTGCCAGAAATAGACATTCTATAATTAAGAATTGAGGCTGCCCCTGAGGGGTAGAAACGTGGGTTCTGTTGAGCAAGCACATGTATTCTGTTACTCTATTTAGTAAACACCACGTGTTTACTGTGTAAATAAACAATAAAGGTCCTCTTGGTGCTGGTGAAAGACAGCAGCAGATCACTGCTCTCACAACCAAACCAACTGAGGATATGCTGATTTTAACGTGTATGTACTGATAAACCCCAAATAATTTAGAAAAATCACTTTTTCAACTTCCACTTTTAATACGAATTTAGCTTCATGCTGCAATCTTCTAGCCACTGTTAGCTGAGAAATCAGACAGATAAACCAACCCAATCCTTACTCGGATCAGATCCTCCTTCTCTGTTTCGTGAAGTTGGTAGAGGAACTTAGACAGCTCTGGGTCAGCTTCCATCTTTCCCATGATCCTTTCCTTTTCAGCTTCACTTTGTGCACTGGCCAGTAAGGTACAGTATAAAACTACCCGCAACAAAAGGAAGAAAGGAACAGTGAGGAGGAAGAAATGCAAAAATCAACCTTCATTCTTAAGGTAGAAGAAGAAAAATAAAAGAAACAAGCACAAAAGCTGTGAAAACAAGAATCTCTGTCTCACATATGCACACATATGTACCTACTCTGCAGGAAGAGCCGATCATATACTCACTCATCATCCTGTGCTGCCGCAGCACTTTAATGAAATCAAAGGTGTTGAAACCAAGCAGCAGTACCAGCTGGTTCTCACACTCCCGATCATCACTGGCCGTCTGCAGAGAGAAGGTAACACCACCATTAAGGACAAAGCCATCTGCCACTTCATACGCTGTCCCCATGTGCTAAGACATAGTAAACATACAACTATTGTTATCTTGGCCATACCTTCAAAATCTCCAGTACTTCATCTGCCTTCTTCTGTGACACGATGGCATCATCATAGAAACGACTGAGCTGCCGCTGTAGCCAAAATGCATCAATATCCCGAGGGTGCAAATCCTTCTTCTTGGAACTCATCAGTTCACCTGAGGCTACGAGCTATATAAGTAAGTAGGCATTTAGCTCACTAAGTCTCTGCCAGCCTCGATCACTTTCCCACCACCCTGCATCCAAGTTCTTCTTGCCACCCTACAAGCCCACCTTCTTTTGAGGACTTTCCAGAAGGAAACACTCTGGAATATTGAGTTCAGAAGCACATCAGACCAAGATTTTATCAACATACATATTTGGGAAGGAAGAAAACCAACTGAAATCTTAAGAAACTCTAGACATTGTTTATTACACGTCAGTCTAGCAAAAGGTGGCTCAATAAATGCAATAGGACCCAAGCATGAAGCAGAAGTACTAACACTCAGAAGTAACCTGGCCTTGCAGCAATAAGAAAGAGCAAATTGAACTTACATTAGCTGAGAGGGTGCAGCGTACAACAGCCTCGTCCCCTTCCATGTCATCATCAGATGCCTCCTCTCGGACCTCCCCGTACACATCTTCATCACCTTCCTGTGGAAATGGCCCCAACTCAACCATGATCTGGAGCTGATTCTGCATCACCACAGAACCTCTCCTTCAAGTTACCCTAAATTAGCTCGATAGTTAGAGAAATGGCTTTGGGGTGAAACCAAGAGCCTACTGGAACCAAGGTCAGCCTTATCCCAGTGGACACACAATAGAATGGCTGCTTGGCACAGACTTATTAGATGCATCTACTTTCTATTTCTTACCTTAGGCTGCTACAATGGCAATCAAATGGATCATAGCCTCTCTCTGACACACACAATCAATACTCAAAACCAGCAAATAACTAACGAGAGAGAAGAGCTCTACAGAGGCATGCCTGGGAAAGCAGATGGTGACTAGGAATGAAGAGACCACACTTAGCCCGCTCACCACTCTATTCACTCATATGCTGCAGTAGGCATATTTGGCACAGTGTCACAGTCAAAGCAGGTACTTCAATAATGAGCACTGTTACATGAATGAACTGCTAAATGCAAAGCAGTTCGGTGCTACTTAAAATCCTCAAATCCTATTAACTACACTGTAGGAAGAGGCCTAGCAATCACCTAATGAAATCGCCTCATTTTATAGAAGGAGAAACTGAGGCAAGACGACCTGCCAAGATATAGGACTAAAATTCAGAAGTCTTGGCTCCTAGTCCAGTGCTTTCCTCTGACTCTCCCTGTGCGATCCCTTCTTCCAGCCCTGGTATATAGTCCAGGCTTCATTTTCTCTTTCAGGAGCCAAATCTACCGAGAACTCCAAGGCACTCCGTAATGTTTTCAAAGCACCCCACTTATTCCTATTTAGTTATATTCAAGAAATTCTATTAGACGGTAGGTATTAACCCCAGTGACTTAAACAACCATGTATGGGCTGGGCGTGGTGGCTCACGCCTATAATCCCTGAACTCTGGGAGGCCGAGGCAGGTGGATCATGAGGTCAGGAGTTTGAGACCAGCCTGGCCAAAATAGTGAAACCACATCTCCACTAAAAACACAAAAATTAGCCAGGCGTGGTGGTGGGCACCTGTAATCCCAGCTACTCGGGAGGTTGAGGCAGGAGAATCACTTGAACCCAGGAGGTGGAGATTGCAGTGAGCAGAGTTGTGCCATTGCACTCCAGCCCAGGCAACAGTCCAAGACTCCATCTCAAAAAAAAAAAAAACAACACCATGTATGAACTATGTCCATGCTCTAAGGCAAATGTGCAATCTTTTGAAACAGCGGGACACAGTACTGAAAAATAGGAATTTATGGCAAGAAGGTTAAAATGCAGTACAATAAGAGCAGATACATTCTCAATGAAAGTATTCACTGTACTTTACCTTTTGTCTTTCTTTTTATTGATCCACTTGGTATACTTTAAATAATTATATTACTTTATATTTGTTAGTTTCAATTTGCTATAGAAAAGTTAAAGGATAACGGCATTTTTTTTTTAAGCAAAAGAACATATAATGCCTAAGTCTGAAACCCAAACATCATCATGAAATTTACATTTAAGGGAGCTTCTTTACACTAAAAGGGGTCCCTTTACCTTAAACAACTTCAAAAACAAGAATGGACTGGGTCTGTTTGCTTTATCACTCACCTCCTCATCTGACTCAAACTGCACATTCACACCGTATGTCTCATCAATGTTGTCATCTGAAACAATGAAGGATTAGAAAAAGAGGGCAGTGAATGGCTAGTAAAACAAGGAACTCTGGAGCCAATGTCCTCCCCAACTACCTCTCCTCAAGAAAGATCTAAGGGCTAAGGATACACAGACACTCAGATGATCAACATGAGAGAGCCACCTATGCGGCCACTGCCAAGACCTTCTCCAACCTGCCAGCCTTGGAGTCAGCCCAGCCCTGCTTGCTCAAACACTTGAGCCCCCAAGGCTCTGCCCACATTTTCTCCCTTATTCTACACAATAAAGGGTCTCAGAGTAAGGAACAGCTGCTGGAATCTAGGGATTCTGGTGTCCATCAATTGTAACTCCTCAAAAAACGCAAAACTAATTATGAGAACTTACTGACACTACGGTTTTTAAATGAATAATGCTAGAAGATGCATGTTTAGGGGTCAACAACCGTTAACATGATCAGGACATAAAGAGCTTACATACCCATATTTTGGATTTCCTTGTCTCCACCATAGTCTGTGATCTTTTTGCCCAAGTTCACTAGCACATGGTATCTGGTATCGTCTGTTTGACCCAGCAGCAGGTCAATCTCCTTTCGTCTTTCCTTGTCCCGAAGCTTTTCATTCTTTAGAACAGCTAGAACTTCATCAGCTGCCCCACAAAGGATATCACGTGGCTGGTGGCAAGAAACAACCAACAAATTTTGAGCACAATGATAGGCAGAACATCACCAACCAGGTTTATGTGGCAGCAGGATGTGAAGAGCCACACCTCTTCAAAACCTGCCTCATAATAGGCTCTGATCTTTTTCATTAATGCTGATTTAAAATGCCACAACTAAAGGAAGACTCGTCTGTTTTTTTTTTGACACGGAGTTTCGCTCTTGTGACCCAGGCTGGAGTGCAATGGCGCAATCTCGGCTCACCGCAACCTCCGCCTCCTGGGTTCAGGCAATTCTCCTGCCTCAGCCTCTTGAGTAGCTGGGATTACAGGCACACACCACCATGCCCAGCTAATTTTTTGTATTTTTAGTTGAGACAGGGTTTCACCATGTTGACCAGGATGGTCTCGATCTCTTGACCTCGTGATCCACCCACCTCAGCCTCCCAAAGTGCTGGGACAGGCTTGAGCTACTGTGCCCAGCCGACTCGTCTGTTTTTTAAAAGATTGGCTAGATGGCCTCAAGAAACAGGACACAGCTTCCAGAATAGCTTGCCACGTCTCCAGGTGGCAGTCACTTGGCAGACCTGCTCTAGCCTCCCACACTTTTGTAAATCTTTGTCCTCACTTCCTCTAGCACCCCCCTCACCAGAGCTTCTCAGACTCATAATGGTCCCCAATCTAATCACACACACATGTGTAATGGTTAGGAACACAGATTCTACAGAGAAACTACCTGAATCATATCTTGGCTCTGCCAAATACTACTTCTGTGACTTGGGAAAATTACTTAAGTATTCTTGCCTCACATCTCTTCTGTAAAATGGATGTTAATAGCACCTTTGCACAGAGTTATATGAGGGGGAAAAAAGAAGACATGTGCTGTTCCAAACAAATCAAGTGCTCAGTAAATATAAGCCACTTCTGTAAACCAGCACGGCCCCCATGGGGATCCAGTGACAAGGGTCATCTGGTGTCTCCCAGCTATGACCTCTCCCTTTCTAACACATGGTCCCACCCTTTGGCCGCTTCACTCTGAGAATACAGAAATAAAGCAAACTCAGTTTTTTCTATACTCTCACAACGATTAACATAGAAGGCTTCTGTGATGATTCCTCCCCATCAGCAACCAATCCAAAAATAGTGCAGTGGACACAAGCTGAGTGTCCTCAAATTCAATTCAGTTCTGACACTAATTACCTAGAAAGCTTCAGATCCCACAGGTTGAGGACTCAGTCCCACAAGCCTGCCTCCCACTTCATGATGACAATCACATGCACAGGTTATTTGATGTATGCTTCTCACTGAACAGCTATAAATTGAGGTTTCCATGATCCCCTTTTTGGGTTCAACTAATTTGCTAGAACAGATCAGGAAAACACTTATTTTTACTATAAAAGGCATATTACAAAGGATGCCTACCAATGAACAACAGGTGGAAGAGGTGCACAGGGCAGGCATATGGGAAGGGGTGTGGTCTGCCAGGCCCTCTCAGGCACACCACCCTCCAGAAACCTCCATGTGGGCAGCTGTCCACAAATTCTCTAAACCTAGTCCTTTTGGGGTTTTTATGGAGGCTTCATTACATAGGCATGATTGATTCAATGACCAGCCTCCATAAAGGGGTTGGTCAGCCATCAGTCAACTCATCAGCGTACAAAAGACATTACCACTTCAAAGATTCCAAGGATTTTAGAAGCTGTATTGCCAGGAAATGAAATAAAGAATGAATATATATTTCACAGTATCACACTCACCTGGTCCCCAAGAGCAGCCTGGATGAAGCTGAGTAGCACCTCATAGGTCTCCCGAGTCTCCTTAGTTTTGGGCTTATAGATGATACCCACCATCTCATCAATGCCCTCCGACAGCAGAGTATAACCCTTCATCTTATTGATGTCATGCCGATCCTCATCGCGCTTTCTTCGCCTAATGGACATGTAATGTGATGTTGAATGGCAGAACCTTTCCTCCCCAAGGCAAGACTGGATCAAACCCACCCTCCTCAGCTTCTTGGAAAGAAGCTAATAACTGAAAACAGGTACCCCAGCCTCAGCAAATGATTCCTATTTGGCCTTAATCACTTGTAGGGGTATTTCTTTTCTTTTTTTTTTTTTTTTTAAGACAGAGTCTCACTCTTCTTGCCCAGGCTGGAGTACAGTGGCAAAATCTCAGCTCACTGCAGCCTCCACCTCCCAGGTTCAAGTGATTCTCCTGCCTCAGCCTCCCAAGTAGGTAGCTGGAATTACAGGGGCTCACCACCACGCCCAGCTAATTTTTGTACTTTTAGTAGGTACAGGGTTTCGCCATGTTGGCTAGGTTGGTCTCAAACTCCTGACCTCAGGTGATCCAGCCTGCCTCAGTCTCCCAAAGTGCTGGGATTACAGGTGTGAGCCACCACGCCCAGCCAGGAGTATTTCTTTATGGGACACTGTGACAGAAAGAAAAATTTCCTATCATCTTCTCACTAGATGCACTAATCATTATAATGAGAAATGCTTCTCATTTTAAAAATACAACCCTTCGGCCAGGTGCAGTAGCTCACGCCTGTAATCCTAGCACTTTGGGAGGCTGAGGTGGGCGGATCCCCTGAGGTCAGGAGTTCAAGACCAGCTTGGCCAACATGGCAAAACCCGATCTCTACTAAAAATACAAAAATTAGCCAGGCACAGTGGCAAGCACCTGTAATCCCAGCTACTCAGGAGGCTGCGGAAGGAGAATTGCTTGAACCCAGGAGGCGGAGGTTGTGGTGAAAGGAGATCATGCCATTGCACTCTAGCCTGGGTGACAGAGTGAGATTCCCTCTCGAAAGAAAAAACAAACAAAAACAACCTTCATACTGTGTATGAGAATATTATATAATAGGATTTTGTTTAGTTTTTCACCTCTCAGACACATTTTCCTTTAATAGCTAGAGAAATAAGCTCCAACAGAATCTACTGTCATTGACTGTCAACGAATTATAACAAAACCGGAAAAGAAGATATAGTTCAAAGTGGAGATAATGTATTAACTCATTTCAAACATAACTACTTTCATCAAACGAGGCCTAGGAATTTTGGAAACTTCATCATAGGAAAGGGAGGAAGACACCAAGATATT
The DNA here is from genome assembly GCF_049354715.1 of Callithrix jacchus. Classification (NCBI taxonomy): domain Eukaryota; kingdom Metazoa; phylum Chordata; class Mammalia; order Primates; family Cebidae; genus Callithrix; species Callithrix jacchus. The sequence continues at coordinate 6,150,612 of NC_133515.1, forward strand.
CAGGGTCAAAAGATAATGGTGAGGTAAAGGTAAGTTTTGAAATATATCCCCAAGAAATCTTTTTTTTTTTTAAGTTAATTTTTTTTTGAGACAGAGTTTTCACTCGTTGCCCATGCTGGAGTGCAATGGCTGGATCTTGGCTCACTGCAACCTTTGCCTCCTGGGTTCAAGCAATCCTCCTGCCTCAGCTTCTCGAGTAGCTGGGATTACAGGGGCGCACCACCATACCTGGCTTTGTATTTTTAGTGGAGATGGGGTTTCTCCATGTTGGTCAGGCTTGTCTCAAACTCCTGACCTTAGGTGATCTGCCGACCTCAGGTGATCTGCCCGCCTCAGCCTCCCAAAGTGATGGGATTATAGGCACCGCGCCTGGCAAGAAACCTTTTTTTCTTCACTTTTGTTGCCCAGGCTGGAGTGCAATGGCGTCATCTCAGCTCACCACAACCTCCACCTCCTGGGTTCAAGTGATTCTCCTGCCTCAGTCTTGTAATCCCAAGTAGTTGGGATTACAGGCATGCACTAACATGCCCAGCTAATTTTGTATTTTTAGTAGAGATGGGGTTTCTCCATGTTGCTCAGGCTGGTCTCAAACTCCTGACCAGGGGTGATCCTCCCACCTCGGCCTCCCAAAGTACTGGGATTACAGTCGTGAGCCACCATGCCTGGCCCAGAAATCTTTTTTTTTTTCAAGAAAGAAAAAAAGGGGGGAAAAAGGCAAAATAAGAAAAAATCTGTCTTTCATACTATGAATGTTTAAATTAGTTTATAACAAAATAAGTAGGAAATAGACAAGAGTAAAGGGAAAAAGCAGGGGCGGGAGGTTAGTAATGGAAAAAAAAGAAAGAATTACTGAGACATAGGAATAGCAAGGGTCTTGAAAATACGCTGAAGAAAACTAAGATCTGTCTATGGACCAGAAACACACATGTAAGAAAAAGGTACCAATAAATTATTTCCCACTTTAAGTGCATTTGTTAAGGCCAAATAATTTTTAAACTCTCCTGTTTTTTACCTTTACTAAATTGTTTTAATGCCACTGATCTTACACCAAGCATTTCAGCAAAAATGCTGCTTGAATACTAAAGGGAAGAGACTTTGGATCTGAAGGAAAAAATAGTATATCCTTGGCACTCACTTGGCTCTTCTTTCCTCCTGCATCTGCGGTTTGGTCCGTTGAGCCTTGTCTCCCATACGGGTGCCCTCCAGCTTCCCAACCAGGGACAGCACCTCTCCTGTGGGTTCATCCCGGCGGGTCCGGTCAATGAGAGAGCGATCAGCTTGGAGCACAAGATTCGAGTTCTGAAAAGATCAAAACATTACTGAAGCTTTGACATGGGCAGGGGCAATACCTATTATCACAGTTACCCCAGCTGATGGAAGACTCGTAACTAGCCGCTTATAATCAGTAATCGTAATAAAAAGGTATTTTCCTTAAGAATTGCATGATATAACGCCATGCAGAGGCATAGCGCCTAAGTCTTACATGGTGATGGGCACCTGTAGTCCCAGCTACTTGGGAGGCTGAGGCAGGAGAATCAATCAGTTGAACAATTCTTATTCCTCACAGTGCCCATCATAACCCACACCTGGGAAAAGGGGTGAGTGGGTTGGGAGTGACGTGTGGAAGGCTTAGCGTTGAAAGGACTCGAGAAACCCCTTCTAGAGAGATCTTAGTACTTCCCAGACCCCGGTATATTATTCACGACATCGTATAAGTCCACCTTCGCCCCGATTCCATTTCTCCTCCGTTTTCGTGACTCTCCTGTAGGCCTTCAGACTGAAACTCCCTTTTTCAGCCTCCCCCTCCCCTTTGGACACCCAAGCCCGGAACCCTCCCCCAAGCCCAAACTCACAGCCTTGTACTCGTACTGCAGACTACGGGCGGTTACATCCGCCATGGCCGCGGCTACTCAGAGGCTTCAGAGATGCACGACTCTCCACTGCAAGCAGCAGACCGCCGCAAATCCCCGCTCCCGTCGCGCCGGAAGGACGCAGGACAAACGCACTGGGGTAGGAAAGAAACGGGCTCCCTTCCGCTTCCGGGTTGCGCCCCGGAAGTGCGAGGCGTGTCCCTGGGGCGTGCGAGCGGCTTCCTCGCAACCCTCTGAGCGGATTTGTGGGGCTAGCTCACTTCGGTGCCCGAATCCTTAGATCCCCGCTCTGTGGTTCCGGCCGCCCGCTGGCTTAAGGACCCAGGGCCCGTGCTCTCCTCGACCTCAGGCTCCAGCCCCCGGCACCCCTCACATCCATAACGAAATGTACGGCTGCTTAACCCCTGTCCTGTCCCAAGGTGTTTTTTTCCGGTTCCTTCCTCTGGCAACAGCCCCAGGAGGTAGGCAAGAAAAGGGGCTGAAGAGTCCCATTTCCGTTTGAGGTAACTAAAGCAAGCGAGCAAGGTGACGCGCGCCTGTGTTTGTGTGTTTTAATGATTGGCGGCTTGCTTTGGGTTTCTTCTGTGTTGAGCAATTGAAGAAGAAAGCTGCTGTCCCCTGCCAATCTCACCCATACCTGTGCCCCCAAGACCCTCGTTCTCACCCAGCTGAACGAACAGGGCCGGGACCCCCATTCGCTCCCAGCTGTCGGTAACATTCCACGGCAGAGCCCCCTTTACCGCCCAGGGAAACCGGTGAAGGCACCGCCCTCCTGGCAAGGCCAAATCCTTGGTGACAATGACTTGATTTCTTCCCCAGCTACAAAGCCCTCCCTATGCCACACTCCCCACCACTTCTTGCCAGTAGAAGGGCACCTTACGGCTGAAAGTGGCCTCTCTCCTCACTTAGAGCGTGTTTTCTTTTGAGAAGATGAATGAACAGGAGGATGGGTATTAAGCCAAAGGAATTCATCCTCAATAGCAGTCTCCTAGGCCAGATTTGTTCTGTGGTGGTATTGTGTTTGGCTCACTGTTGGCTCCTTCTTTAAAAAATAGGATCATTCATGCAAAATCTGGCTCCCCACCATCAGTTGCGAAACTACAAAATCTGTCACATGACACCCACACTCCTGCATGGCTTGCCTGGTGTTAATAGAGGATAGACATGTCCTTCCCACTGCTCCTATTTTCTCATGCCTGCCCATCTCACTCCTTGTTTTTCACTTGCCCAGCCCCTGTAGGCATGGAGTTTGCTGCTTTGGCGGGTATTTTTACACACACACACACACACACACACACACACAATACAAACAAACAAACAAACCTCATCTTCCCAAGGGAAAGTAGAGTCCTCGGTAGCTCTGTTCCTCAGTGGCTGTGTGACTTTGAAGTAGCTACTTGGCCTCTCAGTGAGCACCATTTTCCTCATCCTTAAAATTGAGGCAGTTGACTGGGCACGGTGGTTCACACCTGTAATCCCAGCACTATGAGAGGCTGAGGCAGGCGGATCACTTGAGGTCAGGAGTGCGAGACCAGCCTGGCCAACTTAGTGAAACCCGTCTCCACTAAAAATAGCTGGGCATGGTGATGGGCACCTGTAGTCCCAGCTACTTGGGAGGCTGAGGCAGGAGAATCACTTGAACCCAGAAGGTAGAGGTTGCAGTGAGCCGAGATCAAACGCTGCTCTCAAGCCTGGGCGACAGAGTGAGACTGTCTCAAAAAAAAAAAGTAAGACCATTGTGATTAAACTTTTTTTTTTTTTTTTTAGATGGAGTTTCGCTCTTGTTACCCAGGCTGGAGTGCAATGGCGTGATCTCCTGCAACCTCCGCCTCCTGGGTTCAGGCAATTCTCCTGCCTCAGCCTCCTGAGTAGCTGGGATTACAGGCACGCGCCACCATGCCCAGCTAATTTTTTATATTTTTAGTAGAGACAGGGTTTCACCAAATTGACCAGGATGGTCTTGATCTCTTGACCTCGTGATCCACCTGCCTCGGCCTCCCAAAGTGCTGGGATTACAGGCTTGAGCCACTGTGCCCGGCTGTGATTAAGCATTTAAAAGCACCTAGCAAAGTGCCTGACTCAAGGTGAGGGTTCACAGAAAGTTACTGAAATCTGAATCCTTAAGGCTGACTTTTACTCCATGATCATGCTGTGGCCCACCCACCTGGCATAAAAGGATCTGAAAGGTATTTCAGGGATTCCACTCTGTTTCTGTAGAAGGAACATTCATGTTCACAGATGCGGCCAGGCTATGGGCAAACCTGTGAATCAAGAAAAAAATGAAAATTTCTCCATTTTTACTTTTCGTCTCTAAGCAGGCTCTACCAAATGTAAATCCTGCATTTAGTCATTTAGAGGGACTTGTAAGTTTCCATAGAATGTTAGAACTGGAAGGAGCCTTGGAATTAGAGTAGTCTGGTTCTCTTATTTTCCACATGAGGAGACAGCAGCCCCAGAACAATCATCACACTAAAATGTAAATAAGGAGGCCAGGCTCAGTGGCTCATGCCTATAATCCCAGCACTTTGGAAGGCCAAGGTGGGTGGATCACCTGAGGTCAGGAGTTCAAGACCAGCCTGGCCAACATGGTGAAACCATGTCTCTATAAATAAAAAAAATTTTTTTAATTAAATAAGGAAGAAAATAATTATGATTTAGAAAAGAAAACAGCAGGCCGGATGTGGTAGCTCATGCCTATAATCCCAGCACTTTATGAGTCCATGGAAAGAAGACTGCTTGAGGCCAGAAGTTTGAGACTAGCTTGGGCAACATAGTTAGACCTTATTTCTACAAAAAGTAAAAAAGTAGCCAGGCATGGTAGTGTGTGCCTATAGTCCCAACAACTAGGAAGACAGAGGCAAGAGGACTGTTTGACCCCAGGACTTTAAGGCTGTAGTGAGCTAGGATTCCGCCACTGTACTCCAGCCTGAGCCACAGAGTAAGACTCTTCCTCCAAAAAAAAAAATAATAATTCTTTAATCAGAAAGGTAAAAAAGTGACAGCCATGCTTCCTCACTCTAGGGAAGGGGCTCAGGGAAACTTCTAGGCCAACTTGTTGAAAATGGGGCAAAGGGTCATAGTGAAGATAAGTCAAAGAGAGTCAGTCAGTGCCCCGCATGAGAAAGGAAAGAGAAGCTGGGATTAGACTGGGATATAGAAAAGGGAAGAGAAAAGTCTCCAGGAAGCAAGAGAGGCCTAGGAAAATGACAGTCAGCCAGGACCTAAAGGAGCCATAAGCAAAGATAAATTTATTTTACCTTTTTTTTTTTTTGAGATGGGGGATTTCACTCTTGCTCAGGCTGGAGTGCAGTGGCACGATTGTGGCTTACTGCATCTTCAGTCTCCTCAGGCTCAGGTGATCCTTCTACCTCAGCCTCCCAAGTAGCTGGGATTACAGGCACGTACCACACCCAGCTAATTTTTTTGTATTATTAGTAGACACAGGGTTTTGCCATGTTACCCAGACTAGTCTCGAACTCTTGGGGTCAAGCAGTCCACCCACCTCAGCCTCCAAATGTTGGGATTACAGGCCAAGCCACCTTTCCTGGTCTGGGCAGAGGATTTGAACAGACCTTTCTCTAGAGAAAATATACACGTGGCCAATATGCACATGAAAATTTTTTGTGGCCAATATGCACAATGGCCAGGCGCGATGGCTCATGTCTGTAATCCCAGTACTTTGGGAGGCCAAGGCGGGTGGATCACAAGGTCAGAAGTTCAAGACCAGCCTGGCCAACATGATGAAACCCAGTCTCTACTAAAAATACAAAAATTAGCCAGGCGTGGTGGCATGAGCCTATAGTCCCAGCTACTGGGGAGGCTGAGGCAGGAGAATCACTTGAACCCAGGAGGCAGAGGTTGCAGTGAGCCAAGATCGTGCCATTGCACTCCAGCCTGGGCAAAAAGAGTGAATCTCTATCTCAAACTAACTAAATATCTCTCTCTCTCTCTATATATATATATATAATATGTTATTTATATATAAATAAAATATTTATATAAATTTGTTTTAAATATTTTAAATGAATAATATTTTGAAATAAATATTTCTTAAATAATATTTTATTTATATATAAATAATATATATATATATATGTATCTATAAATTAGCCGGGCATGATGGTAACATGCCTGCAATCCCAGCCACTCGGGAGGCTGAAGCAGGAGAATCGTTTGAACCTGGGAGGTGGAGGTTGTGGTGAGCCGATATCGTGCCATTACACTGCAGCCTGGGTGATAGTGCGAGACTCCTAAAAATAAAAAATAAATAGTTAAACATAGAGTTACCATATGACCCAGTGATTCTACTCCTAAGAATCTACCCAAGAGAACTGAAAAAACGTCTGTACACAATGTCCAGACATTTGTGTACTATGAAAATATCTGTACACAAATGTTCATAGCAGCACTACTCACAATAGGCAAAAAACTGCAACTATGCAAATGTTCATCAGCTGATAAACAGAATGTGCCATTTCGATATAATACATTACCCAGCCATAAAAAGCAATGAAGTAATGTTGCATGCTACAATATGAATGAATCTCAAAAATAAATTAAGGCTGCCACAGTGGCTCACGCCTGTAATCCCAGCACTTTGGGAGGCTGAGGTGGGCGGATCACTTGAGGTCAGGAGTTCAAGACCAGCTTGGCCAACATGGTGAAACCCTGTCTCTATTTTTTCTTTTTTTGTTTTTTTGAGATGGAATCTCGCTCTGTTGCCCAGGCTGGAGCGCAGTGGCATGATCTCAGCTCACTGCAACCTCCACCTCCCGAGTTCAAGCGATTCTCCTGCCTTAGCCTCCTGAGTAGCTGGGATTACAGGCACATGCCACCACACCCGGCTAATTTTTGTATTTTTAGTTGAGATGGGGTTTCACCATGTTGACCAGACTAGTCTCGAACTCCTGACGTCAGATGATCCACCTGCCTTGGCCTCCCAAAGTGCTGGGATTACAGGCGTCAGCCACCACGCCTGACCCTGTCTATTAAAATACAAAAGTTAGGTGTGGTGGTGCACACCTGTAGTGCCAACTACACAGGAAGCTGAGACAGGAGAATTGCTTGAACCCAGGAGGTAAAAGTTGCAGTGAGCTGGGATCCTGCCACTGCATTCTAGCCTGGGTGACAGAGCAAGACTCTGTCTCAGAAAAATATATATGCATATATTAAATTAAGGCCTGCTGCAGTTGCTCATACCTGTAATCCCAGCACTTTGGGAGGCTGAGGCGGGAGGATTGCTTGAGGCCAAGAGTTTGAGACCAACCTGGGCAACATAGATCCGTTTCTACCAAAAAAAAAAATTATTTTTTTAATTAGCCAGGCATGGTGATGCACCCCTATGTAGCCTGAGTTACTCAGGAGGCTGAGGTGGGAGGATGGCAAACCCAGGAGTTTGAGGCTGCGGTGAGCTATAATCTCGCCACTATACTGTGGCCTGAGTGCAGTGCCAAAGGCAGAGACCCTGTCTGAACATTAAAAACCAGTTTTCAGAAACCATTAAATGAAAGAAGCCAGTTACAAAAGGCAACATATTATATGATTCCATATATATGAAATGTCCAAAGTAGGCAAGTCTATAGAGACAGAAAGTAGTGCTTGCCTAGGGTATGGGGTTGAAGAGAGAGAAGGAATAACTACAAATGGGAACAAGTTTTCTTATTGGGGTGATGAAAATGTTCTAAAATTACATGATATGGATTGGTGGACAACTCTGAATATATATATATATATATATATATATATATATATATATATATATGTTAAAAACCACTGAACTGTAGCTTTATTTATTTAGAGACAGGCTCTCACTCCATTTCCCAGGCTGGAGTGCAGTGGCACAATCCCAACTTGCTTCCTCAAATTCCTGGTCTCAAGTGATCCTCCTGCCTCAGCCTCCTGGAGTAGCTGAGACTAAGGCACACATCATGCCTGGCTAATTCTTTTTTTTTTAGAAACAGGATCTTGCTATGTTGCCCTAGCTCGTCTCAAACTCCTGGCCTCAAGTGATCCTCCTGCCTCGGCCTCCCAAAATACTGGGATTACAGGCATAAGCCGCTATGCCCAGCCCAAACAGTACATTTTAAATGAAAGAATTTTATAGTTTATAATTTTTATCTCCCTAAAGTTGTTTTTAGACGTTATTTTTTGAGACAGGATCTGGCTGTGCTGCTCAGGCTGGAATGCAATGACACCGTCTCAGCTCACTGCAGCCTCGACCTCCTGGGCTTAAACCACCCTCCTGCCTTGGCCTCCCGAGTAGCTGGGACTACAGGCGTGCACCACCACACCTGGCTAATTTTTGTGTTTTTGGTGGAGATGGCATTTCACTGTGTTGCCCAGTCTGGTATTGCCTAGTAAGGACATTTATCTTTGTTTCAGTCCATCTACTGTCTCTCTCCAAAGATGACCTTCTGAATTCACTACTCCCCAGCCCCAGCCCTGCACAGGTTGCCCATATTTCTGCCTGGGTCCTGCATGTCTGTATCTTTTTTTTTTTTTTTTGAGATGGAATCTTGCTCTGTCACCCAGGTTGGAGTGGAGTGGCATGATCTCGACTCACTGCAACCTCCGCCTCCCGAGTTCAAGCGATTCTCCTGTCTCAGCCTCCCAAGTAGCTGGGATTACAGGCGTGCACTACCACATCCAGCTAATTTTTGTGTTTTTAGTAGAGACGGGGTTTTACCACGTTGGTGAGGCTGGTCTTGAACTCCTGACTTCATGATCTGCCCACCTCGCCCGGCACATTTCTGTATCTTAAGATGTGTCACTTAATTTAATTACCTCTCAAATATTTATATGTACTCCATGAGGGCTTTTAGGGACTCAAGAGAAAGACAAGGGACAGATAAAACCCTCAAGAAGTTAAAGTTTCACAGGAGAAGTAAAACATACAAATATGGTGGTGCACACCTGTGAGGCTGAAGCAGGAAGATCACTGGAGCCCAGGTGTTCCAGGCTATAGTGCGGTATGATCATGCCTGTGAGTAGCCACTGCACTCCAGGCTGGGCAATGTAACAAGAACTACATCCAAGAAAAAGAAAAAGCAGGCCGGGCATAGTGGCTCACACCTGTAAATCCCAGCACTTTGGGAGGCCAAGGCAGGCGGATCACAAGGTCAAGAGATTGAGACCATCCTGGCCAACATGGTAAAACCCCGTCTATACTAAAAATACAAAAATTAGCTGGGCATCGTGGCGCATGCCTGTAGTCCCAGCTAATCAGGAGGCTGAGGCAGAAGAATTGCTTGAACTCAGGAGGTGGAGGTTGCAGTGAGCTGAGATTGCACCACTGCACTCCAGCCTGGCGCCTGGCAACAGAGCGAGACTGTCTCAAAAAAAAATAGAAAAAGGAAAAAGCAGAATGCAGTCAGTGCCACAAGGGAGCAGTGTGGGAGATCATTTCTGACAGGAGAGCCTCTGAGGCTTTGTAGCTGTAACGCAAAGGCTGGCTACGGATTTCAGTAGAGGCAGAAGGTGGGAGATTTCAAAGGGACAGAGACAAAGAAAAAGCGTGAAGGTGGGAAGACAGGTGTGTCTTGGGTACTGTTAAGAGTTCCATTAATCTGAGTGCCCGGCAAATGTAAAGAATGCAACAATGTGATGAGAGAGAGGAGAGTCTGTAATCTCTATTAAAAAAAGAATGCCATTGTGAAGACTTTTTTTTGTTTGCTTGTTTGTTTTCTTTTTGTGAAGAGTTTTTTTGTTTGTTTGTTTTTGTTTTTGAGACAGAGTGTTACTCTGTCACCAGGCTGGAGTGCAGTGGCATGATCACACACAACTCACTGCAGCCTCCGCCTCCTGGGTTCAAGCAATTCTCCTGCCTCAGCCTCCCACATAGCTGGGATTACAGGCTTATGCCACCATGCCCAGATAATATTTTTATTTTTAGTGGAGATGGGGTTTCACCATGTTGGCCAGGATTGTCTCAATCTCTTGACTTTGTGATCTGCCTGCCTCTGCCCTCCAAAGTGCTGGGATTACAGGCATGAGCTACCATGCCTGGCCAGAGTTTTTACTTTATTTAGGAGACAACAGGAAGCCACAGCATATTTCTTGTCTGGGGAGTTACTTGTTTTTCACATCTTCATAGCATGTATTTGATTAGAGAGAAGAACATTTAGATTAAGCAAAATTTAGAGTATATGTGATACGCATTTGTAAAGTTCCACTTTAGTATACATTATCTCATTGAATCCTCATCAATCCTGTGAAATATATTGAGGTCCCCCATTTTACCACTGAAGAAATCAAGGGCCCAAGAAGATATTTGACTTGTCTGGCCTCATCTGCCACAAAGCCAGGTCTTCTCTTTTCACCCCCTATGCACAGAGGCGTCCTCACAGAGCTGAGCTTCAGGAAGGTGATTCTCACAGTGCTGGGTGTGGAGTCCTAATTAGGGAAAAGGAATTAGGCTGGCAGGACCAAGGGAAAGCAAAAAGAGAAAGCAGAAAGCCATGAGTCTGCCTTTCTTTATGGTCCAGGCCACATAGCCCTCCTGCACAAATAGCACAATCTTCCTGCACCCAGCTATCACCAGACACCTGCAGGTTAGCTCACTGCAGCCTTGGTGTTATCAGTACCGCATGTAGCACTCTTTAGCATCAGTGCCATCCTGTCAAATCCCCAGCAAGCCTTTGTCTCCTTACAGTCATTTTGCTTGTTGCTCCCTTATGACGTATTTTCATACTTTCTCTAATAAATCTACTTTTCTATATCTAACAGCTGTTGGTAAATTCTTCTTACACCTGAGCCACCGGCCCTGCATAGTTGCTGCTCACTTGCAACACTGGGTAAGACCTGTGCACCAGAGGCAGAGGCACTGCTGGGAGGAGCAAGAGGTGAGGTGTGCCTGAGGAAAGTAGCATGGTCACGGATTGTGGAATGCAAGAAATAGGAGTGAAACTTAAAGGGACTTGGTGATTGTCTTTGGTGTATCCAGGAAGCCCTGAGGTTGCCTGAACTCTTTTTTCTTCCTTTCTTTTTTTTTTTTTTTTTTAATAAAGATGGGGTTTCACCATGTTGGTCAGGCTGGTTTTGAACTCCCGACCTCAGGTGATCCGCCCACCTTGGCCTCCAAAGTACTTGGATTACAGGCGTGAGCCACCATGCCCGGCCACCTGAACTCTTAAGGCTGGGAAAGGGGAGAGCTGGGTCTCCCAAAAGCCTGGCATGAGCTTATAATTTGCATATTGGATGGTGAAATGCTGTGTAACCTAGGATAGAATATACATGTTATAGAGTTATACTTAGGCTAAAGCCTAAGTATAACACTATATGATTCCAATAACCATAATCTTGTATCCTAAATGGAGAAGGGATTCAATAAATGAATAGCCTATTTGCCTGGGCCATCATTTCACCCAGTAATGCACACTTTGAACTACTATTCATTCATTCATTTGGCAAATTTTACTGATTGCCTCCTTTGTGCCAGAACCTACTATAGTAGGTTCTCAGGCTGTACCAGTAGACAAGCCAAATATATGCAAGTATATGTAAGATTTAACTGTGTAGTGACAAAATTGATTTTCTAATTAATTTATCTGGTGTGTTTGTTTCTTTTTTTGAGACAGGGTCTCACTCTATCACTCAGGATGGAGTACAGTGGCACAATCTCAGCTCACTGCATCCTTGATCTCCCGGCTCAAGTGATCCTCCCACTTCAGCCTCCCAAGTAGCTGGGACCAGAGGCGTGCACCACCACGCCCAGCTAATATTTATATTTTTTTGTAGAGAAAGGGTTTTGCCATGTTGCCCAGGCTGGTCTTGAACTCCTGCACTCAAGCAATCCACCTGCCTCGGCCTCCCAAAGTGCTGGGATTAAGGTGTGAGCCACCATGCCTGGCCTATCTGGTGTGTTTCTAAACAGGTTTGTTCCCTTCCTGTTTTCACTTTAGGAGGCAATGGTCTATTTTAACCAAGAGGCAGTTCGATGAGGTGGTTAAAAATGTAGACTTTTCTGCTAGACTATCTGCATTCAAATCCCAGCTTCACACCTTACTAGCTGTGTAATCTTAGGCCTGTTTTTAGCTACTCTCGGCCTAACAGGGATAATTTTACCTATGCCATAGGGTTGCCTGGCACCTAGAACTATGCCAGGAAATAGTAAGTATAAGGCTTTCTCCAATAGTGCTGTATTTCCTAAAAACATTTCTAAATACTCTGTGTTGGGAGGCGGTTTTATGACTCACAAAACAAAACCTGCTCCATTCTTGGTTATATCTATCCTATCTTATCGCAAGTGATCTTACCCAACCTGATGGCCCTTCCACCCAGTAAACTTAGTTATGAATGACTGCTGACTGTTTTCTAAACCAGGCCTCATGCGGAGATAACAAGTTGCCAGCTCTGGGTATATTCAATAATATGACTAGGTTGAGTGGCTGTTCCCTGTAGGGCATGTTGGGAGCCAGACGTAAGGCTGAGTGCCCACAGGGTCGTGGGGTGAGCCTTATGCTGTGCTGAGGCGCAGGATCCGAGAAATAAAGAGACAGGACACAGAAGTACAAGAAAAACACAGCTGGGCTTGGGGGGCCACGCCACTTATAAGCAGAGTCAGGCGAGGCCCCGAATGTCCAGAAGCATGAGTATTTATTTTGTATAGGTTAGGGGGCATGGCAGTGAGTGAAATCATCTTTAAGGATAGTGATAGGGTCGTGAGCAATATAACATGGGGTCCACCCCATTAGGTCACCGAGGTTTGAAGGTGGGCCGTGCGCACTGAAGAGGGTGCAGTGTACAATACTTCTATCTATGGGCAAACTACTTCTAAGAAGATTTATAGGAGGATGCTTTAAGTCACATAGCAGTGACAGAGCTGTCAGGGTTACTGCCACCTTCTGTCAGCTTCCAATGGGTTCTATGGGAAGATGCTTTTCAAGCAGCACAGTAGCAAGAGCTGATAAAGTTCCCAGTCAGCAAGGTGGATTGCCGTTCTGAGGGCAGCCTTCCACAAGAACTGGAGCAAGGTCCTACAACTCCTTTATCAGGAGGAGTGGCTCTCGCCCCAAGCCTGCCATACAGCGGGTATCTTTACGATACTGAACGCTGCCGCCTGGGCCATGGACATGGAGTCTTGTCCTGGTTTAACTGTTTTTCCCTTAAATCATGCTCTGCACTGTGTCTGCTCTAGGCATTCCTCTGATTATAAGCTGCTTATTCCTTAATGCATGCTCTGTACTGTGTCCACTCTAGGCATTCCTCCGATTATGAACTAAGATACAATTATAGGTATATATGTGGGGAAATATTCTTTAGGCACTCATACTATCACCTATTATATGATTATATATAGAGGATTATATAAAGGGATTCTTCAAGCCCTATTTCTATAAACTAATATATGATTATGTAAAGGATTAGATAAAGGAAATAGCCGAGTAGTAACACTATAAAGTGAGATATTCCTCAAGCCCTAACTGTGCCAGGGTTCGGCTTAGCTCTCATTTCTCGGTGCCTACATGGGGGGTTACCCACAGTCTCCCTGTAAAACCATCAAGAAAACACCAGCCTCTGCAAATGGATGAACAGCTCAGTGCATATATTGGGCACTCAATAAACTTCAAGGGCAGCTACTTCACCAGTGTCCAGTGGTGACACCAGTCACCATCATGGGAGTACAGCCTCAATCCCAGACTTAAAAATACGTTCTTCCAAAATGCTGGGCAGGAGACCCGGTGTGGAGTGCGGGACCTCTTCAGACACCTCTCCTCCTGTACCTCCAGCTGGGCAGGGTGGCCAGCAGCCAGAAGAGCAGCTAAAGAAGAGGAGGGATGGGGACTGGCCCTGGCCTGGGAGGCACCACCATCCCTGCACGCACAGGCACAGCCCTCCTTCCCTAAGTCTCCTCTCATACACCCAGCCTGAGCCCATGCTGTAGAACAGAGACATCATTCACCCCATCCCATGCTAGAAACTGGGGCCCAGAATTCCCGTTGCACACCCATGGTAGAACTGCAACCCAACCAGGGCATGGGTCTGCTGACACCCCTAAAAGTCATGCAGCCTTCTGCTGTGGGTGGGGAAGGGGTCTGGGAATGGCTGCGGTTTGGAGGAAGGAGGTCAGTAACTGGGCACTGGGGGGAGCTGCCACCCCAGGACTACCTTTTGCACACAGACCCTTCCTTCTGCTCTGAGGGGCCCAGGCCCTAAGCTGCATGATGGCCACCACACATACTTCCACAGCCCGCCCAGACCAGCTACAGGGGCCTGGCCAAGATGATGGGCGCTCCTGCCCAAATGCGATTTCCCAGGTGCTGTGGAGTTAATCACCAGCTTCACTGGCAGTTGCTTCCGGCTTCTATGCAAAGGAAACTGCCAATTAGGTTACAATTAGTTTCTTTCCTAGAGCAAGGCCTGGCTGTAACAGGACTGGCCACCCAAGTGGCCTGTAGATGACTGTGTGAGGTTCACTGGCCCCCTTGGCTGCAGGGCTCTAGAGTCTGCCCCAGCTGACTGCATCATTCACTGGCCCTGGCCTGGGTGACAGGGCCAAAGCATCACCACCAGCTTTGACCCTTGTTCTTCTGACCTGGGCAACTGTACCCATGCACTCCGCAAAGCAGTGACTCAGAGCACATCCACATGCTAATTTAAGTCAATCTGTCAGCCCAAGTTCCTCAAGCCGAGATGGTCTTGTCCATTTTCACCCTCCTCCAGCCCCTTCTCATCCCTGTTAAACATTAAGCATCGAGAATCCATGGTGCGCTCCTCATGAGCAGGTCTGCACCAGGCGCTTTGCCCACATCACCCACTGCACCAAAACCACTGTCAGAGGTAGGGACCATGAGCATGGTGGAGGAGCAGGAGGGAGAGCAGACCAGAAGGGAGCCCCTGGCCCAGCACCAGCTGCCAGGTTTGTATCAGTTTTACTGGCAAGAAGTGTAAGGAAGAAACTCAGTGAGCCCTCTCCCTCCCTCTGGAGCTGCGCCAGCTCATGCTGCACCTCCAGCTCACCCACCTTCGGGTTCCAGCCCCAGAGTGCACATCTCCCCCAGCATCTCCTCGGTCATTACTTAAATTCTAGAAATTACATGTTTCCTTTTTCCCTTTCAGGAACACAAGGGTGAGGGTCCTCTGGAGTCACAGGCACACAAGGGAATTGGAAACAGCTTGGTGGCCACTGTTCTGCTCCTGTCCTGGGGCCACACTGCCCCTCAGGTGCTTCCCTGGAACCCTGGCTCTTATGGGGCACAAATGTCAGCAACACAGAGGAGCAAGGGCCAGGAGCGGAAGCACAGCTGCAGCATCTGAATCTGGGAGGGGGTTTCAGGACTCTAGGGCCTGGGGAGCCAGAGGCTCTCTCCCGAGAACAGGGCCCCAGCCTCAGGCCCTCCAGGAATCCCTGGTATCAGGGAGGAAAGCCTGCACCCGCTGGTCCACCAGCTGGACACACACCTGTCCAGGTGCAGCGGCAACCTTTCTGTGGTGGTTCCTGGGCCTCTGTACTTTGTGGAACCACCCTTGAGGCAAAAGCAAACAGTGGTGTTTGCTTGGGGCTGGTCACCTGCTCCCTCCAGGGCCAGGTGCTGCCTGAACTGCTGTCCTTAAGGTCCTACTGGCACCATCTCCCTGCCCCAGGCTTTCCAGAGGGCAGGAGCACAGCCAGGAGGAGCTTCAGGAACAAGGACACCTCACTGCCTGCTCATGCCCAGGCCCACCATGCCTGGGGTCTCAGCTCAGGGGTTGAGGCCCCCATGATCACATAGCTGTGGGGCCAGAACTCCATGGAGGTCCAGGCCACATCCTCTCAGTGCCCATCCGTGTGCCCAGGTCTGGCTCCAGATCTCAGGGAAGGGGGACCGAAGCAGAGAGGTAAGGCAGACCCCAGAGGCTGCCAAGTGTCCCAAAGCCTTGGTCAGGAGATGGCCCATCCTCCAAAGTCCCCCTGTGGGAGGCAGAGCCTGCCTCAGGGGGCACAGAATCAATCCCTGAGGCTTTGCCTCCATCCCTGAGCCGCCCAGGCTGCTGTTCTAGTTGGGGAGCCAGGTGGGCTCTGGTGGGCCTGGGGCCTTCTCCCCTCCCAGGCACGAGGGAGGCAGTGCCTGGGTCATGGACTCCAAGGGACCTCCCGCTTGACCTCTCATAGTCCCACTGACTGGTAGCCTCCTAGAGGCCAAAGACCCATGGAGCAGGTAAGACGCCTCTGGCAGGCCCAGGTGCAGACAGGCAGGGAGAGACAGCCCTGAGCCATCACCTCCTCTGTGACCATGACCTGGGCTCGCTCCCTGCCTGGTGATCATCGCCCAGTCCCCGCCCCTTGCCACATATGCACGTGGGAGTGAGTCACTGCGCAGGGTCTCCTTGATGAGGGTCTCTCCCCACCACAAGACTGCTCTGGAGGTCAAGGGGCCCTGGGGCTGAGTCCCCAGCCCTAGAGCAGCTGGGCAGGAGCTGAGGCTCCCTCGGGAGTGCTCCCAGTCTGCTGTTGTTACTATTATTGTGACTCTTATTGCTACTATTATTGTTACTATTAAGTCACTAGGCTGTAAAACAATTGCGGAGGAGGGGGGAGATAGAGGGCGCAGCAGGGAACAGGGAGGGAGCATAACCCCACAACAGGAAGCAGCCTCCTCCACTCCCAGGGGAGGGGCTCCTGCAGTGAAAAGGAAGTGCCTCTGCAGGAGGGGAGGGGAGGCAGGGAGCCTCGGGGCTGTTCTCCACTCTGCCCTGGTTCCCTGGCTTTCTTCTCTCAGGCAGTCCTGGAGGATGGGGAAGATGAGAAGCATGAGGAGCAAGGCCCTGTCTTGCATGAGGAAACAGAGCTGTACCCCCACCCCTGATGCCCAGACCCCATCCTTGGTCCCTGCACCCTTGTCCTCAGCACAGTAGCTTCTGTAAGGGTTATTGCCGAGTTTAAAATGAGGAAACTGAGGCCAGTATAAGAACAATTAAATGCCAATTTATTCAGCTCCGGGGAGAGGTTCTATGGTCCAGGAAATGGGGGCCAGAGAAGTCACGCCTGACTCCTCTCGGGCTTGGGGTTTTATAGGGAGTGAAGGTGTTTGATTGGCTGTGGAGAAACAGGACGTGGACGGGGCAAGCTGCTGTTGGTAGGTAGGCGGGATTTCTGGTGAGTGGGCTGTTTGGAAAACTGCCCCTACCGCAAAAGCTCTCTCTCTCTCTTTCCCTCCCCCACAAAGAGGCTCCCTTATCTCTCACTTTACATACCGGCCCTAGCCCTCCCGCCGCCCAGCTTCCCGCCCAGCAGTTCAAACTGACCAACAGTTGCCCACCACCTCGGCTTTCAGCTTCTTCACGCCCTCAGCCCTTCAGCCCCCTATAAAACAATCCTGCCCCTCTGAGCAGCGCGGCCATTTTTCCTTTTCGTCCGGCTGGCCCGCCCGGAGGCTCTTTCCTCTCAATAAAGCCTGAACTTAAGGAATTTCCTCTAGCCTGCGGTCCGGTTTCTTTCCCAATGAGCCCAGTCTTCCCGCAGAGGGTAGGTCGGACATGGGCTGCCATGGGAAAGTGGGATCTGGACGGGGCAATGTGCTATTGGGCAGGTTTTGGCAGGGCTTCTTTTAAATTTTGGCAGGGTTTTCCAACTGCGGGCTAGGAGTGCAGAGTTTAGTGTTGAGTGCAAATTCTGGTGTGGAGTGCAGAGGTGGGCGTGTGTTGAGTGCAGATTTTGTTTTCAGGCGTGGAGAGGGATGGGCGTGTCTGAGCTCCCGGTGAGACAATGGGCCTTACAGCTTCCATCTGATGCCAGGGTCTCAGACAGATGTTGGTTGTCAGGGCCTCAGCCTGGTGTCCCAGCTGAACACCTGCACCACCACCAGCAGTGAGATGTCTTCCTGCCATCCATGGAGCACACATGGCCCTTCCGATGCCACAGCCATGCCTGGTGCTCATCCCCAGACCCACAGGACTCCCAGACATCAGCTAAAGCTGATGAGACCCAGAGAGTGTCTCAGTGCCTGGCCATGGTGCCACATGTCACTCTGGGATTTGGATGTCCTGAGGGCACCTGGAGCCTGAGGCAGGGAGACTCACCACTGGTGGGCAGGCTCAGCGCCAGGTCCCTGGGAGCCCTCCTTAGCCCCACCCTGGACCCACACCACTGGCCCAGAGAAGGGGCTGGAGCAAGCCACAGGCCCAACGCTGGGGAGCTCCTGCATCCTCGCCACCGGTTCGAGTCCATAGGCTAAGGAGCCTCAATTTCTTCACCTGTGTAATGGTCCAAGGCCACGACCATTGCAGACTTGTGGGAAATGAAATGAGTGGGCACAGCACAGAAGCAGTGCACTGTGAGCCCTTGTGGGGTGCTGCTGCTGGTATTAGCCTTATCCAGTTAAGATGAGGGGACCTAGAGGGTCCTCAGCCAGGCTGCCGTGGGAGAAGGCCTTAGGGGAGATGGCAACTTCTGGGCCTTTCCTTCCCCTTGGCACCCCTGGTTCCATTTTAACAGATACCATAATTTTTAATTGGTTTTCTCCTCCCCTGGCTAAAAGGTCATTAGCTCCCCACTAGGTGAACGCATCCCATTTTCTTCACACCACCAAGGAAACGGCAATTTCCTCAGCCTGTCCCCAAGTGATTCTGTAGAATAAAGGGAATTTAGTGAATCAGCTCAATGCACTTCCCCATCTGCTCTCTGCCTGCAGGACCCCAGTAGGCCCAGCCCACTAGTGAGGGCTGCAGGCAGCTCCTGGAAGCCAGACAGGCTCAGTGAGCTGGTGTGGAAAAGAAAGCAGGCTGGCCCCTGGTGAGCCTGGTGAAGCCTCTGGCCAGAGAAAGGGGAGGAGGAAAAGGATGAAGTAGGGGGAGCCACACCCCTGGCCTGAGCTGCCCGCAACCACACCTGGTGTTGCAGGCTGAGGTGGGCCACCCAAGCCCGTTGCAGAGGGTGGTCCGGCAGCTTGGACCGGGGCTCTGCCAAGTCGCAGTGCCCAGCTCTTCTGTGCTGGGAGCAGAAGGCCCTGGGGCCCGGGTACACTCTCTGTCCCTCTGGAGACCCGGCCCCTGTGCTGTCAGCAGGCGGAGTCACTAAAGCGCAGCCTCCGCAAGAGGGCGCTCGAGGCCGAGCTGTCTCCGTCGGGTGGTTGGGGAGAACCTTGGGACTCACTGGGGCGATCCTGGGCAGCTCCAAGAGTTCGGCTAGAACCTCCAGAGCTGTGGCTCCTGGGAAAGAGCCCCGCAGACCTCTCCAAAGGCCCCAGCTGTCTCCTCCTGGGAGTGGGGCTGCCTCTCCACTCCCAGTACCAACTGTGGTGTCCAGGTTATCCCAGGGGCCAGGGGCTCACGATCTCTGGATTGGGGAAGCTCTCTGTGTGCCAGGAGTATGTGCATGGAAAACTACCTGCATGCCTGCTCCCAGAACCTGGCCCCCACAGCCTTACTGGGCACCCTGACTGAACACAAGGCTGTGGAAGGGTTGGGGGGAATCCCCTGCCCAGCACACCAGCAGCTGTTCACACCTGACCCCATGCCCACAACCACAAAGCCAAAGTCACAGCCCAGAGTCCCAATACAGTATCAGAGCACCTTGTTTACTTCTGCCCCGTGTCTTCCCCTTGCAGCACTGGGACCCCAGAGTCCCAACACTCAGAACAGATAGGAGGGGAAGGGCTTCTCCCTTGTGCCTCTCTAGGTGGACTGGGGACCCACTCTGGCCTCAGCATATGAAAATTCAGTCTGTGCAGGGCCTGGGGCCAGAGACAGGGTGGCCGACCATGGCTTCTTCTGTTCCCAAAGACTCCAAGGAGAGAAAGTCCTTTATAAGGAGTGAGGGAGGGTGGCCAGGACTCCTGCCCTCTTAGAGGGAAGCTTGGACCATACACAAGCACTTGGAGGGGATTAAGTCAGGGCCAGTTTGAGGGACACTGAAATGTGCGCCAAGGGGTCAAAAATTCCACAGCCTTGTGGCTCTTTCTGCCAGGGTTTGGATGCAGTCGATGACCATCTTTGCAAGGCCACACCTAATGCTGGGATCCTTAAGCACCTGTGGTTTCACCAGGCCGAGCACGGGGCTGGCTGGCGGCGCATAGCTCTCCCTACCCCATCCCAAGCAGGGCAAAAGCTTTCCTAAATGTTGGCCCTGAGCCTCCTAAGGCTGCACCTTCAGCATCTCTGCCAGGCAAAGCCACACGACTGCCGGGTGGGATGCCAATGACGACGGCGGCCCCTCGGGGCGAGCCACTCCAGAAACCACGGTTTTTAGGTGCTTAAAGACTAGGGCGGCAAAAACTCACGAGGAAAATACAATCTTTTCAAAAGAGCCTCCGAATCCCTCGGCTGGCCAGAACGGCGGAGCTGGGGGAGGAACGCACGGACGCGGAGCGGGAAAAGGAAACCAGGACCCAACCGTCTCCTGCCGAAATAGAACTCCCCGCATGAATCGCTGGCTTTCGAGGCTCTCTGAGCCTTCCACCATGCCGGCCCTGAAGCGGCTGTCCGGTTTGCTCCGGGACGCGGCTTTGGCGCAAGGCGCGGCCAGGTTGAGACCTGCGGCTGTGGTTTGAGTTCTGAGCACCTACCCCAGCCGCCTGGCCCGAGCTCCGCTCCCACCCGAGACCCGCCCAGCCCCGGCCCGAGGTGCCCTGTCCACGGCTCGCCGCAGCCACTGCGCTCCCAGCCGAGGTCGGGTGGCCGGCGACCGCGCAGCCCTCTGCCTACCGCAAACAGAAAGGCGCTTCTGAACGCGGCCGCTCCGCTGCTCGGCGCCAACTTCGCCCTGGCCGCTGCGGGCGCCGGCGGCCGGCAGAACTCACCTTTGCCGAGCAGCGGTAGCAGCAGCAGCAGCAGCAGCAACGGCAACCGCAGCCCGGCGGCACCAGACGTCGCCTTAGCCATCGCCCGTGCGCACTGGGGCTGCGGCTGGAGGAACGGCGGCTGGGGCTGGTGGATCTGGGTGGCGAGTGCGGCGCTCAGCCCGGCCGCCCCATTCCCGCCCGGAGCGCGGCGGACGCTACGGACACTGAGGGCGCTGCGCGTCCGGACGCGGGCTCCGGGGCACTCAGCGGTGCTGCGCGCCCAGCTTCGGTCGCGGGACTGAAGCTAGGCCAGCGCCTGCTGCGCCGGAGGAGCGGGCAGGGGCGGAGCAGGGTGGCGCAGGGGCGGGTGCTGGCGGGGTGCGGGCAGGGACGGGGTTCCGGTGCCAGCGCGGGGTGCGGACAGGGCGTGGCGCGCATAGGAGCCCAGTGCAGGACACGCGTCGCAGGCCGAGTGGGGATTGGGGAGGAGCGAGGTGCGGGAGCGGGGTGCAGCCGGGCGGGGCCCGGCAGGAGCTGGTGCAGACCTCGAGGGGCGCGGTGCGAGGGACCTCCGGAGCCCGGGTCCGCACACCTCTGCACGCAGAACCGCCCTTTCTACCCGGTGCTCCCGCTTGCCGTCCCTGCGTTTCGCCCTTTCCGTTGCACAGAAGAGGGCAGGGATGCCACGCGGAACGCAGGTCTGGGCTACTGGCTCCGGATGCGACACCGGGGACTCAGAGAAGGGCGCCCCGCCTTCAGGCTCTCCGAGAAGCGCAGGCTGCGCCATTTCCCAGAGGCAGGAGGCACAGTGGGTGCTTGGCCTCTGTTGGGGCCGGAGGCAGGAGGTGGGGAGGAGCTGAGCAGGGGAAGAGGGAAGAGGGGCAGAATAGGCTTTTACAACATCCTGGGTAGTGGAGAGGGTTGGGTCCAGGACGGGCAGTCTGTGGTTCTTCCCGCTAGTACTAGCCCAACTCTTAGGAACAGAAAACTGGCTCCGGCCGTCTTTCGGAGACCTGGTGCTGGTGGCCCTTGCCCCCGCTTACACTGGAGAACTCAGGATGTGGGGCTGACAGAGTCGGAGAGTGAGTAGCTGGGAGGAAGTGGAGCCCAAATAATCCAATTTTCCCCCAAGGAAATTATGGAAATGATGCACATAAACACATTCACTCCTAATAGGGAGAAGCTACTGGACATGAGAAGAGGTTTGCAGGTGAGGCTGGATGTGTGATCAGTGGGAAAGTCCTTCCTTCTCCCCACTCCCCGCGGCTGCCTTTTGAGGTCTGGCCTTCACCTAGGCGCGGTGGGATGGAGGAAGGGAAGCCCATGGGCCCTTGAGGAGGAAGGGCCTGAGAACCTGGGCCCAGGGGTGCCCTGGGCCAGCCGATCCTGCCTGCTGTGTGGAGAACCCCACCTTCTTGCCTGGCTGAGCTTAGGGCCGAATAAGTGATCTGCACATCACTCTGCAGATATGAAGTCAAAGTGAAGTCACCCTCACAGGCAGGAGGGGGCGTTGCCAAGACAGAGACTGGCTTGCGCTCAGTCAACTGTGATGTCCAGTCCTGGCCTGCAGAGGGGTAGGTGGCCAGGGCACAGGCTGCCAGCCCAGGAGAGCCACTCTAGGCCATTGAATCCTGGCTGCCTGCCACACCCTTCCAGTTTATGGAGCTGGAGTTGGCCACAAGGGGCTCTCTTGGGTGCAGACATGCCCATTTCTGATGCCAGTGGCTACCCAGGCTGTATACTCAAGCCTGTGCCAAGGGAAGGGACTTGGTAGGGAGGGAGGGGCTGGGGGGCATTTTGGGGGGCTATAAACAAGCTCCTTCGATTGCCTAGGTAAATGAAGGGGGAAGGGGGTGGGCCTGAGTAGCCCCACCCCTGCACCTCCCAGGGACCACCCTGGCCAGCCCTTTCCTGACACTGATGTCTGGCTGGGCTCTGTGTGGCCATCTCAAGGGGCCATCTGGGGCTGTGCTCCTGCCTGGCATACTTCCACTCTTTCTCTCTCCATCCTCACCCTTGGGGGTCCTGAGTAAACACCTGACACCATGAAAGGGTTTCATCTACTCCTTGGAAAAAAGTCTGGGAAGGCCCTCACATGGGTGTACCCTGTACACATGCATACACCTGTGTTCCCATACATGGACACACATGCACACAGATGCATACCTCCCTGCCATGTGCACACGCAGGGATCTGACTAAAGGGTCGCTCAGTAGAGGACAGAGGTGAAGCCCAGGGCCTGCTGGCCTTCGGGACTGCGAGAAGAGGAGACCCAGCCCTGCCTGGGTGTGGGCTCAGGATCCAGAACATCAGGCAGCAGGAAGGAGCTCCTTGCTGAGCAGAGGGGAAGTGGGGCCACCCCCTGAGGTCTCACAAGGGAGGGTGGAGGCCAGGTGGGGTGCAAAGCAGACGTGCCAGTTTGTGGCTGCCCAGGAGGCCTGGCCCTGGCTTCTTTCAGTCTATGGTGTGAAGAGGGCCTGCAGAGGGCTCTGGTCTCTTTCTTGACTCCCCTTAGTCATCTCTCTAAGCCTCAGGTTCCCAAGCTATAAACATCTCCCTCTCAGAAAAGGTGAAGATGGAAAGAGGGGTGCATGTGAGGGTAGAGCCCAGTGCCTGACAAACAGGAAGCCCTTGATAAGTTGCAGCCATCGGGCCTCCCTGGGCCTGGGCTCAGCACCCTGGCCACATGACCCTGCTGAGGGTCGCAGGCTCTCTGGGAGCTGGAGGAAGGCACATTGCAGGGTGGTCGGTGCTCCCTGCCCCTGCCCACAGGTCCCTTTGGAGAATTATCAGGGCAGGTTTTATGAAGACACATATCCTGGGCTCCCCCTCCCTAAAAAGCTATGTTAAAAAAAAAGTTCAGGGGCAGGCTAAGTGGCTCACATCTGTAATCCCAGTACTTTGGGATGTCAAGGCAGGCGGATCACTTGAGGCCAGGAGTTCAAGACCAGCCTGGGCAGTGTAGTGAGACTACATCTCCAAGAAAAAAAAAAAATTATCCAGGACGTTCTTGTGCAGACATCTGCTTGGAAAGATTAGACGTGAGTTTGAATTTTGCCATTCATAGTTGTGTGACATTGTACACATTGCTCCTGAGCCTCAGTTTTGTCACCTGTCAAATGAGTACTGAAATAGTGTCCCTCCCTGGTGATGGTGAGGAGATGTTATTTTCAAGGCTCTGCCCCAGTGCAGGGTAAGATGCTCAGTGGGCGGGTGGCTCACACCATCTCCCTGCAGCATGTGAGAACTTGGAGGTCATTCATTGCTTCTGAGTAGGTGAAGATTACCTGGAGCCCCTCAGGTCTGACCCCAAAGCACCAAAATGCAGCACAGTGAAGGGAAGGAGGAGGGCAAGGCCAGCATGGATGGAGATCTGGGCCAAGCCTATGGAGGTTTGCCTGGCATGAGGCAGTTGGGATGCTCTGTGTCCTCTGACCCAGGTGACCTGGGGATATCTGGCTGCACTGAGAAGCATGGATGGAGTGAGACTGAGTGCAGGGACAAGAAACTTTGGATCTGGGGTGTCTTGTGACTTGCAGGGAAAGGGAAACACATTCAGGAGCACAGCTGTGTCCTGGCGACTTTGGAAGGCTGGGTGGGGTTCCTGTAACTTCTGACGGAGGCCTCTCAGAGTGGGTGTGGGCAGGGGTCCAGGACCCTCCTGTGGGCGGTGTCACATGGTGATTGGAAGCACAGACTCTGAGGCTATGTGCACTGTAAGTGAAGTGCTCGGTGCCTCAATTTCCCCATCTGCCTACCACTGCCCTCTACTCCCCCAGTGGGCTGTTGAGGTGAGGGGCAGGTCTGCTGCTCCCCACGGTTTGCCTTCCTGTCCTTGCTGTTGGTGCCCTCCAGAGTAGCTGCGAGGAGGAAGCCAGTGACCACCAGCCGGTTCTCAGGGCACCCAGAGGGGCTCCTCAGCCATCCCATTCCATGCCAAATATGCTGTTTCCATGAGCATGCTCAGAGAACTCCTGGCCTGGGCTTGCAGGGTGTGGCTGTGCCGGACAGGTTTTCCCTAACGTGTGCCCTCAGGGGTGTTTGCAGAAGGGTCCTCAGCCTGGCCTGGGACCTGATTAGGAGCTGGGTGCCTGAACAAAAGCAACAGGGGCCTACATATCCATCAGAGACCCTGGTGGGTGGGGGTTCAGGGAAACCCCACCTCCTCCTGCCAGCCTGCCTACCTCCTCCCACTGACCTATTGTTATCACTTTGCCCACCTCACTTTTCCATGCCCCCACACTCTTCTGAATTTCTTTTTCTCTCCCTCCTTTCTTCTTTCCTCTCTGCCCTTCTTCCCCTCCTCTTTCCTTGGAGGAATCTTCATCCTTTTCACCCAGAATCAAAGCCAGGCTAGCTGTACCACTCAGCAGCTTCTGTGGTCCTCTCTGGGCCTCGATCTCATCCTCTGTGACATGGGAGCAATAATATGGGCACTGCCTTGAGGATAAAGCCCAATGATGCATCAGTGGGCTCAGCAAACAGTGAGGGTGTTTCCTGCCTTTCTGCCAGGATTTTCTCTCCTACAGGAGGCTGTCTGTGTATGGCCTGCGGCAGTGGCATGGGGGGAAGGCTGCAGTGGGCTGAGAGTGTTTTAGCTCTGTCTCTTGTCCCCGTGTCCTTGGTGGGTTACTCCGAGTCTCCATGCCTCAGTGGGAAGGCAGAGCTTCTTCTTCCCAAGTTCCCAGGGATGCAGCCAGTCAGTCTGCACAGAGCCCTCAGCCCTGGCCATCAGCATGAGCTGCCGCTGTCATCAGCTTCTATCCTCTCAGCTATAGAAGCTGACGCCATGAGCCCAAGCAGCCGCTGGACGTGCTAGGGTGGCACAGAAAGCCAAGGGGCCCTAGACCCAAACAGTCCGGGCTTCCCACCTGCACAGGTGACATCATGCACCTGTGTACTGTGTTGGGCTGGTGGTGACTGGCTTGCCAAAGCCCACACCTGTCTTCTGCATCCCTGGCTTGGCCACAGGCTTTGAGCCCTCCCCATGTAACTTGAAGCCTTCTCAGTGCTGGAGGGAGAGAGCCCCAGGACCCTAGAGTCCTCTTTGCCACAGAGGATTACTTATCTCACCTTGAATTACACATTTGGGAGTGGTGGATTGATTAATGCCTGAACCACCCAGGCTCCTGGGGGATTGGCTCACATAAGGCAGCCCCAGCCCTAGGGGCTCAGAGACAACTGGTTTGTAGACAGGGCCTCAGGCCTGCCCTCACCTTGCTTGGTGCAGCCTCTGGAGAAGGCATCCTGGCTCCCAGCAATGTGGAGAGCAGGGAGCTCCAGTCAGCCATCCAGCAGATAAGGCCTGAATGCTTTTTAGACAAAACATCTCCCAAGGCAGTTTCATAATCTGCCTTGTAATGCAGATTTAGACAACTTTTTAAGAACGCACATTTTAAAATAGGCCTTAATGGATCTTTGCAGTAGTTATAGTCCATTGTGTGAATGCAAGCAGAAGGCTTTTTTTAAATTGCATTTTAGGTTTTGGGGTACATGTGCAGAACATGCAAGATAGTTGCATAGGTACAGATGTGGCAGTGTGTTTTGCTACCTTCCTCCCCTTCACGCACATTTGGCATTTCTCCCCATGCTATCCCTCCCCAGCTCCCCCTCCTCGCTGTCCCTCCCCTATTCCCCCCAACAGATCCCAATGTGTAGTGCTCCCTTCCCTGTGTCCATATGTTCTCATTGTTCATCACCCGCCTATGAGTGAGAACATGCGGTATTTCATTTTCTGTTCTTGTGTCAGTTTGCTGAGAATGATGTTCTCCAGATTCATCCATGTCCCTACAAAGGACACAAACTCATCATTTTTGATTGCTGCATAATATTCCATGGTGTATATGTGCCACATTTTCCCAGTCCAGTCTATCATTGATGGGCATTTGGGTTGATTCCAGGTCTTTGCTATTGTAAACAATGCTGCAATGAACATTCCTGTGCATGTGTCCTTATAGTATACTGATTTATAGTCCTTTGGATATATACCCAGTAATGGGATTGCTGGGTCAAATGGAATTTCTATTTCTATGTCCTTGAGGAATCACCACACTGTCTTCCACAATGGTTGAACTAATTTACACTCCCACCAGCAGTGTAGAAGTGTTCCTATTTCTCCACATCCTCTCCAGAATCTGTTGTCTCCAGATTTTTTAATTATCACCATTCTAACTGGCATGAGGTAGTATCTCAATGTGGTTTTGATTTGCGTCTCTCTAATGACCAGTGATGATGAGCATTTTTTCATATGTTTGTTGGCCTCATGTATGTCTTCTTTTGTAAAGTGTCTGTTCATATCCTTTGCCCACTTTTGAATGGGCTTGTTTGTTTCTTGTAAATCTGTTTTAGTTCTTTGTACATTCTGGATATCAGCCCTTTGTCAGATGGGTAAACTGCAAAGATTTTTTCCCATTCTGTTGGTTGCCGATTCACTCTAGTGACTATTTCTTTTGCCGTGCAGAAGCTGTGGAGTTTCATTAGGTCCCATTTGTCTATTTTGGCTTTTGTTGCCAATGCTTTTGGAGTTTTGGTCAGGAAGTCCTTGCCTACTCCTGTGTCCTGAATGGTTTTGCCTAGATTTTCTTCTAGGGTTTTTATGGTGCCAGGTCTTATGTTTAAGTCTTTAATCCATCGGGAGTTAATTTTAGTGTAAGGTGTCAGGAAGGGGTCCAGTTTCTGCTTTCTGCACATGGCTAGCCAGTTTTCCCAACACCATTTATTAAATAGGGAGTTCTTTCCCCATTGCTTGTTTTTGTCAGGTTTGTCAAAGATTGTATGGTTGTAGATATGTTTTGTTGCCTCCAATGCCTCTGTTCTGTTCCATTGGTCTATATCTGTGTTTTGGTACCAGTACCATGCTCTTTTGATTACTGTAGCCTTGTAGTATAGTTTGAAGTCCAGTAGTGTGATGCCTCCTGCTATGTTCTTTTTGCTTAGAATTGACTGGGCTATGCAGGCTCTCTTTTGGTTCCATATGAAGTTCAAGGTGGTTTTTTCCAGTTCTGTGAAGAAAGTCAATAGTAGCTTGATGGGGATTGCGTTGAGTCTGTAAATTACTTTGGGCAGTATGGCCATTTTCATGATATTGATTCTTCCTAACCATGAACATGGAATGTTTCTCCATCTGTTTGTGTCCTCTCTTATTTCATTGAGCGGTGGTTTGTAGTTCTCCTTGAAGAGGTCCCTTACGTTCCTTGTAAGTTGTATTCCTAGGTATTTTATTCTCTTTGTAGCAATTGTGAATGGCAGTTCGTTCTTGATTTGGCTCTCTTTAAGTCTGTTATTGGCGTATAGAAATGCTTGTGATTTTTGCACATTGATTTTATATCCTGAGACTTTGCTGAAGTTGCTTATCAGTTTCAGGAGTTTTTGGGCTGAGATGATGGGGTCTTCTAGATATACTATCATGTCATCTGCAAATAGAGACAATTTGGCCTCCTCCTTTCCTATTTGAATACCCTTTATTTCTTTTTCTTGCCTGATTGCTCTGGCTAGAACTTCCAGTACTATATTGAATAGGAGTCGTGAGAGAGGGCATCCTTGTCTAGTGCCAGATTTCAAAGGGAATGCTTCCAGTTTTTGCCCATTGAGTTTGATATTGGCTGTTGGTTTGTCGTAAATAGCTTTTATTATTTTGAGATACGTTCCATCAATACCGAGTTTATTGAGGGTTTTTAGCATAAAGGGCTGTTGAATTTTGTCAAAGGCCTTCTCTGCATCAATTGAGATTATCATGTGGTTTTTGGTTTTGGTTCTGTTTATGTGGTGAATTACATTTATACACTTGCATATGTTGAACCAGCCTTGCATCCCTGGGATGAATCCTACTTGATCATGATGGATAAGCTTTTTGATGCGCTGTTGCAATTGGCTTGCCTGTATTTTATTGAAGATTTTTGCATCTATGTTCATCATGGATATTGGTCTGAAGTTTTCTTTTCTTGTTGAGTCTCTGCCGGGTTTTGGGATCAGGATGATGTTGGTATCATAAAATGATTTTGGAAGGATTCCCTCTTTTTGGATTATTTGGAATAGTTTCAAAAGGAATGGTACCAGCTCCTCTTTGTGTGTCTGGTAGAATTCGGCTGTGAGGCCATCTGGACCTGGGCTTTTTTTGTGTGGTAGGCTCTTAATTGCTGCCTCAACTTCAGACCTTGTTATTGATCTCTTCATAGTTTCGGCTTCCTCCTGGTTTAGGCTTGGGAGGACACAAGTGTCCAGGAATTTATCCATTTCTTCCAGGTTTACTAGTTTATGTGCATAGAGTTGTTTGTAATATTCTCTGATGATGGTTTGAATTTCTGTGGAATCTGTGGTGATTTCCCCTTTATCGTTTTTTATTGCATCTATTTGGTTATTCTCTCTTTTCTTTTTTATCAGTCTGGTCTGTCTATTTTGTTGATCTTTTCAGAAAACCAGCTCTTGGATTTATTGATTTTTTGAAGGGTTTTTCGTGTCTCTATCTCCTTCAGTTCTGCTCTGATCTTAGTTATTTCTTGTCTTCTGCTGGGTTTTGAGTTTTTTTGATCTTGCTCCTCTAGCTCTTTCAATTTTGATGATAGGGTGTCAATTTTGGATCTCTTCATTCTCCTCATATGGGCACTTATTGCTATACATTTTCCTCTGAAGACTGCTTTAAATGTGTCCCAGAGATTCTGGCATGTTGTGTCTTCATTCTCATTGGTTTCAAAGAACTTCTTTATTTCTGCCTTCATTTCATTGTTTATCCAGTCAACATTCAAGAGCCAGTTGTTCAGTTTCCATGAAGCTGTGCGGTTCTGGGTTGGTTTCTGAATTCTGAGTTCTAACTTGATTGCACTATGGTCTGAGAGACTGTTTGTTATGATTTCAGTTGTTTTGCATTTGCTGAGGAGTGCTTTACTTCCAATTATGTGGTCAATTTTAGAGTAGGTGTGATGTGGTGCTGAGAAGAATGTATATTCTGTGGATTTGGAGTGGAGAGTTCTGTAAATGTCTATCAGGTTTGCTTGTTCCAGGTCTGAGTTCAAGCCCTGGATATTCTTGTTGATTTTCTGTCTGGTTGATCTGTCTAATGTTGACAGTGGAGTGTTAAAGTCTCCCACTATTATTGTGTGGGAGTCTAAGTCTCTTTGTAAGTCATTAAGAACTTGCCTTATGTATCTGGGTGCTCCTGTATTGGGTCCATATATGTTTAGGATCGTTAGCTCTTCTTGTTGTATCGATCCTTTTACCATTATGTAATGGCCTTCTTTGTCTCTTTTGATCTTTGTTGCTTTAAAGTCTATTTTATCAGAGATGAGAATTGCAACTCCTGCTTTTTTTTTTGCTGTCCATTTGCTTGGTAAATCTTCCTCCATCCCTTTATTTTGAGCCTTTGTGTATCCTTGCATGTGAGATGGGTTTCCTGGATACAGCACACCGATGGGTTTTGGCTTTTTATCCAATTTGCCAGTCTGTGTCTTTTGATTGGTGCATTTAGTCCATTTACATTTAGGGTTAATATTGTTAAGTGTGAATTTGATCCTGCCATTTTGATGCTAGCTGGCTGTTTTGTCCATTAGTTGTTGTAGATTCTTCATTGTGTTGATGCTCTTTAGCATTTAGTGTGATTTTGGAATGGCTGGTACTGGTTGTTCCTTTCTATGTGTAGTGCCTCTTTCAGGAGCTCTTGTAAAGCAGGCCTGGTGGTGACAAACTCTCTGAGTACTTGCTTGTTCACAAAGGATTTTATTTTTCCTTCACCTATGAAGCTCAGTTTGGCTGGATATGAAATTCTGGGTTGAAGGTTCTTTTCTTTGAGGATATTGAATATTGGCCCCCACTCTTCTGGCTTGTAGTATTTCTGCTAAGAGATCTGCTGTGGGTCTGATGGGCTTCCCTTTGTGGGCGACCCAACCTCTCTCTCTGGCTGCCATTAGTATTTTCTTCTTTATTTTAACCTTGTTGAATCTGATGATTATGTGCCTTGGGGTTGCTCTTCTTGCGGAATATCTGTGTGGTGTTCTCTGTATTTCCTGCATTTGAGTGTTGGCCTGTCTCGCTAGGTAGGGGAAATTTTCCTAGATAATGCCCTGAAGAGTATTTTCCAGCTTGGATTCATTCTCTTCGTCACATTCTGGTACACCTATCAAACATAGGTTAGGTCTCTTCACATAGTCCCACATTTCTTGGAGACTTTGTTCATTCCTTTTTGTGCTTTTTTCTCTGATCTTGGTTTTTTGTTTTATTTCATTGAGTTGGTCTTCGACTTCTGATATTCCTTCTTCTGCTTGGTCAATTCGGCTGTTGAAACTTGTGCATGCTTCGCGAAGTTCTTGTATTGTGTTTTTCAGCTCCTTTAATTCATTCATATTCCTCTCTAAGTTATCCATTCTTGTTCTCATTTCCTCGAATCTTTTTTCAAATCTTTTTTCAAGGTTTTTAGTTTCTTTGCATTGATTTAAAACATGTTCTTTTAGCTCACAAAAGTTACTCATTAACCACCTTCTGAAGTCTAATTCCGTCATTTCGTCACAGTCATTCTCCGTCCAGCTTTTTGTTACCTTGCTGGTGAGGAGTTTTGGTCCTTTCTAGGAGGCGAGGTGTTCTGGTTTCGGGTGTTTTTTTTTTTTTTTTTTTTTTTTTTTTGCTCTTGGTTTCTTCCCATCTTTGTGGATTTATCCAACTGTCGTCTGTGTAGTTGCTGACTTTTCTATTGGGTCTCTGAGTGGACGCCCAGATTGTTGATGATGAAGTATTTCTGTTACTTGGTTTTCCTTCTACCAGTCTGGCCCCTCCACTGTACGACTGCTGAGGTCCACTCCAGGCCCTGCTTGTCTGGGGTGCACCTATAGCAGCTGCGGAACAGTGAGGGATGCTACCAGTTTCTTTTTCTGCTATCTTTTTCCCTGAATGATGCCTGCCAAATGTCAGTCTTTTGGATATAGAGGGGTCAGGGAGCTGCTTGAGGAGACAGTCTGTACTTTATAGGAGCTCAAGTGCTGAGCTGTGAGCTCTGTTGTTCATTCAGGGCTGTTAGGCTGCTACGTTTAATTCTGCTGCAGCAGAACTCATAAGAAAAACCCTTTTTTTCTCAGATACTCTGTCTTGGGGGGTTGGGGCTTTCTTTGTGAGTGTCTGTTGTGCTGTCCTGCCCAGCTAGGAGGCAGTCTAGTCACTATTTGCCTGCCGAGGCTCCGCCCTGCTGGTGTGAGGTTCGCCCTGTTGCTGCAGGCTCTGCCCTGCTGCTGCGGTCTCCGCCCTGCTGCCATGGGCTATGCCCTGCGGCGGAGCCTCTCTGTTGTGGCGGGTTGCCTCAGCAAAGGCAGGCTGCGTCAGCAATGGGCGGGTACCTCAGTAGGGGCGGATTGCATCGGTAATGGCGGACGCCCCTTCCCCACCGAGCTGCACTGTCCTGGGTTCAGCTGTGCCCGCAGTGAAACTCTCCACCAGGCTCGTTTGGAATCGCCATTTTGTTTGTCCCACTGCGCTACCCCAAATGCCGTTTCCCTGGAATCTCCTGGCCTGGCTCACTGTCCAAGTTCTGTTCAGTCAGATAGATATGCCAATCTGCCCTCTCAAGTCTCAGATTGCCAGTTCAATGGGGCACCCGGACCAGTGCGCTTTGTGTGGAGTGCTGTGGAGCGCCGCTGCACTACAGCACCGGCCACCGGCTGCACCGGCTGCCAGCTGCACCAGCCACAACCTCTGCCTGGTATCCCGTGTCTCTTTTATACCTGGGAATTTCCCCGTTCTGTGGGCAACAAAGATCTGTCTGGAAATGCGGCCCTGACTCACCCTCCACGCATTCACCGAGAGCTTCAATCCTGGGTTGTTCTCACCGCGCTATCTTGAGTCCCTCCTCGACTCCTTTCCTTTCTTATCTGTAACCTCTCAGTGAGAACCCAGGCTCCCATCATACAACACTAATTTACATAACTGATAAATTCAAGTATACATGCATAGCAGTCAGAATTTTTAACCCATATCCCTGTGAGAAGGGATTCATCAAGCAAACTAAGTGTTCTATACAACTCTTTTATCTCTTTTAAGGAAAATACTCATTTCCAAAGTTATGTAGGCCAGTATCTTTTGCTTCAGCTCTCTTCAGTGAACTTGTTTTATACATTGTAATACAGCTAAAGTGTTTTCATAATTAATAACATTCTTCATTTCAAATTGAGAGCCTCCACCTCCCAAATGATTTTACTTTTATGATTTGTTGCATATATTAGGGTTCACTCTGCTCTGTAAAGTCCAAGGGACACTTGCCTGGTTTCATATAGTAGAAGTCATAGCCTGTTCGTATGGTTTTATTTCACTCTGCATTTAAAATTTGTTCATATATTTTTTGGCTTGATTTATTTTTATTGGTAAATAATATTCTGTTGTACATTCATACCAGAGTGCTTTTTAATCCAACCACCAATCAAATGACATCTTGGTTGCTTCCAATTTTTTAAATATATATTTGCATTTAGGTTTTTGTATAGATGAAGTTTTCAAATCAGTTTGACATTCACCTAGGAGTATGATTGCTGGATCCTATAGTAAAAGTGTCTTTAGATTTATAAGAAAGCATCAAAATTTCTTCCAAAGTAGTTGTATTATTCTACATTCCCAACAGCATGAATGGTAATTTCTGCTGTTGCACATCTTTGGATTTCAGCCTTTTTTTTTTTCCAAAAGAAAGAGGTTTATTGGACTTACAGTTCCACATGGCTGGGGAGGCCTCACAATCAAAGGGAAGTTGAAAAGCACATCTCACATGGCAGCATACAAGAGAAGAGAGCTTGTGCAGGGAAATTCCCCTTTTTAAAATAATCAGATCTCTTGACACTTATTCACTCCCACAAGGACAGTATGGGAAAGATCTGCCCCCATGATTCAGTTACCTCCCACAACACATAGGAATTCAAGATGAGATTTGCATGGGGACACAGAGCCAAACTGTATCATTCTGACCCTGGCCCCTCCCAAATCTCATGTTCTCACATTTCAAAACCAATCATGCATTCCCAACTGTACCCCAAAGTCATAACTCATTTCAGCATTAACTCAAAAGTCCACTGTCTAAAGTCCAAAGTTTCATCTGAGATAAGGCAAGTCCCTTCTGCTTATGAGGCTGTAAAATCAAAAGTAAGTTAGTTACTTCCTCAATATAATGGTTGTTCAGGTAGTGGATAAATACAGTCATTCCAAATGGGAGAACTTGGCCACAACAAAGGGGCTACAGGCTCCAGGAAAGTTTGAAATCTAGCAGGGCAGCCAAATCTTAAAGCTCCAAAATGATTTCCTTTGACTCCATGTCTTACATCCAGGTTATGCTTATGCAAGGAATGCATTCCCATGGTCTTGGGCAGCTCCACTCCTGTGGCTTTGAAGGGTATAGATCCCCTCCTGACTGTTTTCATGGGCTGTCATTGACTGTCTGTGGCTTTTCCAGGTGTATGGTGCAAGCTGTTGGTGGATCTACCATTCTGAGATTGGAGGACAGTGGCCCTCTTCTCACAGCTCCACTAGGCAGTACCCCAGTATAGACTCTGTATGGGAGCTCTGGCCCCACGTTTTCCTTCTTCCACACTGCCCATGAGAGTCCCACCCCTAAAACAAAATTCTGCCTGGACATCCACGTATTTCCAAACATCATCTGAAATCTAGATGGAGGTCCCCAAATCTCGATTCTTGACTTCTTTGCACCTGCAGGCTCAACACCATGTGGAAACCATCAAGGCTTAGGGATTGCACCCAAAGAAGCCATGGCCTGAGCGGTACCTTGGCCCCCTTTAGTCACAGCTGGAGCAGCATACAGCACAGGAGCACTGGGTCTGGCCCACAAAACCATTTTTTCCTTCTAGGCCTCTGGATCAGTGATGGGTGGGGCTGCCATGAAGACCTCTGACATGCCCTGGAGACATTTTCCCCCTTGTCTTGGGGATTAACATTCAGCTTCTCATTACTTATGCAAATTTCTGGAGCAGGCTTGAATTTTTCCTTAAAAAATTGGATTTTCTTTTCTTTCCTTTTTTTATTATTAAAGTATTGAGGTACGTGTGCAGATCAGGCAGGATTGTTGTCCATTTTAATAGATGTGTAAACATATATCATAGTTGGTTTAAGTTGCAATTTTCTTATGAAAAATATGTGAACACCCTTTTATGTGTCTATTTGCAATCTGTATTTCTTGTTTGGTGAGTTGATTGTGCAGAATTTTGCCCATTTGAAAAAATCATTTGTTTTCATATTTTCTCATAAAATTCAGAAACAAATCCTTTATTAGATAGATATCTTGCAAATATTTTTTTCTGCCTATGCCTTATCTTTTCATTCTCTTAATAGTGCCTCTCATAGAGAAGTTTTAATTTATTTGTTATTGTTCTAGTGTTGTATCTACAAGTTACATCATAAAATCAAGGTCACCTATATTTTTTCTCAGTGTTCTTCTAGGGGTTTTCGTTTTGCAGTTTACACTTACGTCTATGCCATGTTGGGGGTTAACTTTTGTGAAAGATATAAGGTGTTTTTCTACTTTTTTTTTTTAAGTTCCAGTACATTTGTTGTAGAGACTGTCCTTTTTCCTCTGTCAAAAATGAGTTGACTACATTTGTGTAAGTCTATTTCTGGGTGAATATTTTCAGTAATCTATGTGTCAATTCTTTTGCTAATGCCATACTACCTTGATTACCACACCACTGAAATTGTATTTTGAATTTGGGTACTGCGAAGTTTGTTTGACATATTGCATTGGCTAATCTAGGTCTTGACCTTTCTTTACAAATGCTGGGGTCTGTTTGTCAACATGTAGATACTACTTTGCAGGATTAATATTGGGATTATTCTATACCTATAAATTATATTTGGATAAGCCGACATCTAAATACTTGATTATTTATTCCATATATGAGACAGATTTCATTTATTTATATCTTTAGCATCTTTCAATAAAGTTTTGAAATTTTTTGAATAAAGATCCTGTGATGTTTCAACATGTAATAATTATTTCACTGAAGGGTAGAAGTTCTATTGTAAATTTGTTTCATTTCATTTTAAATTTCAGTTGTTTATTGATGGAATAAAGAAAAACAATTGATTTGAATATTAGCCTTGTATCATCTAAGTTTGTAGTACTCATTTACTAGTTTTAGAAGGGTTTGTTGAGTTTTTGAGATTTTTCTAGATAGACAGTCATATTGTCTCAAACAAAGGCGGCTTTCTTTCTTTCTTTTTAATCCATATAGATTTATTATTTTCCATTAGTCTATGTAGATTTCCAGACAATGTTGGCTAGGAGTGGTGTGCAAGAACATCTTTGGCTTATTCATAATCTTAGAAAAAGTGTGTCTGGTTACTCTCACATTAATAAAACGTTAGTTACAGCTTTTCTGTGTTTTCTTTTTTAATCAACTCAAGGAAATTCCTCTATATTTCCATTTGTTTGGGGATTTTAACATGAATGGGGATTCAATTTTTTTAAATACTGCTGTAACAGTTGATATTATCATATGATTTGGTTTTTTTGTTTGTTTGTTTATGATGTTGACTATAATAGTTGAATTTTAGATAATGAGCCAAACTTGCATACCTGGAATAAATTCCAATTGGTTGTGATGGATAATTATGTTTATACATTGTAGTATACAATTTGCAGTAAGCTGACTCAGGATTTTTACATCTATATTCATGAGAGGTATTGCTCTGCACTTTTCACCAGTTGAATGAAATCGTTTTATCTTGTTTTGTATCAGAGTAGCGCTGGACTCACGAGTTAAAACATGCATTTTTGCATTTATTTTCCAGTACATATTGTAGTGAACTGGTATTATTTTTCCAGTTAATGCAACTGGCTGTGGCAGTTTGTTTTGGAAGGTTATTGATTCAATTTTTGAAATAGATGCAGCCTATTCCGATTTTGTTTTCTCCTTGCATGAGTTTGATGGTTTGTGCATTTCAAGGAAATGTCCCATTTTGTCTACACTTTCAGATTAGTAGCAAAAAAAAATATTCAAAATATTACTTTATTATTCTTTTGATGAATGAGATCAGTAGTAAATACCCTTCAAGGTCTACTCTAATTGTGTTGTATTTGTATGTTCTGATTGGCTAGCCGAAGCGGTTCCGGCCAGGCCGAGCTGTGGCCCCTTTAAGAGGGGTGGTGCCTCAGCTTGAGGCGAGTGTTGCTACCGGCGTGCGTTCCCTTAAGGAAGCCGAGATTGCGCTTCCTGCGTGGATCCAGTAGGAGCCGCGGCGAGGTGGGAGGAGTCGCGGTTGAGGTGGCGGCGGCGGCTGCGCGGCCGGAGGGAGTCAGTGGAGGAGGTGGTGGCGGCAGCATGGCCGGAGGGAGTCAGCAGAGGCTGCGGCGTGGTCAGAGCGAGTTTCTTCAGAGAAGACGTGGTGGCTTCCGCGTAATGGTGGAAGACAAGGCAGGCCTTTGCGGTAAGCGGCGGGGACTTGGACCCCACTGGGAATCCTCCCGACCTCCCTGCTCCCTGTCCCCGGCTCCCTGCTTTCCAGTCCTGACTCCTTTGTGGGCACTTGGGCCCCAGTCGTCCACGTGGGGCTGTCGTAGGGTCCTGGCCTTGGCAGCGTTCGTAACCCTTCCGGGAAGGCTGTGCCCGTGTCTGGCCTGCATCCAGCATCGAGGAGTGCACAGGCCCTGAGCCGTGGTGAAGCCCGGGACCTGGGCCCCTCCGAGCCCCACGGCTCTCTGAGCTGGGGTACCCTAATTCATTTCCACCTACAGTGTATGATTCCCCGTTTTCTAAAACCACACTCGCATTTTCCCTTTTCTTTTTTTAAAAACAGTCGGCCGGGCGCGGTGGCTCAAGCCTGGAATCCCAGCACTTTGGGAGGCCGAGGCGGGTGGATCACAAGGTCGAGAGATCGAGACCAACCTGGTCAACATGGTGAAACCCCGTCTCTACTAAAAATACAAAAAATGAGCTGGGCATGGTGGCGTGTGCCTGTAATCCCAGCTACTCAGGAGGCTGAGGCAGGAGAATCGCCTGAATCCAGGAGGCGGAGGTTGCGGTGAGCCGAGATTGCGCCATTGCACTCCAGCCTGCGTAACAAGAGCAAAACTCCGTCTCAAAAAAAAAAAAATAAAAGAGACTGAGTCTGGCTCTGTCACCCAGGCTGGAGTGCAGTGCCGCAATCTCGGCTCACTGAAACCTTCACCTCCCAGGTTCAGGCAGTTTTCCTGTCTCAGCCTCCTGAGTAGCTGGGACTACAGACGCCCACCATGATGATGCCAGGCTAATATTTGTATTTTTAGTAGAGATGGGGTTTCACCATATTGGTCAAGCTGGTTTCAAACTCCTGACCTCAGGTAATCCGCCCAACTAGGCCTCCCAAAGTGCTGGGATTACAGGTGTGAGCCACCTTGCCTGGTGAATTACAATTTCCTAATGAATAGCTCATTTTGAGGACCCTGGCCTCGCTGTTGCGGTTAGTGGCAGTGACAGAGACTGCAGCACAGCTGGAAAGGTAAAAAGATGGTTGGATAGGTTCGCCATCTTGGTCCGCACAGCCTGAGGAATGGGGGACGGCTTGGGAGTGCCCTGCTGTGGGCAGTGGGTGCTATCCAGGGTGTCACTGCTGGAGCCGGGGTTGGGTTGGGGGGTTATTTGAGGCACCACTGCCCACGGAGGGGAGAGGATTGGGGGTCCTTTCCTGAGCTGTGCTGCCCATTGCTGCGGGGGTGGGATGGGGCCTAGGGCAGTAGTACTGCCAGCAGCAGTGGGGCATTTTGTGGGCACTATCTGGGGATGTACTGCCCTAGGTGGGGGGTGAGTTGGAGGAGCTATCAGGTGCTGCAGTGCCCTTGTCTGGGATGGGTTGGTAGCACTATGGGTTGCAACACTGCCAGCGGTGAGGGATGGGTTGGGGGTGCTGTCAAGTTTTACATTGCCCCCCAGTGGGTGGGGGGTGTAATATCCAGGACATCGTTGCCTGTGTCTGGGAGCTGGCTGGGGGCACTATCCAAGGCTGCATAGCCCACATAGGGAGCAGGTTGGGGGCACTATCTGGTGCTGCAGTGCTGGTGGTGGAGGATGGATTAGGGTTACTCTAGAGTGCTACACTGCTGGTGGCGAGGAGCAGTGGTGTTAAAGGCACCATAGGGACTACACTGAGAGGTTAGGGGGCTTGTTGGGAGAGCTACACAGGGTTGGATTGCCTGTGGAGGCGGGTAGAGGGTTGGTGGGGGCACTCTTGGGGCCAGATACACAGCCTGAGTGGTGGGGAGGCAGTGGGTGGGTCAGGTGCTCTCAGGGATCTGCACTGCCTGGCAAAGAGCGGGTGAGTGTGCTATTCCGGGCTGTGCAGGTTGTGGCAGGGGCAGGTTGGGTGTGCTATCAGGCTACCCGAGCTATCCATGGTGGTACTTCCCAAAGTGGAGAGGGAGTTTGGAGTGTTCTTTGTGGCTGCACTGCCCACAGCAGGGAGTTGGTTGGGGGCACTATCCAGGACCGCACTGCTCCTGATGGGGTGTAGGTTAGGGCACTCACTATTCAGGGTTGCAGTGCCTGCAGTGGGAGGTGGTTTGGGTGCCATATGGGGGCATCACTGCCTGCGGTGGGGGGTCTGATTGGGGACACTATCCGTGGCTACACTGCCTGCCCCAGGGAGCCTGTTGGGGTGCTATCCCAGGCTGTGCTGCCCATGGCAGGGGTTGGTTTGCAGTTGTCATTGAGTGTTGCAGTGTCTAAGGCAGGGGCAGGTTAGGGGCTGCTATCACGTGCTACACTGCCGGTGGTGGGGGATGGGGTGTTGGTACTATCTTGGGGATACACTGCCCGTGGCAGTGTGTTAGGGGCTCTGTCAGAAGCTACACTGCCGCTGGCAGGTGATGGAGGTTTCAGTGACCGTGGTGGTCTCTGAGAGAGGAGTGGTCCTCCTCTCCCTGGACTCTTAAATTCTAAAGGACCATCTCCTCCTGTGTGGTGGGCACACGTTGCTGTGAAAATCCTGATCACAGCAGGGCACCCAGACCCATCATGGTTCCCAGGTCTGAGCCCTCATATTCTGTGTTGCAGAGACTGCCAAGGATGCCAAGGCATGCAGTAGCAGACACCATGGGGTGACAGGGCCCTGTGGGTGGAGGACTCAGGAATGGGCACCAGCACTTTGGTGGGGAGGGCTGGCTGGATCTGAGTTTCTGCTGCTCATGCTTCCCGAGCACAGCCTGGGTGGTCCCAGTGGTTCCTATGGAGCGGGAAGCCCAGGCACCATGGTGTCTCCAGTCTCCACTCCCTAGCCAGTTTGGGCCAAAAAGATGCTGTGGACTTTGGAGGGTGAGTGTGAGTTCCTTCACTGAAACTGGCCTGTGCCACCCAGTGGCCAGCATGACAAGGTGGGGATTTAACACTATCACTCTCTGTGTCCCGTTCTAGGCTTTTCTGGCTTTGCCCACCAAGCTGCTCCATGTTAGGAGAAGGAAGAGCCATCTGCCACATGCTGGAAGCTGGAGCCTGTGGCACCACGGCTTGCCTCGCTGCGGTGGGTGGCAACGACGGAGACTGCAGAGCGCCAGAGTGGTAGGAGCATGACTGGCTGCCACCAGAGCAGGGACAGGGATGCAGAGGTAGCCAGGTGGCAGCCTCTGAGGCGGCCTCAGGCCCTCAGTCCCCTGCTGCTGGTTACGGCAGGCAGAGCTGGGGTTGCCACCGCTTCTGCTGCACCGTGTGCGGGTGGCAGCTGCAGTTCAGCCCATGGCAGAGGGTGGCAGTGCAGGTCCCAGACCTGAGTGACACCTGAGGGTCGTAGAATACTCCCCTCTCACCCTAGGATCCACTCCTCTTTGGCGGCTCACTGAGTGCTGGGCTCGGGTCTCTACACTGTGCGGCCACTGGAATGGGGCTGAGTGCCACTTCCCGCCCTCCTGCAGCTGGGGCTTCACTGCCTCCTTTAGGGCCACGGTGGAGTCTGGCCCCTGGTTCTGTGCTGCTGGCCACCGCATGCATGTCCAGGATTGCCACAGCTGCTGACATGCACCATCTGCAAGGGCAGCTGCAGCTAAGCCCATGGCGTCAGCTGGCAGGGATAGTCCCAGAAGACCCAAGGTCTGTCCAGACTGCCCTCCCAGCCTAGGGCCCCTCTTTCTTGGCCTATGCATAGAACGATGGGTGGCAGTCGCTGGGTGCTGTGCAGCTGCTGGATCCTCAAGGCCGACTGGCCAGTTCCTGCTTTCTTGCAGAAGCAGGGCCGACTGCCTGTGTTAGGAGCTGTGGAGGCTTCTGGCCCTGGGATCCTCACTGCGGTGGAGTGGGTGGGCAGCATCAGTGGTTGTCACTGTGGCTGCTGCATGGCCGTGTGCAGGTGGCAGCCACAGCTGAGCCCAAGGCAGAGGCTGGCCCTAGATGGCCTGAGAATTGCCCAGTTTACTGCCGAGGTCCATCTTTGTTGGCCCCGCCCAGAGTGCGGGGTCTGGGTACTGGGTGCTGAGCGCTGTGCAGCCTCGGGGGTGGGGCTGAGTGCTGGTTCCTGCCCTCCTTCTTTTCCTTTTTGGCCCTGGTCCAGGGCACTGGTTGTGGGTGCTGGGTACCCTGCAGCCACTGGGGTGGGGCTGGGCGCCAGTTCCAGTCTTCCTCCTGCTGCAAGGCCTGATTTAGGAGCCACAGCAGGGTCTGGCCCTTGGGTCCGCGTTGCTGGTGGAGGTGGGCAGGATCAGGGGTTGCCACCACTGCTGCTGCATGCCATCTATAAGTGGCAGGTGCAGCAGAATGCATGGGAGGCTGCAGGGCTGGTCTCAGACAGCCTGAGAGTCGCCCAAGGCACCTCCCCCCACCTTAAGATCCATGCTTCCTTTCACCAAGCCCAGAGCATGGGGTCGCAGGCTCTGGGCCCACTGCAGCTCCCAGGATGAGGCTGAGGGCCGGTTTCCACCCCCTTGGAGCTGCACTGCTGACCACCTAAATTAGGCACCATGGTGACATCTGGCCCTGGGTTTCCTGCTGCTGGTGGGGGAGGACAGGGCCAGGGGTTGCCACTGATACTGACTTGCGCCATTTCCAGGTGGCAGCTGTGGCTGAGCCCACAGCAGATTCTGGCGGGGCTGCTCTCCAAGGCATGAGGATTGTAGAGTATACCGCCATCCCACCCTAGGGTCTACTTTTCCTTGGGCCTGGCCCAGAGCACAGGTTTGCGGGCACTGGGTACTGTGCAGCCAGAGTTGTAACTGAGCACCTCCTGCCCTCCCGCACCTGTGGGCTATGGCAGTATCTGGTTCTGGGTTCAATGCTACTGGGGCCAGTGTCCAGGGTTGCCACTGCTGCTGCCCTATGCATGTACTGCAATAGTCTGATAGCTGAGACAGCTACTAAGTGCCTGACAGAATTGGTAGTATAGACAGCGTGGCTAGGCTATACAAAGGGAGATTGGTGGCCCCAGGTGGGGCAGTTGGGATGGTGTAAGATTTCATCACATTCCTTGGAATGGCATGCAAATGAACACTGAATGTTTTATTTCTGTAATTTTCCATCTGATATTTTTGGGATGTACACAGGGAACTGAAACTGCAGAAAGCTATACTGTGGGTAATGGGAAATGACTATGCCTCTTATATTAGTTTTTATATTAGTTTTCTATGGTTGCTGTGGCAATTACCACTCACTTAGCCAGTTAATATAATACAAGTTTATTATCTTTAAGTTCTGGAGGTCTGAGTTTGAAATGCATCTTACTAGGATAAAATCAGGATATTGTCAGGGCTACATTTCTTTGGAGATGCTGGGGAGAATCTGTTTCCTTGCTTTGTCCAACTTCTGTAGAGGCTGCCTGCATTCCTTAGCTCATAGCCCCTCTTCCATCTTCAAAGGCAACAGTGTAGCATCTTCAGATCTCTCTCCTGACTCCTACTTTCCTCTTCCATCCTTTTTTTTCCCCTCAAGACAGGGTCTTACTCTTTTCTCCAGGCTGGGATGCAGTGGCATGATCATGGCTCACTGCAGCCTTGACCTACCTGGGCTCACATGATCCTCCCACTTTAGCCTCCCATGTAGGTAGAAGTACAGGTGTGTACTACCACTCCCAGTTTATCTCCCAGTTTATTATTATTATTATTTTGTATATATCATATAGACAGGGTTTTGCCATGTTGCCCAGGCTGATCTTTTTTTAAAATATTTTTTAAATTTTACTTTGAGTTCTGGGGTACATGTGCAGAACATGCAAGTTTTTTACACAGGTATACATGTGCCATGGTGGTTTGCTGCAGGTCTCAACCTGTCATCTAGGTTTTAAGCCCCGCATGCTTTAGATATTTATCCTAATGCTCTCCCTCCCCTTTCCTCCTACCCCTGACAGGCCTGGGTGAGAGATGTTCCCCTCCCTGTGGCCATATATTCTCATTGTGCAACTCCCACTTACAAATGAGAACATCCAGTCTTTGGTTTTCTGTTCCTGTGTTAGTTTGCTGAGAGTAATGGTTTCCAGCTTCATCCATGTCCCTGCAAAAAACATGAACTCATTCTTTTTTATGACTGCATAGTATTTCATGGTGTATATGTGCTGTATTTTCTGGACCACCAAGGCTGGGAAGGCAGATTCTCACTCAATTTCTACCTTTTCCGCTGCCTTCTCTTCCCTCTGCTGTCTTCTCCCTTTCCTTCTGTTCTTTGGAGAAAATAGGTCCGGAGCAGCCACTGAACTTTGTCTTGCTTTGTGTTCTACTCTTGGTCTCACTTCCTTTCTTTCTCCTTCCACCTTGCCTGGCTGATTTTTCATATCATCCCCTTGAGAAGGCTTTTTGACGTCCTTAAAAATCTTCTCAAAAGTGAATTTCTCCGTATGGTTTAAATGGATACCATTGTCAGCAGGGGTTAGTGATGACCCACCCATCTCCTACACTCCTTCCCTTTGCTTTCTGGTTCCCATATTTGATTCTGTTTTCTTCCACTTCATCGGTCTGTCGGGTAGTCCTGGCCTGCCCTGATCTCTACCACATGAATGGAGGGAAAGCTAAGCTGTCCTTCCTGGCTTTTCAGTGAGCCAGCAGGTGGATCTTCAGACCTTCCTACCTGTGTGGGCATCCAGAAAACTTTTGGGGTGTGTTGCCATGGAGACAATGGAGTATTTATTGTACTACCTTCCTTAGACTTTCTTATGCAACCTCCCCTCTTTCCTGGATTGCTGTGATGCTGCATGGAAGTTTCTTAAATTAATCTTATCAAAATAGCCTTCGAATCCTTTTGGAGCAGGAATTTCTTTTTAATCTCACAAGACACAAACTGTTCAAGGGAAGAATTAGGAACAAAGACAAGGCAGGGGGTTTGGAGAGAACTTGGAGAGCATTTAGAGAAAAGTGGGGAAATGACTGTAGGGTTGGAAAATGGGAGAATGGATAAGTGGTGAGAGGAATGGGGATTATTTAACTGGGACAGAGAGGCTAACAGGTGACCTAGTAATAGGCTTCCAGTTTGTGGAGGGTTTGCACAGGGAGACTGGCTTCC
This sequence comes from Callithrix jacchus, assembly GCF_049354715.1. Taxonomy (NCBI): domain Eukaryota; kingdom Metazoa; phylum Chordata; class Mammalia; order Primates; family Cebidae; genus Callithrix; species Callithrix jacchus. The sequence goes on from NC_133515.1 coordinate 6,194,583, forward strand.
CATTACCAGGGAAAAAAAGACACTGAAAGTGGAAGGTGTAGGGGAGCCTGAGGCTGAGGAAGAACTTCTAATCACAGGGTCTGTTAATTATAGCAAGGGAGGATGGATCACAGCTCTTCACCGAGTAGTCATCCCAGACAAGAGTAGCACTGGGATGGTGGTAGGGCTTTCTGTGAGTCATCCAGTGCAGAGCTTCCTGATCACTATTCCTCAGATAGTAGCAAGATGGCTGCCTCAGCATCTCCAGGGACAAATGGTAAAAATACAATTTTCTGGGTCTTACCCAGACCTTCTAGTTTAGAATTTCTGGGAGGAAAGTCCAGGTGTCTGTATTCTTACACCTCCCTCCCCGCTGGAGAAATGTAGAACCAAGAGACTGGTGATGTGGAGAAAGAGGAAACGCCTCCCCCAGATCCCTCTGATGTTCCCTATAGCATCCTGCTAGTGCTTACACTGCCCATGAGCTGCTCTGGAGCCCAGGCCACACCTGCCCTGGTGACTCTGTCTATCATCACTGCGGGGCCACTTGGAATAGACCCTGGGGCACATAGCTGCCCTAAAGCTATGAAGAACCCCTCTGTCTCTCCTGGAATCACAAGGGTGCTGGGAAGAATGCTCATTCCATGTTTTTGTTCTAGACTTTACTGGCAGTCGCTGAAGTCTTAGGTGGCTGTTCTGTGGAGTTTTCCAATGCCAAGGGGTCCCTCAGACACAACCGCTGCCCCAAAGAGGCTAGAATGGAGCGAGCCTGGGAGGCAAGAGATGGTATCTCTCTTGAGCTTGAGAAGGCTATTTTACCTCTCCCCATCACAGTTTCTTTCTCTGAAAAAGGAGGCAACCAGCCTGGACAATCTCTAAGGTCTTTCCAGCTTTACCTGTCTGTATCTACTGGCTGTTTGAAGAATTACAATGCTTGAAGAATATTAAGTCGTATATTCAGTGTAATATTTTAGTGAAATATTTTAAATTCAGTGTTTTTTTCTTTATATAACTTACCTTGGGGATGTTGGGAAGGATGAGGGAAAATACTCCAATACACCCAACTCCAGTGAGCTCAGCTTGTGTGTGGGCCTGCTGTTCACCGTGTGTGACCATGCACAAGCTCTCTCATCCCTTGGTGTCAGCAAACCAAATGACACATGCTGTTCTTTGGCCTCAGAATAGTTTTTTATCTTTTTTAAATGTGTAGCTTGGAATCAGTTAATATTGTTCATGGGAATACTAGGAAGGTTGAGGGGCTGGAATCATTATTTCACACACTTACTTGATTATTTCCTGCTGAATTCAAGATTGTAGTGATATTTCAAAAAAAAAAAAAAAAGCTCCAAAGTCAATTATTAATTTTGCTTGTAAGCTTTTGGAACCAGCCACACCCTGACACTTAAAAAATAATAATGAAATGTTAGTATAAGAAAAATTGCTAGCTGCCTATCCCAACCTACTATCTTAGTAACTGAACCTAATTCAAGGCACATTGCTACCCACACTGTAATAGTAGATTTTCCAGTCTCCTCTATGGCCAGGTAAGTTGTGGACAATGATAGAGATAAATTACTATAAGCCATCATTTAAGGAAGTCTTTTTTTAAAAAGTAAGAAAGGGATTCTTTTTACCTTTCTCCCTTCCTTTCTTTATTTCTCCTTCCTTCCCTTCTTCCTCCCTCCCTTCTTCCCATAATGCAGTTGTAATGGCTGGAGTTCCAGCAGCCACTTTAGACCATAACATGGAAATCAAGCATTGAGGATCGCAAAGCAAAAAGCTAAAAGCCTGAGACGTGATGACCATGGGGCTGCCATCCCACCCCAGGACTGTCTCCCTTCAGACATGTTTTATGTGAGAAAAAAATAAAGCCACTATTACTGTTTTACTTATGCAGCTGAACCAAATTCTAATGAATCCATATAAGTTCATTCTGAGCAGATGGTGCTCACAGCAAGATGGAGCTCAGAGTGATTGGAGCACTGAGCAAGATGGAGCTTGGAGCAGATGGAGCTCTGAGCAAGATGGAGCTCAGAGCAGATGGAGCTCTGAGCAAGATGGAGCTCCGAGCAGATGGAACTCTGAACAAGATGGAGCTCTAAGCAAGATAGAGCTCAGAGCAGATGGAGCTCTGAGCAAGATGGAGCTCAGAGCAAGATGGAGCTCAGAGCAGATGGAGCTCTGAGCACATGGAGCTCTGAGCAAGATAAAGCTCAGAACAGATGGAGCTCTGAGCAAATTACACCCAGACAAGAAAGAGCTCCAAGCAAGTTGGAGCTTGGAGCTGATGTTCCTCTGTGTAAGATGGAGCTAAGAGCTAGTTGGAGCTTGGAGTAAAAGGAGCTCAGAGCAGATGGTGCTGAGAGCAAGATGGAGCTCAGAGTAATTGGAGCACTGAGCAAGATGGAGCTCAGAGCAGATGGAGCTCTGAGCAAGATAAACCTCAGAGCAGATGGAGCTCTGAGCAAGATAAAGCTCAGAGCAGATGGAGCTCTGAGCAAGATAAAGCTCAGAGCAGATGGAGCTCAGAGTAGATGGAGATTTGAGCAAGATGGAGCTCAGAGCAGATGGAGCTCTGAGCAAGATGGAGCTCTGAGCAGATGGAGCTCTGAGCAAGATGGAGCTCTGAGCAGATGGAGCTCTGAGCAAGATGGAGCTCTGAGCAAGTTGGAGCTCAGAGCAGATGGAGCTCTGAGCAGATGGAGATCTGAGCAAGATGGAGCTCAGAGCAGATGGAGATCTGAGCAAGATGGAGCTCAGAGCAGATGGAGATCTGAGCAAGATGGAGCTCAGAGCAGATGGAGCTCTGAGCAGATTAAGCTCAGAAAAGAAGATGCTCCAAGAAAGATGGAGCTTGGAGCTGATGTTCCTCCATGTCAGGTGGAGCTAAGAGCTAAATGGAGCTTGGAGTTAAAGGAGCTCAGAGCAGATGGTACTCAGAGCAAGATGGAGCTTGGCGTGATTGGAGCACTGAGCAAGGTGGAGCTCAGAGTAGATGGAGCTCAGAGTAGACGGAGCTCTGAGGATGGAGCTCTGAGGAAGATGGAGCTCAGAGAAGATGGAGCTCTGACCAAGATGGAGCTCAGAGCAGATGGTGCTGAGAGCAAGATGGAGCTCAGAGTGATATGAGCACTGAACAAGATGAGCTCGGAGCAGATGGACCTCTGAGCAAGATAAAGTTCAGAGCAGATGGACCTCTGAGCAAGATGGAGTTCAGAGCATATGGAGCTCTGAGCAGATAAAGCTCAGAACAGATGGAGCTCTGAGCAAGATGGAGCTCAGAGCAGATGGAACTCTGAGCAAGATGGAGCTCAGAGTAGATGGAGCTCAGAGTAGACGGAGCTCTGAGGATGGAGCTCAGAATAGATGGAGCTCTGAGGAAGATGGAGCTCAGAGAAGATGGAGCTCTGACCAAGATGGAGCTCTAAGAAAGATAGACCTCAGAGCAGATGAAGCTCCAAGCAGATGGAGCTCTGAGCAAGATAAAGCTTAAAGCAGACAGAGCTCTGAGCAAGTTGGAGCTCAGAGCAGATGGAGCTCTGAACAAGATGGAGCTCTAAGCAAGATAGAGCTCAGCACAGATAGAGTCTGAGCAAGATGGAGCTCAGAGTAGATTGAGCTCTGAGCACACTGGAGCTCAGAGCAGATGGAGCCCTGAGCAAGATAGAGCTCAGAGCAGATGGAGCTCTGAGTAGATAAAACTCTGAGCAAGAGGGAACTCTGAGCAAGATGGAGCTCAGAGCAGATAGAGCTCTGAGCAAGATAAAGCTCAGAACAGATGGAGCTCTGAGCAGATTACGCTCAGACAAGAAGGAGCTCCAAGCAAGATGGAGCTTGGAGCTGATTGATGTTCCTTTGTGTAAGATGGAGCTAAGAGCTAGATGAAGCTTGGCGTGAAAGGAGCTCAGAGCAGATGGTGCTGAGAGTAAGATGGAGCTCAGAGTGATTGTAGCACTGAGCAAGGTGGAACTCAGATTGATTGGAGCACTGAGCAAGATGGAGCTTGAAGCAAATGCAACTCCAAGGTAGATGAAACTGAGCAGATGGTGCTCAGAGAACACACTGCTCAAAGTAGTAAGGTGGAGCTTTGAGCAGATGGTGCTTAGAGCAAAATGGAGCTGGAAGTGACTGGAAATCTCAGCAAGGTGGACCTAGGAGAAGATGGAGCTCTGAGCAGAGGGCGCTTAGAGCAGGATGGAGTTTGGAGTGATTGGAGCTCTGAGAAAGATGGAGCTAGAAGCAAATGCAACTCCAAGTAGATGAAACTCTGAGCAGATGGTGCTCAGAGCAAAATGGAGCTCAGAGTGATGGGAGCTCTAAGCAACATTAGTTCAGAGCAGATGGAGCTTAAAGCAGATGGTGCTCAGAGCAAGATGGAGCTTGGAGTAATTGGAGTTTAAAACCAGATGGAGCTCAGATCAGGTAGACCTTTGAGCAACAAGGAGCTCCAAGCAAGATGGAGCTTGGAGCAGATGTTGCTGGCGTAAGATGGACCTCAGAACAGATAGTGCTTAGAGTAAGAGGCAGCTTAGAGTGATTGGCACTCTGAAAATTCCTCTGAACAATTGGAGCTCTGAGCAAGATGTGGCTTGGAGTAGATAGAGCTCTGAGCAAAAATGAGCTCTAAGCAAGATGGAGTTTGGAGGAGATGTTGCTAGGTGTTGGCACTCAGAGCAAAGTGGAGCCCATAGTGATTAACAGCTCTAAGTAAGGTGGAGCTCAGAGCACATGTTTCTCAGAGTAAGATGAGGTCCGACCAGATGGTGCTCAGAACAAAATGGAGCTGGGAGTGATTGGATCTCCCAGCATGATGAAGCATGGAGTGATTAGAACTCCCAGCAAGATGGAGCTCAGAGTAAATGGATCTCTGACTAGATGAAGCTCTAAGATAAATGTCTATGCAGAGGGTGTTCAGAGAAAGATAGTGCTTGGAGTGATTGGAGCTCTGAGCAAGATGGAACTTGGAGCACGTGGAACTTGGAATAAATAGAGATTGAAGCAAGAAGGCCCTCCAAGCAAGATGGAGGTTGCAGCAGATGTTGCTCAGTGTAAGATGGAGCTCAGAAAAGATGATGCTTGCAGCAAGATTGAGCTCAGAGTGATTGTCACTCCAAACATTGCTCTGAGCCATTGGAATTTGGAGTAGATCATGCTCAGAGCAAGATGGTGCTCAGAGTGATTGGAGCTCTGAGCAAGCTGGAGCTCAGAGAAGACGGAGCTCAGAAAAGATGATGCTTAGAGTAAGACGGATCTCCGAGCAGATGATGCTCAGAACAAAGTGGAGCTCAAAGTGATTGGAGCTCCAAGCCAGCTGGAGCTCAGAGCAGATGGACTTGGAAAAGAGACACATCATTTGTGGTATATTTCAATCATTCATGGTGACTTTTTAAACAGAGCACACATTATGTAGACATCATTTGGGGGAAAAAAAACAGCATTTATCTTTTGCAGTCTTACAGAAGGAAATTCTAACAGATCTTACTACCAAACTTCTAGTGAAGGAACAGACCAGATGTTTATTGGCCACATATACTATGATGCCAGTCCTAGAATCACCTTTCAGTGGAAAGTTTAATGACAGTTTAGGTATCAACAGAATACATAATCCAAGACAAGACTTAAGGATCCCTACGTCAAGCTCATTGTCTTCAAATATCAGAATGGAGAACTACTTGTCAAAGGTTAGTTATAGTATCTTTTCTTTAGTTTTCATATTTCTAACATAATTCTTGTATTTTTCTGTTAACAGATCAGAGCAGGTCCAGGAGCACATTAGAGATCTTATAGACCAGGCCTCTCATCTTTGGTAAAGGGATATTAAGAGTTGGCTCTACTGGAGTGTCACCTGGTCTTCATTCTCATAGCTCTTCCTTTTGCTGGTACCCCTGGCCTCTATCTTCCCTTCTCCTTTCTGAGCCTTGCTCTCTGAATCTTCTCAGTTTATTTCCTCCCACCTAGAAACTATCAGACTTCAAATGGTCTTGCGATGGGGGTATCAACCTCTTTCCCTCCAGGACAATCAAGTTCCTATATGTCTCCTCTGGACAGCACGGGTGAAATCTTCTAAGAGACAACAATCATCAAAACCTCCTCACCATGACAGCAAGCAAGGAGGAAGGACCCTGAAGACCCTCGATGCCCCTTTTCATCAGGAAGTAGCTACAGAGAATGACATCTGTCCCATCTCCCAAAAGATTTCTGGGTTCCCAACCCCTTGAGGGAGAAATGTAAGAGTAGACAGTCAGATATGAGCAGGCACAAGGGGGAGGTATCCATGTTGGAAAGAATCCCCCAGAACACCTCTTTGGATGCTCAGTACTCCATCTTTGAACTGTCAGAATGTTGTTAACTAGATCATGATAAGGAAAAAAGCAAAGGGGAATTCCTGAGAGCTGAGCAGGCACAATGAGTACAATATTGACTGCTATACCTTCCTGGGGTGGTGGTAATATGCAGTGCCACCATTAGATAGGATTCATATTGATAAATGTTTGCCATGCATGTGCATTAAGCACAGTAAGGGAGGATCCCCTGAACTTTGGTGAGAACTGGGCAAAGAAATTACTGAGGCAATAGAAGATAATGCAGACTATCATGGGGATGTTTCCAGCAGGGTCAGCCCGCTCCTCTCTTGGAGTGTATTTGTACTTTCCCAATAAAACTTCTCTTCATTTACAAATTGGTCTTTTGTGTAAATTCTTTCTTCCATGAAGACAACCAAGGATCGCCCGGGTAACATGTTCATGTGATTTCACTCATAGTAAGAGTCTATTTCTGGGGATCTCAAAGTGAATCCAATAATGACAAGGAGTATCAATTACAGAGTTGGTAAGAAAAAAAGTAGTTCAACTATGCTTGACTTATTAAGAAACTTATCTAGGTTTTGACTTTTTCACTGGGGGAAAATAACAAAAGCCAGATGCAGTAATGGACAACTGTAGTCCCAGCTACTCCAGAGGCTGAGGCAGAAAGATTACTTAAGCCCAGGAGTTCAAGGATGTACTGTGAAATGATGGTGCCAGTGAATAGCCACTGCAGCCTGAGCAACAGCATGACCCTGTCTCTTGAAAATATTAACAATTATAAAATATTTGTTTTAACAAAAATAATTAAATTGTAACTTTTTTGTCTTATTGTTTTAAAAATTCCGTCAATACACTTTAACTTATAGTTTTGACAGTGTTTTTATGATCTCCTCAATGCCCAGAAAAGTAATATAAGCCCATGTTAAATGAGGTCTCAAACTTCTTTATTTACCTGGGTTCATGTACTAGCAAATCATAAAAAAGCAAATCATGTTTTTAGGAAAGCATTGCAGCAGATAACTTAGAACAAATTAAATGGTTGTTCTGATACATAAATTACAAACTCCCTGCTAGCTGGTAGAAAAAATCTTATTGCTTTGTGTTATTTCTCTACAAAAATATCATGAGAGTTTAAGTGCTTTAGAGACATGAAATTTTGCCACGGGGTGAAAAAAGAAAATGAAAACTTCTGTAAATTAAGCATGATGAAAATGTAAATGTTCTCCGTTTTTGCCAGCAAAATCAGGTAGTATGTCATTTTACAAGATGACAATGAAGAGTATACAAATGAAGATTTATAGTTTGCCAAGTCATGTTAGGCTTAATACATGATTTAAAATTATTCTGTTGAGATAGAAAGGTGTCATTCCATAAACACTGCAGGGTGCCTTGAAAGAATTTTAATATGGTTGCTGTCTACTAAATTCTTAAGTAATGGAAAGATGCTTTTTAGAGTTGCTAGTAAGTGTAAATTGATTTTAAACAGTGATGAACTTTCTGGATGCGTCTTTCATGTTGGATTTTAATATTTCATTTTCAAGCAGAAGCCATTTTTTTAGTTCTGTGTTGAGCTAAAGGATGGCATAACAACAAGCACTCAATGAAGATATCCGGAGAGTAGTGCATGGATATTATATCTATCCAAAGCTGTTAGACTGCTTCTTGCAAATGGCATGACATGGCCACCAGAGCAAGGAAGATAGGAAAAAAAGCTGTTTTCCACCAAAGATTGGCAAAAATCTGGAGAGGGGAGTGGATACATATGTAAAGGTCATCTACAGAAAATCACTGTGGAGTGTAAAGTGTGTGGGTCCTTTACAGACAAATATCATTCCTTAATATGAAGACCAGAACAGATTGTGTTCATGTAAACATAATATAATGATAACTTCCTTCTAGAAAACATGGAAACAAATGTCACAGTTCAGGTGCTTTGAAAACCTGGTGAACTGCCTCTACACAAATAGTTCTAGGCAACATATTTGAAATAGCTAAATATTTGCCTTATGATTTTGAGCATATTGGGTTTCAGAAATGAAAAAAAAGTTAATATTTTGAGATGAGAGTAGGTGATACAATGAAAATTGAAACCAAGTTTTTTTTATCATGTTTTCTTCTTGTGGAGAATTCAAAAACTAAAGAGATCCCAGGAACATTTTAATAACAAAGTGCTATGAGGAATTTTTCTGCTTCTTTTGGCCTTGAAGACCAAGATGATTATTCCATGACAGCTCTCACTTACAGAACAGTAAGATACGTGGAATACATCTCTCCAGGGTTTGTCATCTCTGGCATGACTAGAGCCTTTTTGATGCAAGTGTCTTGCATCACTTGTGCCTTTTCAGTAGCTAAAATCAATTAGTTTAAAAAATAATTTCAGATGTTAGATACAAGTGATACAATCCCACAGAACATCACAAATTTAGCAGAAGCGATTATTAAATATAAAGAGAAGTATGACCCAGGATTCTATATTTATTGTTAGGGAACAATATTCATTTCTGTAATCAGGCATACTTCCTTTGACGAAGTTTATGATAGCAAACCTCACAAGGGCAACCAGAACTCTGCAGTGTTCACTCCTCACACCTCAGACCACTACAGTGTAGTAAAGGTGACAGCTGAGATAGACAAAAACACACTTTTTGATGACCAATCTTTGGAAATTAAGACTGAAAATGCACATTTCCTCAGATTATTTTTCTTTTAGCACCTCCAGGTGTAATTTTGACAGTACTTTGTATTGGGCTGATGAGACAATGGGGAAACATAAACTACTGACACTGGACTTCTGCAGTACAGTAACAGCCATGTGCAAGGCCATTGAAAAAGTAAAGATGGGTGATTACATTGCCAAGTTTTTCTGCATGACATTATCATCTTAACTATAGATATTTTGTGCTTTCACAGCATAATGTTTTCAGTATTTAGAAATGGACCTTATGCATCATATACTTCATAAGAGCTTATAAAGCTCTCACCTAGGTATTCCCAAATACCAAACATCTCTCTGTGTATGCCACATTCTCCCACAGCCAAAATTCATTCTGGGTGATATGCTAATCTTGGCTGCTAAGGAAGTGATGTGGAGGTGCCAGGTGTCTCTCGCTGTCTGTGAGTCTATGGCAAAAAGGAGAACACTGAAAGGCACTAAGTTTACAGCCACATTTAAAGGAACTTGTCAAAGAAACACTAATTCTCCCCATCTGAATGTTGTAGTCCTATGTGGCCAACACCAACCTGGGTTTTCACAGCAATTACTGCATAATGATCACAATCACATTCAAGTTCGCATTTAGGTTCACATTCTAAATCATATGTCCGACAGAAATGCTGCTAATGTTCTATAGACTTTTCGGTAGCTAAAATCAATTAGTTTAAAAAATAATTTTAATTTAGCTTGCTCACTTCTTCAACAGAATGCACTGGTGAGCCCTGCTCTGTCTTTGTGTTTCATGTGTGTGGCTATCCCTCTTGCTATGTTGGAAGTCAATGTTCCAGAATGGCAACTTCTACAAATACCTATGTCTAGAGCAAAGAGAAAGCTCTTTGAGACAAAAGAGTGTATGTTGTTTCATGGGGATCTCTAGCCTTGGATTTGGAACTCTTGTTTACTACACAGAAAGATGTTTTTTATTTTATTTTATTTTTAATTTTGTGGGTACATAGTATTTATGGCATACATGACATGTTTTGATACAGAGGCATGCAATATGAAAAAAGTACATCATAGGGAATGAAGTATCCATCCCCTCAATCAATCTTGAAGCTACACACATTCCATTTACATTCTTTATGTTATTTTCAAATATATGATTAAGTTATTACTGACTATGGTCACCAGGGTTTTATTATTTCTATTTTTCTGTATCCACTAATAATTCCCACATGCTGCTCACTCTCTCACTACCCTTCCCAGCCTCTGGTTATCATCCTTTCACCATCTATGTCAATGAGTTTAATTGTTTTGATTTTTATATCCCAGAAATGAGTGAGAACATGGGACATTTGATCATAAAACCTTTGCCATGGCCTATGTTCAGAATAGTATATTCTGGGCTTTTGTCTACAGTTTTCTAGTTTCAAGTTTAACATTTAGGTCTTTAATCCATCTTCAGTTGATTTTTTTAATGTGTTAGAAGGAAGTTGCACAATTTCAATTTTCTGAATATAGCTAACCAGTTATCCTAGTACCATTCATTGAATAGGAATCCATTCCCCATTGCTTCTAATTATAGACTTTGTCAAAGATCAGATGGTTGTAAGAGCGCAGCCTACAACCTTCTCTAACCTGTTCCATTGGTATTGTGTAATAATAATTTTTTGTGTCAGAACTATGATGTTTTGGTTACTGTAATCTTGAAGTATAGTTAGTGAATCCCCAAAATCTGAGACAGGTCTCAGTTAATTTAGAAAGTTTACTTTGCCAAGGTTAAGTATGCACATCTGTGACACAGCCCCAGCAGGTCCAAATGACTTGTGGCTAAGGTGGCATTGGCACAGCTTGGTTTTATACATTTTAGGGAGACATAAGACAATTAAATATGTGTGTAAGATTTACATTGGTTTAGTCTGAAATGATGGGATAACTGGAGATGACGGTGGGAAAACTTGAAGTGGAGAGGTGGTTTCCAGATTATAGGTGGACAAGAGAGAAATGGTTGCATTCATTTTTCTGATTGGTCTTTCCAAATGAGGCAATCAGATATGAATTTATTTCAGCACAGGGATGACTCTGAATAGGATGGAAGGCAGGTTTCTCCTAACCAGTTTCCAGCTTGACTTCTTAGCTCAATAATTTTGGGTCCTCAAGATTTATTTTTCTTTCACATTTTCCCCTTTTTCTTTTAAAAAAATCTATGTGAAATTCTCACGTTTCAGAATGGCTGAATAGGAGCAGATCTGGTTTGCAGTTCCCTGTTAGATCAATGGAGAAAGTGGGAGATTTCTTCATTTCCAACTGAGGTACCCAGTTCATCTCTTTGGGACTGGTTGGAGAGTGGGTGCAGCCCACAAAGGGCAAGCCAAAGCAAAGTGGGAAAATTACCTCCCCCAGGAAGCACAACGGGTGCAAGAATTTCTCTCCCCAAGCCAGAGAAGCCATGAGAGACTGTACCAGGAAGAATGGTGCATTCCAGTCCAGATACTATGGTTTTTCCATGGTCTTCACAACCAGCATATTAGGAGATTCTCTCCAGTGACTACGCTACCAGGGCCCTGGGTTTCAAGCACAAAACTAAGGAGCCATTTGGGCAGACATGGAGCTAATGGCAGGAGCTTTTTCCCCCCACACCCCAAGCACACCTGGAGTGCCTGCAAGACAGAACCCTTCACTTTCCTGGAAGGAGGGCTGAAGACAGGGAGCCAAGTGGTCTGGCTCACCAGGTCCCACTTTCACAGAGCACAGCAAGCTAAGGTCCACTGTCTTGAAATTCCAGCTACCAGCACAGCAGTATGCGGTCAATATGGAATGATTGAGCTTGGTGAAGGTAGGGCCATCCATCATTGCTGAGGCTTGAGTAGGCATTTTTTCCCTTGCAGTGTAACCAAAGCTTCCAGGAAGTTCAAACTGGGTGGGTCCCACTGCATCTCAGCAAGGCTTCTGCAGCCAGACTGCCTGTCTAGATTTCTCCTCTCTGGGCAGGGAATCTGAAAAAGACAGCAGCCCTAGTCAGAAACATAAATAATACCATCTCCTAGGGAAAGAGCACCTGGGGGAAGGGGCAACTGTGGATGTAGCTTCAGCAGACTTAAACATCTCTGCCTGAGAGCTCTGAAGGTAGCAGCAGATCTCCCAGCACAGTGCTCAAGCTCTGATAAGGGACAGACTGCCTCATCAAGTGGACCATGGAATCTTGTGTATGCTGACTTTGAGACACCTCCCAGTAGGGACTAACAGACACCTCATAACGATCTCTGGCTGGCATCTGGTGGGTGCACCTCTGGGACAAATCTTCCAAAGGAACAGGCATCAATTTTCACTGTTCTGCAGCCTCTGCTCATGATACCAAAGCAAATGGGATCTAGGGTGGACCTCCAGCAGACCTGGAACAGAGGGACCTGACTGTTAGAAAGAAAACTAACAGAAAGGAATAATATAAACATCAACAAAAAGGATGTCCACTCAGAGAACCCAACCAAAGGTCACCAGCATCAAAGACTCCCACGATGATGGGGAGAAACCAGAGCAAAAAGGCTTAAAATTCCAAAAACTAAAATGCCTCTTCTCCCTCCAAAAGATCACAGCTTTTCAACAGAAAGGGAACAAAACTGGATGGATAATGAATTTGAAAACTGACAGAAGTAGGCTTTAGAAAGTGGGTAATAACAAACTCTTCCGAGATAAAGGAGCATGTTCTAACCCAATACAAAGATGCTAAGAACCTTGAAAAAAGGCTGGATGAATTGCTAACTAGAATAACCAGTTTAGAGAAGTACATAAATGACTGGAAGGAGCTGTAAAACACAGCACGAGAACTTCATGAAGCATACACAAGCATCAATAGCCAAATCAATCAAGCATGAGAATGGATATCAGAGATTGAAGATCGACTCAATGAAATAAAGTGAGAAAACAAGATTAAAGTGAAAAGAAACAAAGCCTCCAAGAAAGGATTGGAGAAAAAGGAAAAGAAGAGGACTCTTCAAGATGGCGGCATAGGAGAAGCTCGGGGTTGCAGCAGCTCGCGGTTGTGGTTCTCAGTGAAGGCTCAGAGGGTGAGTTCAAGCCGCATTTTCAGACGGATCTTTGTTGCCCACAGAAAGGGGGGATTCCGAGGTGGAGGAGAGACACGGAGCGCCACCGCAGCTGTTTTGGCCGGCACTGCCATTGCGGCCAGCAGCAGCACAGCGGCACTCTGCACAAGTCGCACTGGTCTGGATGCCCTGTTAAACTGGCAATCTGAGATTTGGGAGGGCAGATTAGCATATCCATCTGATTGAACAGGACTTGGACAGTGACCCAGACCAGGAGATTCCCGGGAGGCAACATTTGAGCCTGCGCAGTGTGTCGCTGCACAGGAAATCACACGGATCCCAGTCCCCAATCAGCAGGCGACTGAAATACCTGGGGGAGAGCCAACCTTTCAACTTAGGAAAGGGAAAAAGAGGGGCTCTGAGGCAGCGAGCCAGGTGACCAGGCTCGGCAGGTCCCACCCCCCACAGGGACAAGCAGGGCAGCGATTCCATATGCCTGGGGTTGAGAGTTTCACTGCGGACACAACTGAGCCTGGGACAGCGCAGCTCGGAGAAGAAGGGGCATCCCCCATTGCCGAGGCAATACGCCCCTACGGAAGTATACTCCCATTGCTGTCGCAGCCTGCCATTGCCGAGGTAACCTGCCATAACAGAGAGACTCCGCGAATACAGAGGCAACACAGCAGAGCTCACGACAGCAGGGCAGAGCCCTCAGCAACAGGGCGAAGCCCAAGGCAACAAAGCAGAGCCCGCCACAGAAGGGCGGAGCCAACGCCTACAGGGTGGAGCCTCGGCAGGCAAATAGTGACTAGACTGCCCCTTAGCTGGGCAGGAAAGTGCAACAGATACTCATAAAGAAAGCCCTAACTCCCCGAGACAGAGCATCTGAAGAAAAAAAAAGGGGGGTTATGAGTTCTGCAGCAGACTTAAAAGTATCTGACGAACAGTCCTCAATGAACAATGGAGCTCACAGCTTAGCACTCGAGCTCCTATAAAGTACAGACCGTCTCCTCAAGCAGCTCCCTGACCCCTGAATTTCCAAGGAGTCACCTCAAAAAGGACTGATCAGACTGACATTTGGCGGGCATCATTCAGGGACAAAGATAGCAGAAGAAGAAATTGGTAGCATCCCTCACTGTTCTGCAGCTGCTACAGGTGTACATCAGAGAAGCAGGGCTTGGAGTGGACCTCAGCAGTCATACAGCAGAGGGGTTAGATTTTTAGAAGGAAAACTAAGCATCATAAATACTTCACCATCAACAATCTGGGTGTCCACTCAGAGAACCAACCAAAAAGTCAGCAACTACTCAGACCACAGGAGGATAAACCCACAAAGATGGGAAGAAACCAGTGCAAAAAGGAGGAAAACACCAGAAACAAAAACACCTCGCCTGCGAGGACCAAAACTCCTCGCCAGCAAGGGAACAAAGCTGGGCGGAAAATGAGGGTGATGAAATGATAGAATCAGACTTCAGAAGGTGGATAATGAGAAAATTCCGTGAGGTAAAAGAACATGTTCTAAATCAATGCAAAGAAACTAAGAACCTTGAAAAAAGATTTGAAAAACGATTCGAGGAAATGATAACAAGAATGGACAACTTAGAGAGGAATATAAATGAATTGAAGGAGCTGAAAAACACAACACGAGAACTTCACAAAGCATGCACAAGTTTCAACAGCCAAATTGACCAAGCAGAAGAAAAAATATCAGAAGTCGAAGATCAACTCAATGAAATAAAATGAGAAACCAAGATCAGAGAAAAACGCAACAAAGAATGAACAAAGTCTCCAAGAAATGTGGAATTATGTGAAGAGACCTAACCTATGTTTGATAGGTGTACCAGAATGTGATGAAGAGAATGAATTCAAGCTGGAAAATACTCTAGGATATTCTCCAGGAAAATTTCCCCAACCTAGCAATCCAGGCCAATACTCAAGTCCAGGAAATACAGAGAACACCACAAAGATATTCCACAAGAAGAGCAACCCCAAGGCACATAATCGTCAGATTCAACAGGGTTGAAATGAAGGAGAAAATGCTAACTGTAGCCAGAGAAAAAGGTCGGGTCACCCACGAAGGGAAGCCCATCAGACTCACAGCAGATCTCTCGGGAGAAACTTTACAAGCCAGTAGAGAGTGGGGGCCAATATTCAACATCCTTAAAGAAGAGAACTTTCAACCCAGAATTTCATATCCAGCCAAACTGAGCTTCATAAGTGAAGGAAAAATAAAATCCTTTGCAATCAAGCAAGTACTCAGAGATTTTGTCACCACCACACCTGCTTTACAAGAGCTCCTGAAAGAGGCACTACACATAGAAAGGAACAACCAGTACCAGCCATTCCAAAGACATACCAAATGCTAAAGAGCATCAAAAAAAGAATGATCTGCACCAACTAACGGGCAAAACAGCCAGCTAGCATCAAAATGGCAGTATCAAATTCACACATAACAATATTAACCCTAAATGTAAATGGGCTAAATGCACCAATCAAAAGACACAGACTGGCAAATTGGATAAAAAGCCAAAACCCATCAGTGTGCTGTATCCAGGAAACCCATCTCACACGCAAGGATACACAAAGGCTCAAAATAAAGGGATGGAGGAAGATTTACCAAGCAAATGGAGAGCAAAAAAAAGCAGGAGTTGCAATTCTCATCTCCGATAAAATAGACTTTAAAGCAACAAAGATCAAAAGAGACAAAGAAGGCCATTACATAATGGTAAAAGGATCGATACAACAAGAAGGGCTAATGATCCTAAATATATATGGACCCAATACAGGAGCACCCAGATATATAAGGCAAGTTCTTAATGATCTACAAAGAGACATAGACTCCCACACAATAATAGTGGGAGACTTTAACACTCCACTGTCAATATTAGACAGATCAACCAGACAGAAAATTAACAAGGAAATCCAGGACTTGAACTCAGACCTGGAACGAGCAAACCTGATAGACATTTACAGAACTCTCCACCCCAAATCCACAGAATATACATACTTCTCAGCACCACATCACACCTACTCTAAAATTGACCACATAATTGGAAGTAAAGCACTCCTCAGCAAATGCAAAGCAACTGACATAATAACAAACAGTCTCTCAGACCATAGTGCAATCAAGTTAGAACTAAGAATTCAGAAACTAACTCAGAACCACACAGCTTCATGGAAACTGAACAAGTGGCTCTTGATTGTTGGATGGATAAAGAATGAAATGAAGGCAGAAATAAAGAAGTTCGTTGAAACCAATGAGAACAAAGACACAACATACCAGAATTTCTGGGACTCATTTAAAGCAGTCTCTAGAGGAAAATATATAGCAATAAGTGCCCACATGAGAAGAGTGGAGAGATCCAAAATTGACACCCTATCATCAAAATTGAAAGAGCCAGAGGAGCAAGATAAAAAAAAACTCAAAACCTAGAAGAAGGCAAGAAATAACTAAGATCAGAGCAGAACTGAAGGAGATAGAGACACGAAAAACCCTTCAAAAAATCAATAAATTCAAGAGCTGGTTTTTTGAAAAGATCAACAAAATAGACCACTAGCCAGACTCATTAAAAAAATAAAAGAGAGATAACAACCAAATAGATGCAATAAAAAATGATAAAGGGGAAATCACCACAGATCCCACAGAAATTCAAACCATCATCAGGGAATATTACAAACAACTCTATGCACATAAACTAGTAAACCTAAAAGAAATGGATAGATTCCTGGACACCTGTGTCCTCCCACGCCTAAACCAGGAGGAAGCTGAAACTATGAATAGACCAATAACAAGGTCTGAAGTTGAGGCAGCAATTAAGAGCCTACCACACAAAAAAGCCCAGGTCCAGATGGGTTCACAGCCGAATTCTACCGGACACACAAAGAGGAGCTGGTATCATTCCTTCTGAAACTATTCCAAATAATCCAAAAGGAGGGAATCCTTCCCAGATCATTTTATGAGACCAACATTATCCTGATACCAAAACCCGGCAGAGACTCAACAAGAAAAGAAAACTTCAGGCCAATATCCATGATGAACATAGATGCAAAAATCTTCAATAAAATACTGCCAAGACGATTGCAACAGCACATCAAAAAACTTATCCACCATGATCAAGTAGGATTCATCCCGGGGATGCAAGGCTGGTTCAACATACGGAAATCTATAAATGTAATTCACCACATAAACAGAACCAAAAACATAAAACACATGATTATCTCAATTGATGCAGAGAAGGCCTTTGAAAAAATTCAACAGCCCTTTATGCTAAAAACCCTCAATAAACTAGGTATTGATGGAACACATCTCAAAGTAATAAAAGCTATTTACAACCAACCAACAGCCAATATCATACTAAATGGGCAAAAACTGGAAGCATTCCCTTTGAAATCTGGCACTAGACAAGGATGCCCTCTTTCACCACTCCTATTCAAAATAGTACTGGAAGTTCTAGTCAGAGCAATCAGGCAAGAAAAAGAAATAAAAGGTATTCAAATAGGAAAGGAGGAAGCCAAATTGTCTCTATTTGCAGACGACATGATAGTATACCTAGAAGACTCCATCGCCTCAGCCCAAAAACTCCTGAAACTGATAAGCAACTTCAGCAAAGTCTCAGGATTCAAAATCAATGTGCAAAACTCACAAGCATTCCTTCCTATACACCAATAACAGACTGAAAGAGAGCCAAAGCAAGAACGAACTGCCATTCACAATTGCTACAAAAAGAATAAAATACCTAGGAATACAACTTACAAGGAACGTAAGAGATCTCTTCAAGGAAAACTACAAACCACTGCTCAATGAAATAAGAGAGGATACAAACAGATGGAGAAACATTCCATGTTCATGGTTAGGAAGAATCAATATTTTGAAAATGGCTATACTGCCCAAAGTAATTTACAGATTCAAGGCTATCCCAATCAAGCTACCATTGACTTTCTTCACAGAACTGGAAAAAACCACCTTAAACTTCATATGGAACCAAAAGAGTGCTTGCATAGCCAAGTCAATTCTAAGCAAAAAGAACACAGCGGGAGGCATCACACTACCAAACTTCAAACTATACTACAAGGCTACAGTAATCAAAAGAGCATGGTACTGGTACCAAAACACAGATATAGACCAATGGAACAGAACAGAGGCATCGGAGGCAACACAGCATATCTACAACCATACAATCTTTGATAAACCTGACAAAAACAAGCAATGGGGAAAGGACTCCCTGTTTAATAAATGGTGTTGGGATAACTGGCTAACCATATGCAGAAAGCAGAAACTGGACCCCTTCCTGACACCTTACACTAAAATTAACTCCAGATGGATTAAAGACTTAAATATAAGACCTGGCACCATAAAAACCCTAGAAGAAAATCTAGGAAAAGCATTCAGGACATAGGAGTAGGCAAGGACTTCATGACCAAAACACCAAAAGCATTGACAACAAAAGCCAAAATAGACAAATGGGACCTAATCAAACTCCACAGCTTCTGCACGGCAAAAGAAACAGTCACTAGAGTGAATCGGCAACCAACAGAATGGGAAAAAATTTTTGCAGCGTACCCATCTGACAAAGGGCTGATATCCAGAATTTACAAAGAACTCAAACAGATTTACAGGAAAAAAACAAACAAGCCCATTCAAAAAGGGCAAAGGATATGAACAGATACTTCTCAAAAGAAGACATACATGAGGCTAACAAACATATGAAAAAATGCTCATCATCACTGGTTATTAGAGAGATGCAAATCAAGACCACATTGAGATACCATCTCACACCAGTTAGAATGGCGATCATTAAAAAATCTGGAGACAACAGATGCTGGAGAGGATGTGGAGGAATAGGAACACTTTTACACTGTTGGTGGGAGTGTAAATTCGTTCAACCATTGTGGAAGACAGTGTGGCGATTCCTCAAGGCCTTAGAAATAGAAATTCCATTTGACCCAGCAATCCCATTACTGGGTATATATCCAAAGGACTATAAATTGTTCTACTATAAGGACACATGCACACGAATGTTCATTGCAGCACTGTTTACAATAGCAAAGACCTGGAACCAACCCAAATGCCCATTGATGATAGAGTGGATTGGGAAAATGTGGCACATATACACCATGGAATATTATGCAGCAATTAGAAATGATGAGTTCATGTCGTTTGTAGGGACATGGATGAATCTGGAGAACATCATTCTCAGCAAACTGACACAAGAACAGAAAATGAAATACCGCATATTCTCACTCATAGGCGGGTGATGAAAAATGAGAACACATGGACACAGGGAAGGGAGCACTAAACACTGGGGTCTATTGGGGGTAAAAGGGGAGGGCCAGCGGGGGGGGGAGCTGGGGAGGGATAGCCTGGGGAGAAATGCCAAATGTGGGTGAAGGGGAGAAAGAAAGCAAAACACACTGCCATGTGTGTACCTATGCAACTGTCTTGCATGTTCTGCACATGTACCCCAAAACCTAAAATGCAATAAAAAATTTTAAAAAAAAAGAAATAGAAATTTCATTTGACCCAGCAATCCCATTACTGGGTATATATCCAAAAAACTATAAATCATTTTACTATAAGGACACATGCACACGAATGTTCATTGCAGCACTGTTTACAATAGCAAAGACCTGGAACCAACCCAAATGCCTATCCATGTTAGACTGGATTGGGAAAATGTGGCACATATACGCCATGGAATATTATGCAGCAATCAAAAAGGATGAGTTTGTGTCCTTTGTAGGGACATGGATGAATTTGGAGAACATCATTCTCAGCAAACTGACATAAGAACAGAAAATGAAATACCACATATCCTCGCTCATAGGCGGGTGATGGAAAAAGAGAACACAAGGACACAGGGAAGGGAGTACTACACACTGGGGTCTACTGGGGGGAATAGGGGAGGGACAGCGGGGCGGGGAAGGGGGGAAGGATAGCCTGGGGAGAAATCCCAAATGTGGGTGAAGGGGAAGACAGCAGCAAAACCCACTGCCATGTGTGTACCTATGCAACTATCTTGCATGATCTGCACATGTACCCCAAAACCTAAAATGCAATAAATAAATAAAAAGAAAAAGGAAAAGAAACAAATAAATCCTCCAAGGAATATGGGACTATGTGAAAAGACCAAATCTACATGTGATTGGTGTACCTGATAGTGTTGGGAAGAATGGAACCAAGTTCGAAAACTCTCTTCAGGATCTTATCCAGGAGAACTTTTCCAACCTAGCAAGACAGCACAATATTTAAAACCAAGAAACACAAATATGTTGTTGAGGTATTGTTTTTATACAATTAAGTTTTTACAGAGATTACTGTGAAAGTGGTACAGTTACTCTAGTTTTGTATTTATTTAAACATTTGACAAAGTGCTGGATACAGTGGCTCATGTCTATAATACAGCACTTTGGGAGGCCAAGGTAGGAGTATCACTTGATCACAGGAGTTTTACCAGCCTGGGCGAAAAGTGAGACCCTCTCCCTAGAAAATGGATTTTTAAGAAATAGCCCAGCTAAGGGGCATGACCTTGTAGTCCCAGCTTCTTGAAAGGCTTAGGTGAATGGGTCACTTGAGCCTGGGAGGTTGAGTCTGCTGTGAGCTAGGGTCATGCCACTGCACTTTAGCCTGGGTGAGAGAGCAAGACTCTGTCTCAAAAAAATTTTTTTGGTCAGGACGGCTGAATAATCTTGTGGCAGAGGGCTATTCCCAGCCTGTTCCGCTCTCAGTGCATTCAACTCATCTCCACAGTCTGTTCTGGCCAGGGGTAGCAGATGCCGAACACCTTGGGGTTTCATTTCTAACTCAACTCAGGAGAAACACTGTAAGGCAGGCACCCTACTAGAAGGCATCTCACAAATAGGTTTAGTCTAGCCAAGATGTCTCTCTGATCTTTCTACCATTCGCAATGTAAAGAGTATTCTTGCCCTGTAGTAGTGACAGCTAATAAGTGGCATCCATCATTTCCGTCATTGGATCACTGTTGTGGTGCCTTGAGAGTGAGCATGAAGTCTGATTTGTGCCATGGAACCCTCAACAATGAGGCAGAGTCAGTTCGATGAGTGAGGAGGAGACTGTTGCCTTTCTCCTCATCCCAAACTTGGGGTGCTGGATGCAGAATGGACTGCAAGCAGCTGTGCCCTGTTTGGATATTAGCATAGGAACCCACCTGCATAGCCTGTATTTGTTTCAAAACAGCATTTGGAACCATTCTAGTAGCTGAGTGTTACTATTTTTAAATAAATAGAGAAAATTTCTATGAACTGATTTTTTTTTAAAAAACTGTCTATTAAATTCATTTAATATTGTTCAAGGAGTATCTACAAAATTTTAACCTCAATGCTTTCTTGCAAAAGAAGTGGAAGTAAGTTCAGAGACCCTTTTAAATAGAGATTCTTTTAAATAAAGAATCCCTGAGAAGCCGGGCTCGGTGGCTCACGCCTATAATCCCAGCACTTTGGGAGGCTGAGGCAGGTGGATCACGAGGTCAAGAGCTCGAGACCATCATGGTCAACAAGGTGAAAACCCGTCTCTACTAAAAATACAAAAATTAGCTGGGCACGGTGGTGCACGCCTGTAGTCCCAGCTACTCGGGAGGCTGAGGCAGGAGAATTGCTTGAACCCAGAAGGCAGAGGTTGTGGTGAGCCGAGATTGTGCCATTGCACTCCAGTCTGGGTAACAATAGCGAAACTTTGTTTCAGAGGAAAAAAAAAAGAAAAAAGAATCACTGAGAAACGTAAGTAGTATAATATTTACTTATGTACATTTTTGAAGATTATACCATAATTGATTTGCATCAGGCTTTCCAATTTAGGAATGGTGAGAGGATTTCCCTCTAGGGCAAGTTTTCACATAAATGTTGAAGTAATTGTAAAACTGAAAACTTTTCTGTATTTGATAATCTACTGGGGTTCCAATCCATTGTGCTTCTTGTATTTATAAGGTCTATCTACAGGGTATGTTATCATAGGTCTTGGAGTAAATATCATGTAAATGAAGGTATTTCTACATTCCATACATTCATAGGTTTTATTTTAGAAATGAGTTCTTATCTTCATGTGGAACTGGAACAACTGAAGACCTTACCACATGTTTGTATGTAATAAGGGTTTTCTCCATTGAATCCTTTCATGTTTTCAAAGAAATGAAGCAGCTGAAGGTTTTACCTTGTTTCCTAAGATTATGTCATTTTTCTCCATGTTAAATTCGAAAATGTCTTTGAAAGGACATGGGAAAATCAAGTGTATTAACACATTTTTTATATCCATGTTTTATTCCAATACAGGTTTTTTCTATTTTCAAAGAGAGCTGGGAAAATTGCATGCTTTCTTGTATTTCTTCGATCGATAGGGTTCTGTCCAGTGTGAGTTCATTCATGCGTTCTAATAAACTAGATTGCAGGATGGCTTTACATTTCTTACATGAGAATAATGTTTTTGAAGATAGCCCAGTGAACTAACATTGTCTTGTGTTGGTTTTGTTGTGTTTCTCCTTCCCCAGGAATGATTTGGAAAGGCAATTCTTGAAGTTAATTGATTATAATATCAAAGTTTCTAGCAGCATTTACACCAAATACTACTTTGATCTTCACACTTTGGCACATGACCACGGCCTGTGTTTGCCTGTTTACCTTCTTGACAGAGAAAGAGCATGGAAGCTGGAGGTAAGACTATGAAGTTACTAAGTGGATCTGCACTCAGCAGTGCCAACATCTGTGACTAAGTCATATTCAGTTGTGATTAGAAAAATGGAAAGCTTCAGCTCAGTGCAGTGGCTCATGCTTGTAATCCCAGCACTTTGGGAGGCTGAGGTGGGTGAATCACGTGAGGTCATAAGTTTGAGACTAGGCTGACCAACATGAAGAAATACTGTCTCTACTAAAAATACAAAATTAGTTGGGTGTGGTGATGCATGCCTGTAAGCCCAGTTACTCAGGAGGCTGAGGCAGGAGAACTGCTTGAACCCTAGAGGTGGAGGTTGCAGTGAGGCAAGATTACACTATTGCACTTTAGCCTGAGTAGCAGGAGTGAAATAAAAAAGATTAAAAAAGAAAAAAAATGGAAAGTTTCAAAATTAACTAATACACTGAAGAGCTTATTAACCTTTTGACATTCTATTTCCTGCCTCTTATGGTTTTTACAAGGATCTACATTATTTGAAAATTATAGGTATTATCTCTTCTGTGACCATAGTTAATAATATTTTAGGCCGGGCATGGTGGCTCATGCCTGTAATCGCAGCACTTCAGGAGGCCAAGCGGGGGTGGATCATGAAGTCACAAGTTTGAGACCAGTCTGGCCTATTCTCTATTAAAAATACAAAAATTAGCTGGGCGTTGTGGTGCACGCCTGTAGTCCCAGCTACATGGGAGGCTGAGGCAGGACAATCGCTTGAATCTGGGAGGTGGAGGTTGCAGTGAGCCAAGATCATGCTACTGCACTCCAGCCTGAGCAACAGAGTGAGACTCTGTCTGAAAAAAATATATATGTTTTAATCAAGTTTAATTCATTCTCAATTTTTTTGCTTTTGAACCTTTGCCCTTTCAAATAATCATACAGAAATGATTTCTTGCCATTGTATTCCTAATGATGTCTACATATATAATGCACTTACCACTCTTGACTATTTTTTATTACTCAGTTTGCAAATTTATGTCATTTTCTACTGTGTATACCACAATGCAGTCAGTCCCATGGGTTTGTTAGACAAAGCATTAGTGCCTAAGCTGAGAGACCTGCACTTAGACTGTATGAGGTGTGCGTGTCTCAAGTACTAGATGCAGCAAGTACATGGGATTTTACAGGAAATGATAACTTCTATAACTTTCATGGGACAAAGTAATATTTATGGTTTGTGACTTTTGGTAAGTACACAGTAAAATTACAGCTGACAAGGCTGAACACTTAAAATAGGCATGCTCTGTAGTACCCTGGAAGTATTTTTAAATAATACTTTTTTAAATCATAATTGATGTGCAAGTGAAGTAGTGCCTTTTGATGCTCTAGTCATTAGACTTCATTGACATTCCAATACAATCCAGCACAGGCCTGCCTCATTAAAATTTGCTTTGAGTATATAATTACTACAAATTGGGTGGAATTGGAATAAATTAATAAACTAACTTTTTGCAAAAGTGTGTGTTCATTACATTTAAGGAACAAGTGCACAGGTAACAGATGATACTGCTGTTAGAAGCCTGTACAATACTGTGACATCTTTGGGAACCAAATTTTTAAGTAACTTAATAAAACAAGCCCCCCTTTGCTCCAGAAATCTAATTCTAGCCCTGAGATTACCTTAGTGAGCTGACAGAAGTTAGCAGTGTAAACCTCAACCTAAGTAGCTGTAACTGAACTACCTAAAGAAGTCTGCATGTGTGGCTTACTATCAGTGGTGATTGTTAAAAAGTTGGAACCCTTTTTAAAATTGTACCTATTTTCTGTTTGACACTCTTAGGCTTTTTCAAGGATGTGCTTCCAAGAACAGGTCTTTGAGTGCTGATGATTTAATTAATCTTCAGCGCGCTAAGGCCATCCTCTCCTGAAGGAAGAAACGAGAGGTAATGTAATATCTGAACCCTTCATCAAAAAAGAACCAGAAAACTTAACATTTTCAAAAGAAGAAACAACTTAATTCAAGTTAACTCAAGGACAACTAAGATCTTGTCAGGGCAACAACACACTCTTACACTCTGCTGTCCTTTTAAACATAAACACAGTTATAGACACCACTTCAAAGTGAAGGCTCCTTCTGCCTATGCACAGAGACTTCCTCAGTTTGTGGGCTGATAGCTGTGAATTATGTAAGGCTTTTAAAACAATAAAAACTTTTTAAATTTTAAAGATAACTTTTCTGTTTATTTCCTATCTTTTTCTCCCAATATTGCTGCACATGCATTTGGAATCAATGCAGTATTACTATTAAAACATGGGACACAGCTGGGTGTGGTGGCTCGAGCCTGTAATCCCAGCACTTTGGGAGGCTGAGATGGGTGGATCACAAGGTCAAGAGATCAAGACTCTCCTGGCCAGCATGGTAAAACCCTGTCTCTACTAAAAATACAAAAATTAGCTGGGTGTGGTGGCAGGTGCCTGTAGCCCTAGCTACTCAGGAGGCTGAGGCAGGCGAATGGCTTAAACCAGGAAGGCAGAGGTGGCAGTGATTCAAGATCATGCCACTTAATTCCAGCCTGGACAGAGAGAGACTTTCTCTGGAAAAAAACAAACAAAAACAAAAAATGTGGGACTCTAACAACTCCTAAAGCCAGTAGGAGCAGATGCAGCATTGTCAGGGATTGAAGGGCTCTTCCTTCCTACTCTTACTTGATATGTCTTAAAGCATTTTTGTAAGTTACCTTGCCCATTCACAAGTTGGTTTAATTCATGCCTGTGTTTAAAATATAATATTTGTTTTTGTTTGCTTAAGCTCTTTTCAATTTTAAGATAATTTATTACACTTAAAATCACTCTCTGGCCACAATACTTAGTAGCATAGAGCATTAGATGGCATCTTTGAATAGTTGATTATTGTGTCTGAGAGGAAAAACACATTAGAATATAAAATTATACCAAAGAGAAAGGATTTCCAGGAATACCATAGAATTAGAACAAGGGTGTTGGAGGTTTTCAAAAAGTTACACAGAAAAAAAATGTAAGTACAGAAAGTATAATTAAAGTTTCTATACACAGAATGACTTAAGCTTACATTTTAGTTAAAAATAAATCACTGGTTTTTTTTAGAACTAAGAATCTAGCCACTCAGTTTCAGTGATTCTCACTAAATCCTGATAATATTGGTATATTTTTATCCATTATAATTTTTTCATTTTTAAAAAATTCCTTAGAATTTAAGGTACAATCTTTAACTTAACATCTTATCTTGATAAGCTGCAGACTAGAATCAATTATCTGATGTAACTCACAAGAAAAAGTCAATGATAAATCTTTATTTATAAGATGGTTTGCACCTTATTAAGATGACATTAACTGGAAGTTGTGACATATTAGTGGTCAAATATTTAAAACCCAGTTTGGCAAAGGGACATTGGACATAAATCCTTGACTTCAAGAGTAAGGGCTGGGTACAGTGGCTCATGCCTGTAATCCCAACACTTTGAAAGGCTGAAGCAGGCAGATCACTTGAACCCAGCAGTTCAAGACCAGCCTGGCCAACATGGCAAAACCTCTTCTCTACTAAAAACACAAAAATTAGCTGAGCATGGTGGCAGTTGCCTATGGTCCTAGCTCCTTGGGAGACTGAGGCACAAGAATCACTTGAGCCTGGGCAGAGGTTGCAGTGAGGCATGATCATGTCTGCACGCCAGCCTAGGTGACAAAAATAGAGTAAATCAATAGAATAGGGACCAGTAACATCGTTCTTTTCTTTGGCTTGAATTCCAGAAGGCAACATAATCATTCTGATAATGAAAAATGGGGTCAAGTTAGAATAAGAATATAAGTGTCACTGAAAGTGGGTAGGTTCTCTGACAACTGTTATGGGGCATGGAAACTAAGTTGGTAGTAGGTGGTAACTATGGCAGTTTTCATAGAATTTGATACCTGGGAAATATGAGTTATCTAACATAAGACTATGAAAAAGATTGACTACCAAAGCTCAAATTTACTTTCATTTTTAGGATTATTTTAACACTGGTAATACAGACACCAGGGAATTGTAACTCTGGTATAGTGTGAACTAAAACGTTTACAACTTCATTACAAAGAAAAGACAAAGATCTGAAATATGTATTTGAAGCAAGTGAAATGACCATTTTTGTAGCATAAAAGCGGTTGCCTATTGGAAGTTCTATATTGTTTATTCTGAGATGAACTATGTAATGTTAAAGCTCAAAGTTTCTAGAGAAATTTTATCCTGGTATTTTATTCACATGTTCTCTTGATGTAACCTGGATGCCCATACATTACTAAAATCCAGCAACACTAAGTCTAATTTTATTACAACTCAAGGTTGGGTTTTTTTGATGTAGTTTTCCCACATTTCTAAATACACTATTCCTTGGTTTTAAAAAAAAGCATGCCAAAGCCAATCTTAACCAAAACCCAAATTACTCTGTATTTAGGTTACGCAGTGTTTCTGGAAACACTTTTCTGCAGTGTGCAGGTTCGCTAGAATCTTTCATCACCCAGCCCTATTTCTAACACATTTAAGATTTCCATGGCTTTATTTTTCCATCACACAGAATTCTTGAGTATGGAACTACGTGGAAAAATCCTTTGACAGCTGGCAGAGAAATCTCCCAGGTAAGTGCTAGTTATGCAAATTTGTAGAAAACACCCAGAATCTATCAAGTTAAGGATTAAATGACCTTAAGTTTAATGGCCAGACACTTATTTACCTGGTTGGGCCCAACATTGTGCCAGAGAGCAATGCAAAAGATCTAGGAGGCCTTCAGTGCAGCCTGCCTCCTAGGACACAGGTTGCTAAGGCAATTTCCTTCTTTCCTTCTTCTTTTCTTTTTCTTTCTTTGTTTCTTTCTTTCTTTTATTTTATTTTTTTTTTGTACTTTCTTCTTTCTTTCTCTATTTATTTGTTTTCATTGTACTTTAAGTTCTGGGGTACATATGCAGAACTTGCAGGATTGTTACATAGGTAGACACATGCCGCGGTGCTTTGCTGCATCCATCCCCCCATCACCTACATTAGGTATTTCTCCTAATGTTATCCCTCCCCAATCTCCCCACCCCCTGCTGTCCTTCCCCTAGCTCCTGACCCCCCAACAGACCCCAGTATGTGATGTTCCTCTCCCTGTATCCATGTGTTCTCATTGTTCAATACCCATTTATGAGTGAGAATATGTGGTGTTTGGTTTTCTGTTCTTGTGTCAGTTTGCTAAGAATGATGGTTTCCAGCTTCATCCAAGTCCCTGCAAAGGACACAACTCCCCCTTTTTTATGGCTACATAGTATTCTATGGTGTATATGTGCCACATTTTCGTTATCCAGTCTGTCATTGATGGGCATTTGGGTTGGTTCCAAGTCTTTGCTATTGTAAACAGTGCCACAATGAACATACATGTGCATGTGTCTTTTTTTTGGGGGGGGTGGGGAGGAAGGCAGAAAGGAAGGGAATAAGGATGGTAGGGAGGAAGGAAGGGATGAAGGAAGGAAGGAAGGGAGGAAGCGGGGAGGGTGAGAGGGAGGGAGGGAGGGAAGGGAAGAAAGGAAATCAAGCAATGAAAGAGACATTGCCGACCTGGATCTAGAGGTTTACAAGTTAATTTCTTTTTTTTTGAGAGAAGGAAAGAAAAAAAAAAAATAAGTAAAGGAGAGGAAGAAAGAGGAAGAGAAAGAGGGAGAGTAAATGGAAATATTGCTTTATTTTGAAAAAAATTGGGTATTAATAATGGCCAATCAATGTTTCATTTAAACTAATGGGTAGGTGTGATGTGGTATTGACAAGAATGTATATTTTGTGTATTTGATGTGGAGAGCTCTATAAATATTTATTAAGTTTACTTGTTCCGGATCTGAGTTCGAGTCCTTGATATCCTTATTAATTTTCTGTCTCATTGAATCTAAGTCTCCTATCTGGGTATTAGGATCGTTAGCTCTTGTTGTTGCATTGATCCTTTTACCACTATATCTTTGTTGCTTTAAAATCTATTTTATCCGATACAAGAATTGCAACTCCTGCTTTTTATTTATTTATTATTTATTTTTGCTCTCCATTTGGTTGGTAAATCTTTCTCCATCCCTTTGTTTTGAGTCTTTGTGTATCCTTGCATGTGAAACAGGTCTGGATGTAACATGCCGTTGGGTTTTGGCTGTGTCTTTTGATTGGGAATTCAGTCAATTTAAATTTAGGGTTACTGCCATTTGATGTTGACTGGCTGTTTTATCCATTTGTTGGTGTAAATTCTTCTTTATGTTGGTGCTCTTTACTTTTTGGTGTATTTTTAGAAAGGCTAATACTGGTTGTTTCTTTCTGTGTGTAATGCTTCTTTCAGAAGCTCTTGTAAAGCAGGCCTGGTGGTAATAAAATCTCTGAGTTCTTGCTTGTTCATAAAAGATTTTATTTTTCCTTCAGTTGTGAAGCTTAGTTTGGCTGGATATGAAATTCTGGGCTGAAGGTTCTGTTCTTTGAGGATGTTGAATATTGGCCCCCACTCTCTTCTGGCCTGTAGAGTTTCTGCCGAGAGATCTGCTGTAAATTTGATAGGCTTGCCTTTGTGGGTAATCTGACCTTTCTCTCTGGCTGCCCTTAGTATTTTCTCCTTCGTTTCAACCCTGGTGAATCTAACGATTATGTGCCTTGGGGTTGCTCTTCTTGAGGAATATCTTTGTGGTGTTCTCTGTATTACCTGGGGTTGAATGTTGACCTGCTTTGCTAGTTTAGGAAAATTTTCCTGAATAATATCCTGAAGGGTATTTTCCAGCTTGGATTCATTCTCTCTGTCGCATTCAGGTACACCTATCAAACGTAAATTTGGTCTTTTCACATAGTCCCACATTTCTTGGAGACTTTGCTCATTCCTTTTTATCCTTTTTTCTCTAATCTTTTCTTCATGTTTTATTTCATTAAGTTGGACTTTGACCTCTGATATCTCTTCTTCTGCTTGAACAATTCGAGTGTTTAAACGTGTGCATACTTCTCGGAGTTCCTGTATTGTATTCTTCAGTTCCATTAATTCACTCATACTCCTCTCTAAGTTGTCTATTCTCAATAGGATTTCATCAAACCTTTTTTCAAAGTTCCTAGTTTCTTTACGTTGGGCTACAACATGTTCTTTTAACTCACCGAAGTTTGTTATTATCCATTCCTTGAAGAGTGATTCTGTCATCAGGAGGCGCTCGTTCTCCATCAAGCCTTGTTCCATTGTTGATGTGGAACTGTGATCATCTTTAGAGGGAGAGGCGTTCTGACTTTGAGTATTCTCAGCTTTTTTACGCTGGTTTCTTCCCGTCATTGTAAATTTATCCTCCTGTCGTCTTTGAAATTACCAACTTTCAGATTAGGTCTCTAGAGTGGACGTCCAGGTTGTTAGTTCCCAGGGCCAGAGCAGCGGCATTAAAACTGATGGTGCTTTTCTGCCCAGGATTCTCCTGTCGGGCTTCCTTCTTGTGTCCGTAGTAGGCAACTCTGCCTTCCCGGGCCTCCAAACCTCGGTCAGAAGGGGAACCGGTCCCGTTTACTCTGCGCTGAGCGCTGCCGCGTCGAGGTGCCGGCGGAACCGTTGCGCCGACCACGAGAGTCGCGCTGGCGACTCATGTGTTTCCACCACTGGGGGATCTTCTGCTCCGTGAGCGACCAGACTTTGTCTGAAAGTGTGGCGTCCTCTAGTTCTCCGTGCCTTCCCTGAGAGCTGCAACCCCGGGATGTTAGCGATCGACCATCTTGGATCGTTCTCCGCATGTGTCTTTATAACAGAATGATTTATAATCCTTTGGGTATATACCCAGTAATGGGATTATGGGTCAAATGAAATTTCTATTTCTAGATCCCTGAGGAATTGCCACACTGCCTTCCACAATGGTTGAACTAATTTACACTCTCACCAACAGTGTAACAGCATTCCTATTTCTCCACATCCTCTCCAGCAATTTCTGTTGAACTTTTTCAAACCCATTTGACAAGTGACAGAACATGTACTTAATGAGAAGTTTAAAGAATAGCAGCTTGTGGTTTAGGATTTCTAGGGTAAAGAACAACTAAGTGAGAAAGAAAAGTGGTCTAGACATTATAAGAATCTTGAGTCCAGTGAAAAATGGTTAACATTCTTTAAGAAGGAACAGGTTAGGTGACTCTTCAAGCTGCTGTAAGGAAGCTGAGCAATTGGACTGTGGTTAGGATAACTCCATGGTAGTCCTAGAGCCTAAGGTCTTTTATAGTAAAATATGGGTTGTATCTCCTTCAGAAAACCTCCATGGATTCCAAAAAGAGGCTGCTGGCTTCTTAAAAATATATATTGCTATATCCTCACCTTCTCAACTCTACAAACCTCTACCTGTCACCCAAGCTGGGGACTCCTGTGTCTCCTCAATGTGACAACTGATCACAGGCAGAGCTTCAAGTGCTTTATCCACCTCCCCTTCCAGCCCCTGCTTCACCCAAGGCCCTTAGAACTCTCCTTAAACAAAACCTTCCCAGCCTCACCTTTACCCTTTCTGCTACTTTCCACTGTGGCCGCGCTTGATGTTTTTCATAGTGATCCACTGCCAAAGCATTAGCACCAGGTTCTAGAACATTCAGGTTGTACCTAGCTTGCAGGCTAACTGACCCCTTGTAATTCCCTTTATGTGAGCCCTCTGTGTGTGTTCTCTGAAACACCTGTTCCAATTTTCTGCACTTGCTGATTCTGACCTACTCACAGCCTTACTCATGTATTCTCAATCTAGCCTGAGGATGAGGTTATACCCCTTCCTTCTAAAGTCTATTTTTCCTGGCATTAATGCCTTGTTCTGAAGGTAACTCCCTCTCATCTAATGGAGTGGATTCCATCTTTAATTCTAAAATCAGTCTGCTATATTCATCTCCTCCTCCAATTCTTCTCTTTAAAATTGCATTTCACCTCCCCACTTTGGGAATGCAGCAATTTTGGTTCAGGCCTCTAAATGTCCCAGTGCTTTTGAAGATGTGATCCCCACCCACCTCCCTCTCATCAGCTAGAAGAGCTTGTGAAAATGCAGCTTCTCTAAATGCAGTGTGGTGTCCTGGATTTGATGCTGGGACAGATAAAGAGTGTGAGTGGAAAATCTGATGAAGTCTGGAGTCAAGAGTAATGTGCCAACACTGACTTTTTAGTTTTTAAAAATGTACCACGTCGATACAAGATGTTCACATTAGTGGGGAACTGGTAAGGGCATAGAGAAACACTGCGTTGTTTTTGTGACTTTTTGTAAGTTTCTTTTTATAAAACAGCATTTCGGGTCCTGGAACCAATGAATCTCCATTCCTGGGGCCAAAGCCTAGAAATCTAAAGTTGTAGCAGATACCCTGAATGATTCAAATTGAAATTCTAGTCCTGTCAATTTCCTTTTATTCCTTGTCTGAACAGTTGCCTCTCCCTTGTTTCACTTACCTTAACATGAGTTAATCCTTTAACGCTTCTGAATCCTAAGATTTAAGTCCTGGGCCGGGCGCGGTGGCTCAAGCCTGTAATCCCAGCACTTTGGGAGGCCGAGACAGGTGGATCACGAGGTCGAGAGATCGAGACCATCCTGGTCAACATGGTGAAACCCCGTCTCTACTAAAAATGCAAAAAATTAGCTGGGCATGGTGGTGCGTGCCTGTAATCCCAGCTACTCGGGAGGCTGAGGCAGGAGAATTGCCTGAACCCAGGAGGCGGAGGTTTTGGTGAGCCGAGATCGTGCCATTGCACTCCAGCCTGGGTAACAAGAGCGAAACTCCATCTCAAAACAAAACGAACAAACAAAAAAATCAAGCTTTAATTCATTCTGCTTCTGTGATTGGAATTTGCTTGGGTTTAATGATTAATAAAAGTTTTGCTGCTTAAATTTTAGGCACATCTGAAAACTATGATTTTAGAATTAAAATCCACATCTTTCCTTATAGATCCTTAGGAAGCAGTGTATCTCTACATGTAAACATGAAAAGAGACTTCTATGGCATTTCTTTATTTTCCTTGCTATTGCTTTAATGCATTTCAAAATTGATGTACATTAATTGGGAACAAAGAAACAAAAACACATTTCATTTTATCATAAATATCCATATTTAACAAAAATGTCATATCATTATCTTTCTGTAAATAGAATACATACAAAACATTTTTACAAATAATAAAATTAACAAAAATAGATGGGACTAACATAACCAAATACAACTTCCTTTCTACTGACTGTCGGGAACAAAACAGAAACAAGACTTAGCAAGATAATTTGGGTTTCTTTTTGTTAGTGTTAAAACTTCAGATTTAGGCCGGGCGCGGTGGCTCAAGCCTGTAATCCCAGCACTTTGGGAGGCCAAGGCGGGTGGATCACGAGGTCAAGATATCGAGACCATCCTGGTCAACAAGGTGAAACCCCGTCTCTACTAAAGATACAAAAAATTAGCTGGGCATGGTGGCGCATGCCTGTAATCCCAGCTACTCAGGAGGCTGAGGCAGGAGAATTGCCTGAACCCAGGAGGCGGAGGTTGTGGTGAGCCGAGATCGCGCCATTGCACTCCAGCCTGGGTAACAAGAGCGAAACTCCGTCTCAAAAAAAAAAAAACTTCAGATTTATAATCTCATCTATGTTATATAGATTTTAACCAGGACCTACGCATGGGCAAAGACTTCCTGACTAAAACACTAAAAGCAATGGCAACAAAAGCCAAAATTGACAAATGGGATCTAATGAAACTAAAAAGCTTCTGCACAGCAAAAGAAACATCATCAGAGTGAAGAGGCAACCTACAGAATGGGAGAACATTTTTGCAATCTATCCATCTGACAAAGGGCTAATATTCAGAATCTACAAAGAACTTACACAAATTTACAAGAAAAAGACAAGCCCATCAAAAAGTGGGCGAAGGATATGAATGGACACTTCTCAAAAGAAAACATTTATGCAGCCAGCTAACATGTGAAAAGAAGCTCATCATCACTGGTCATTAGAGAAATGCAAATCAAAACCATAATGAGATACCATCTCACACCAGTTAGCATGGCGATCATTAAAAAGTCAGGAAACAACAGATACTGGAGAGGATGTGGAGAAATAGGAACGCTTTTACACTGTTGGTGGGAGTGTAAATTAGTTCAACCACTGTGGAAGACAGTGTGGTGATTCCTCAAGGATCTAGAACCAGAAATATTATTGGACCCAGGAATCCCATTGCTGGGTATATACCCAAAGATTATAAGTCATTCTACTATAAAGACACAGGCATGTGTATGTTTATTGTGATACTGTTCACAATAGTGAAGACTTGGAACCAACCCAAATGCCCATTGTGACAGACTGGATAAAGAAAATGTGGCACAGATACACCATATGCCATGAATACTATGCAGCATATAAAGGATGAGCTCATGTCCTTTTCAGGGACATGGATGAAGCCAGGAACCATCATTCTCACCAAACTAACACAAGAACAGGAAACCAAACACTGTGTGTTCTCACTCATAAGTGGGAGTCGAACAATGAGAATACATGGTCACAGGACACACCAGGACCTGTTGGGTGGTGGGGGACTAGGGGAGGGCTAGCATTAAGAGAAATACCTAATGTGGATGATGGGTTGATGGGTGCAGGAAACCACTATGGCATGTGCATACCCATGTACAAACCTGCATGTTCTGCATGTGTACCCCCGAACTTAAAGGGTAAAAAAACCAAAAAAACAAAAACTACTACAACTGCATATTAGGCATGAAAAACTAACCTTTAGGACCACCAAACTGTAAAACTGCTACCAACAGGAAGTTGGTACACCAGTTGGTACACCAAACTGTAAAACTGCTACCAATAGGATCCTATTACTTGAATCATTGAAAACCAAGTAAATTATAAGGAGTATGTGGGTCAGAAAGCAGGCCAAAGAATTATTAGCTCTGTTATTCTGTATGTCATATGATGTCATGAACTTCAGTTACAAAAACAAAACTGTTTACAAAGACTATGAAAAGTGTCCAAATTATTAGTCTCTTAAAATAGGAGCAGAGATGTCCTAGAAGTGTTAGGCAAGTCCTCCTCTTTAGTTAACACTCTAAGTAATTACCTATACAGTATACTACATTTTAAAAAAAGAGACTGATAATTTTTATTACTGATTTCATCATTTCTTTCGTTTTCTTCACTTTGAATTTGAAGCAAGGTCCATAAGTCACTTTGTGTCTATATTTATGGCTGGCACTACACAGGCCACATGGGACAGGGCAGGGGGCCAGAGCTTCAGTGTGGAATGCTCAACAATGATGCAGGAAGAAATGCTTCACTTTTGGTGTAATGAGGATTTAGGAACAAAAAGAGCCTTTACAGGAAGGGCTTCAAGCAGGTCAGTGTGGAACCAAGGCTGTGATGCTGAACTTGAAATAGTGAAAGTGAAAGTTTAGATTTGAAAACTGGAAGGAAAATCAGAGAACACTTGGCTTAGGTTTACAAAGGCTATGCAAGAATGACTTTGCTTTAGTCAATGTGATGAGAGAAAAAGGATCCTCAGTTGCATGATGTACTTTTACTGCTGGTTGTATTGACACCATAATTGAGTGGATCTGTAAGGAAACCAGAGACCCTTCAAATGGGGCAATTTAGTGGGACTGTAAATGGGGCAACCATTTTGGAAAACAGTCTGGCAGTTCCTCAACACGGGAAGCACAGAGCTGCTACATCACTCAGCAATTCCACTCCCAGGCATATTCTCCCAAGAGACGTGAAAAGGTGGACCTACAAAAACTTGTATGTAAATATTTACAGCAACATTATTTGTAATAGCCAAAAGTGAAAACAACTCAAATGCCTATCAAATTAGAAACAAATGTTACTGTATGTATATTCATATTCAATGTAATAATAAATTGCCTGCGTACTGATGCATGCTTCAACACTGATTAACCTAAGTGAAAGGAAAAATGCTAAGGGAAAGAAGCCAGTCACAAAATGCCACCTATTATGTGACTCCATTCACATGAACTATCCAGACGGAGCACTGTGGTAGAGAGGGAAGGTAGACTGGTGGTTGCCAGGCAGGGGAGAAAGAGGAATGCAGAGTGACTCTTCATGGGTTTGAGTTCTTTGGGGGATGGTGAAAATGTTCTGAACACAGGTAGTGATGACAACTGCCCACCTCTGTGGAAACACCACACACCCTAGTTATGAGCCAAGTGGCACACAGGGCAATGAGAGGAGATCTTGAAGCATCACAATGGAAAGAGGTCTGTAGCATTAGGAAGCACACAGGGCTTCATTTCATCCCAGGGGCTCAGCCCCAGAGCCCCAGAGAACAGCTGGGTCCTGCCCACCCCGCTCCACAGAGACCCTCCCTGGCCTTCACAGCCCAGGCTTCCAGGGGCTTCAGAGGGGAAAGGGGGGTTCCTGCCACCCTACCCTGCACTCAGGCAGTGCTGGTGATGTGCGATCAGCGGAGTTGGGAGGACTGGGAAGTGCAGCGGGGCCATGACCACCACCAGGACAGCCAATCACCCCCAGGACACCCAGTCCCTCCCACCACACCTGATGACTTTCACCAGACCCGGCTGCCCCCACTGCACCTAATCACCCTCACTGCCACAGCACCCGATCACCTCACCCACCTGATCACCCTCACTGCACCTGGCCACCCCCACTGCACCTGATCACCCTCACCACACTTGATTACTCCCATGCACCCAGCATCCCTTGCACCCTATCACCCTCAAGGCATCTAGTTCCCCCATTGCACCCAGCAGGCTGGAGCAAGTGCCTCAGTCAGAGCTCTGGGTCAACCTCCTATCATTGGGAGACAGGGAGACAGATGCCATCTCCATGGTCATCCTTTGGGGAAACACTGACTTCCAAAGAGGAATTGCACTGTCAGAGTGCTCACTGCCTGCATGTACCTTAGTCAGCCCACACCGACCTCAAAGGTGAAGGCACTACGGTGCCCTCACCCAGTAGCTTACCTCTGATGTGGAAGAAAAGATGAAATTCTAAGGGTGACAGCAAGCAGTGATAAGTCCTGTGAAAAGGACAAAGCATTAGAAAGCCACCTAGAAACCGGGAAGGCTCCCTGGGCGAGGGGGTGCCAAGCAGGGTCCTGAAGTCCTGATGGGACTCAGGAGAGGAGGTTGTAGAGGAGAAGGTGTGTGGAAGGGGCAGCAAAACTAGAGGACACAGATGAAAAGGCATCCTCTAGACATCGTGGCTCATCCAATTTGTGACCACCGGCCATGGTGGGGTGGGTGGGGCATCTTAAGATCAGACACTCGAATTATTTGTAGAGGAGTTATTTGGGCAGATTCTAAGAGAAACTTGAAGCTCATTCCTCAGTGACTTAGGAGTCCAGAATGTAGGCTGGGGATATTAAAGGTGCTTTTGTGAAGGAAGAGAGAAGTCCCAGTCAGGATCTGACATGCTGTGCCTTGAATAGAATGCAGTTTGAGACAGATTCAGACAGGTGTTTCTGTTGGTGCCTTGGCTAAAATAAATCAAGACCTCCCACACTTTGTATTAGGTGTCTACACTAAACCTATATTATGTCGTCAAGATGGCATTTGTGTAAAGCAAAATAAATGATGATGTTTACAAACAGGATCCAAGATGGCAGTTTAGGAGCAACTCAGGATTGCAGCTCCCAGTGAAAGCACAGAGGGTGAGTGGATGCCGCATTTCCAGATGGATATTTATTGCCCACAGACCAGGAGATTCCCAGGAGGGGGAGCCCCACAGGTCACCAACATGGCTATTTTGGCCAGTGCGGCTATTTTGCTGGTGCTCCAGTGTGGCAGTTCTCCGTACAAAATACACTGGTCTGGTTGCCCTTTTAAGCTGGCGATTGTAGCTCCAGGAAGGCAGAGTCACCCACTCATCTGATTAAACAGGACAGAAACAGGGAGCCAGGCCAGGAGGTTCCCAGGCAGCAACATTGTTTCAGCCAGCGCAGTGGGTCGCAGCACAGGAAATCACACAGATACCAGCGCCTTTTCAACAGGCGACTGGAACACCTGGGAGAGAGTCAACCGTTCAACTTTAAAAAAAAAAAAGGCTCTGAGGCAGGGAGCCAGGTGATCAGGCTTGGCGGGTCCTGCCCCCGCCCCCCACCAAAAAAAAAAACAAACCAGCAATTGGAAACGCCCTGGTTGAGAGTTTCACGGCAAGCACAGCTGAACCCAGGACAGTCCAGCTTTGTCAGGGAGGGGCGTCCTCCATTACTGAGGCACTCCACCCCTACAGAGGTAGTCTGCCATTGCTGAGGAAGCCAGCTGTTGCCAAGGCAGGCTGCCATTGCCGAGGCAACCCACCACTACAGAGAGAGTTTGCTATTACAGAGGTGGGCCACCATTACCGAGGCAGTTCTAACCACATCCATTTAAACAGGACTGCAGAGAAGTTCACATGGCAGTAGGGTGGAGCCCACAGCAGCTCAGCAAAGACTGCAGGCAGACAGTGACTAGGCTGCCTCCTTGATGGGCAGGGCAGGCCTGAAAAAAAGGCAGTAGCACAACAGAAACTGATAAATAAAGCCCTGACTCCCCGGGACAAAAAAACGTGTGGGGAAAAAAAGGGGTTTATCAGTTCTACTGCAGCAGACTTAAACATACCTGCCCAGCAGCTCTAAACAATGGAGCTCGCAGTTCAGCACTTGAGCTCCTATACAAAACAGACTGTCTCCTTAAGCAGCTCCCTGACTCCCCCCATATCCAAAAAGTCACCTCATAAAGGACTGATCAGACTGACATTTGGTGGGCATCATTCTGGGACAAAGATAGCAGAAGAAGAAACTGGTAGCAACCCTTACTGTTCTGCAGCTGCTGCAGGTGATCCCCAGGCAAGCAGGGCCTGGAGTGGACCTCAGCAGTCCTACAGCAGAGGGGCCAGACTGTTAGAAGAAAAAACAAGAAACAGAAATAACTTCATCATCAACTGGACGTCCACTCAGAGACCCAATCTGAAAATCAGCAACTACAAAGATGACAGGTGGATAAATCCACAAAGATGGGAAGAAACCAGGGCAAAAAGGAGGAAAACACCCAAAACCAGAACACCTCTCCTCCTACAAGGGATCACAGCTCCTCACCAGCAAGGAAACAAAGCTGGATGGAGAATGAGTGTGACGAAATGACAGAATCAGACTTCAGAAGGTGGGTAATGAGAAACTTCTGTGACTTAAAAGAACATGTTCTAACCCAATGCAAAGAAACTAAGAACGTTGAAAAAAAGATTTGACTTAAGAGAATGGACAACTTAGAGAGGAATAGGAGTGAATTGAT
Organism: Callithrix jacchus; assembly: GCF_049354715.1. Classification (NCBI taxonomy): domain Eukaryota; kingdom Metazoa; phylum Chordata; class Mammalia; order Primates; family Cebidae; genus Callithrix; species Callithrix jacchus. The sequence goes on from NC_133515.1 coordinate 6,233,429, forward strand.
GGAGCTGAAAAACACAACACAAGAACTTGACAATGAATGCACAATTTTTAACAGCCAAATTGACCAAGCAGAAGAAAGGATATCAGAGGTCGAGGATCAACCCAATGAAATAAAATGAGAAGGCAATATTAGAGAAAAAAGTGTAAAAAGGAATGAACAGTCTCCAAAAAATATGGGACTATGTGAAAAGACCTAATCTATGTTTGATAGGTGTACCTAAATGTGATGAAGAGAATGAATCCAAGCTGGAAAATACTCTTCAGGATATTATCCAGGAAAATTTCCCCAACCTAGCAAGGCAGGCCAATATTCAAGTCCAGGAAATACAGAGAACACTACACAGATATTCCTCAAGAAGAGCAAGCCAAAAGCACACAATCGTCAGATTCACCAGGGTTGAAATGAAGGAGAAAATGCTAAGGGCAGCCAGAGAGAAAGGTCGGGTTACCCACAAAGAGAAGCCCATCAAACTCATAGCAGATTTCTCAGTGGAAATCCTACAAGCCAAAAGAGAGTGGGAGCCAATATTCAACATCCTTAAAGAAAATAACTTTCAACCCAGAATTTCATATCCAGCCAAACTGAGCTTCATAAGTGAAGGAAAAATGAAATCCTTTGCGAATAAGCAAGTACTCAGAAATTTTGTCACCACCAGGCCTGCTTTACAAGAGCTCCTGAAAGAGGCACAATACATAGAAAGGAACAACCAGTACCAGCCACTCCAAAAACATACCAAATGGTAAAGAGCATCAACAAAATGAAGAATCTGCATCAACTAATGGGCAAAACAGCCAGCTAGCATCAAACTGGCAGGATCAAATTCACACATAACAATATTAACCCTAAATGTAAATGGACTAAATGCCCCAATAAAAAGAAACAGACTGGCAAATTGGATAAAAAGCCATAACCCATTGGTGTGTTGTATCCAGGAAACCCATCTCACATGCAAGGATACACAAAGGCTCAAAATAAAGGAGTGGAGGAAGATTTACCAAGCAAATGGAGAGCAAAAAAATGCAGGATTTGCAATTCTCATCTCTGATAAAATAGACTTTAAAGCAACAAAGGTCAAGAGATAAAGAAGGACATTACATAATGGTAAAAGGATTGATGCAACAAGAAGGGGTAACGATCCCAAATATATATGCACCCAATACAGGAGCACCCAGATACATAAGGCAAGTTCTTAATGACTTACAAAGAGACTTAGACTCCCACACAATAATAGTGGGAGAATTTAACGCCCCATTGTCAATATTAGACAGATCAACCAGACAGAAAATTAACAAGGATATCCAGGACTTGAACTCAGACCTGGAAGAAGCCAACCTAATAGACATGTACAGAACTCTCCATCCCAAATCCACAGAATATACATTCTTCTCAGCACCACATCACACCTACTCTAAAATTGACCACATAGTTGGAAGTAAAGCACTCCTTAGCAAATGCAAAAGAACAGAAATCATAACAAACAGTCTCTCAGACCATAGTGCAATCAAGTTAGAACTCAGAATTCAGAAACTAACTCAGAATTGTACAGCTTCATGAAAACTGGCTCTTGAATGTTGACTGGAAAAACAATGAAATGAAGGCAAAAATAAAGATGTTCTTTGAAACCAACGAGAATGAAGACACAACATACTAGAATCTCTGGGACACATTTAAAGCACTCTCTAGAGGAAAATATATAGCAATAAGTGCCCACATGAGAAGCAAGAAGAGATCCAAAATTGACACCCTATCATCAAAATTGAAAGAGCTAGAGGAGCAAGATCAAAAAAACTCAAAACCTAGCAGAAGACAAGAAATAACTAAGATCAGAGCAGAACTGAAGGGGATAGAGACACAAAAAACCCTTCAAAAAATCAATAAATCCAGGAGCTGGTTTTTCAAAAAGATCAACAAAATAGACCACTAGCCAGATTAATAAAAAAGAAAAGAGAGAATAACCAAATAGATGCAATAGAAAACAATAAAGGGGAAATCACCACAGATTCCACAGAAATTCAAACCATAATCAGAGATTATTAAAACAACTCTATGCACATAAACTAGTAAACCTGGAAGAAATGGATAAATTCCCAGACACTTGCCTCCTCCCAAGCCTAAACCAGGAAGAAGCCAAAAACCTGAACAGACCAATAACAAGATCTGAAGTTGAGGCAGCAATTAAGAGCCTACCACACAAAAAAAGCCCAGGTCCAGATGGTTTCACAGCCGAATTCTACCAGACACACAAAGAGGAGCTGGTACCATTCCTTCTGAAACTATTCGAAATAATCCAAAAAGAGGGAATCCTTCCCAGATCATTTTATGAGACCAACATCATCCTGATACCAAAACCCGGCAGAGACTCAACAAGAAAAGAAAACTTCAGGCCAATATCCATGATGAACATAGATGCAAAAATCTTCAATAAAATACTGGCAAGCCGATTGCAGCAGCACATCAAAAAGCTTATCCACCATGATCAAGTAGGATTCATCCTGGGGACGCAAGGCTGGTTCAACATACACAAGTCTATAAACATAATTTACCACATAAATAGAACCAAAAACATAAACCACATGATTATCTCAATTGATGCAGAGAAGGCCTTTGACAAAATTCAACAGCCCTTTATGCTAAAAACCCTCAATAAACTCGGTATTGATAGAATGTATCTCAAAATAATAAAATCTATTTATGAAAAACCAACAGCCAATATCATACTAAATGGGCAAAAACTGGAAGCATTCCCTTTGAAATCTGGCACTAGACAAGGAAGCCCTCTTTCACCACTCCTATTCAATATAGTACTGGAAGTTCTAGCCAGAGCAATCAGGCAAGAAAAAAAATAAATGGTATTCAAACAGGAAAGGGGGAAGACAAATTGTCTCTATTTGCAGACGACATGATTCTATATCTAGAAGATCTTATTGTCTCAGCCCAAAATCTCCTGAAACTGATAAGCAACTTCAGCAAAGTCTCAGGATACAAAATCAATATGCAAAAATCACAGGCATTCCTATGCACAAATAACAGATTTAAAGAGAGCCAAATCAAGAACAAACTACCATTCACAATTGTTACAAAGAGAATAAAATACCTAGGAATACAACTAACAAGGAAAGTAAAGGACCTCTTCAAGGAGAACTACAAACCACTGCTCAACGAAATAAGAGAGGACACAAACAGATGGAGAAACATTCCATGTTCATGGTTAGGAAGAATCAATATCGTGAAAATGGCCATACTGCCCAAAGTAATTTACAGATTCAACACTATCCCCTATCCCCATGAAGCTACCAATGAACTTCTTCACAGAGCTGGAAAAAACCACCTTAAACTTCATATGGAACCAAAAGAGACCCCGCATAGCCAAGTCAATTCTAAGCAAAAAGAACACAGCAGGAGGCATCACACTACCGAACTTCAAACTATACTACAAGGCTACAGTAAGCAAAACAGCATGGTACTGGTACCAAAACACAGATATAGACCAGTGGAACAGAACAGAGGCCTCAGAGGCAACACAACATATTTACAACCATCTGATCTTTGACAAACCTGACGATAACAAGCAATGGGGAAAGAATTTCCTGTTTAATAAATGTTGTTGGGAAAACTGGCTAGCCATGTGCAGAAAGCAGAAACTGGACACCTTTCTGACACCTTACACTAAAATTAACTCCAGATGGATTAAAGACTTAAACATAAGACCTAACACCATAAAAACCCTAGAAGAAAATCTAGGCAAAACCATTCAGGACATAGGAGTAGGCAAGGACTTCCTGACCAAAACACCAAAAGCATTGGCAACAAAAGCCAAAATAGACAAATGGGACCTAATCAAACTCCACAGCTTCTGCACGGCAAAAGAAACAGTCACTAGAGTGAATCGGCAACCAACAGAATGGGAAAAAATGCTTGCAGTTTACCCATCTGACAAAGGGCTGATATCCAGAATTTACAAAGAACTAAAACAGATTTATAAGAAAAAAACAAACAAGCCCATTCAAAAGTGGGCAAAGGATATGAACAGACACTTTACAGAAGAAGACATATATGAGGCCAACAAACAAATGAAAAAATGCTCATCATCACTGGTCATTAGAGAAATGCAAATCAAAACTACATTGAGATACCACCTCACGCCAGTTAGAATGGCAATCATTAAAAAATCTGGAGACAACAGATGCTGGAGAGGATGTGGAGAAATAGGAGCACTTTACATTGCTGGTGGGAGTATAAATTAGTTCAACCATTGTGGAAGACAGTGTGGCGATTCCTCAAGGACCTAGAAATAGAAATTCCATTTGACCCAGCTATCCCATTTCTGGGTATATATCCAAAGGATTATAAATCATTCTACTATAAGGACACATGCACACGAATGTTCATTGCAGCACTGTTTACAATAGCAAAGACCTGGAATCAACCCAAATGCCCATGGATGATAGATTGGACAGGGAAAATGTGGTACATATACACCATGGAATACTATGCAGCCACTGAAAATGATGAGTTTGTGTCCTTTGTAGGGACATGGATGAACCTGGAGACCATCATTCTCAGCAAACTGATGCAAGAACAGAAAATGAAATACCGCATGTTGTCACTCATAGGCGGGTGATGAACAATGAGAACCCATGGACACAGGGAGGGAAGCACTACACACTGGGGTCTGTTTGGGGGAATAGGGGAGGGACAGCAGGGGGTGGGGAGTTAGGGAGAGATAGCATGGGGAGAAATGCCAGATATAGGTGATGGGGAGGAAGGCAGCAAATCGCACTGCCATGTGTGTACCTATGCAACAATCTTGTATGTTCTTCACATGTACCCCAAAACTGAAAATGCAATTAAAAAAAAAGAAAAAAAAATTACGTCAAAGGCCACCAGAAGCTGCAAAATTGGCAAGACCTTAAAAACAAAAAAAAGACGATGTTTAAAAAATGGTTAATAATATTCTGGTACTAAAAGTTTTTTTTTAGTTTTAAACATTTCTGCTAATAAAAATAATAATCTTTGAACAATCTTGCAAAATTCAAGAAGTACTGGAAAATGTTAAAAACATTATCTTCTGTAATTGTATCTTTTAGGTTTGGTTACTGTTAATATTCCTAGTTTAAATAATAAAAATGCTACAACATTTATCATGAGGAAGCATGTGATAAGGTGAATAAGTTTAAACTGAAAAGGAGTTTTGGAAAAGTTAAAAAGATATGTATGATAATGTTCATGATGGAATTCAATAATCTAACAAAGTGACTACTAAAGGAAAGATTTAACACACAATGGTGATAATTTAGAGAGCAAGCCTTTTTGTGCTTAAAAAACTTCTGGGTTTTATGTTAAATTGAGACCTCCAGGCACACAAGGGTCACACTGTGGACCCTCCAAGGGGCTAAGCCTGCATACCCAGCACCCTCCCACCTTTGCTTTGCTAGCCCCCGCCACCACCACCACCCAATTTACGATGGAGGAATGGAAGTCTCCTCTTTTGTTCCCCTCATCCTCAGAGTTTCCCTCTTCCTGGTTTCCTCCCCAGCTAGCTGTTTCCAGAAGCCACCTGATTTCCTTGGCATGCTTGGATGCACTGTCTGTCCCAGAAAATGAAAGCTGCAGGCAGGCAAGATTCCAACATTTTGTGTTGTTACATCCTTAGCTGCTAGAAGTGTACCTGGCTCCTGGCAGGCATGCGAGAGGTATTTCCGGAATACCGAATGAACTGATGGCATGTCGGTGAAGAATAAACCAGATGGCTTGTGTCAAGGGCTCACAGAGCAAGCCCAGCAGCAGCAGGCACTGAGTGGCAGCCCCACAATGTCGGCACTCACCCTCCAGGAGCCTGTAGGCCACGCTGATGTTGGGGCACAAGAACTACACAGGCAGCAGGCAGAACTGGTGGAAGGTTCCTGGGGACCGGTTCTCACAAATGGGGAAGGAGAGGCTTTTCTCTGGGAAGCAGAGCTCCCGGGGCTTTAGGGAGCTGCAGGCCGGAAAGGAGGTATTGAAGAAGGAGAAGTACACTCGGGCACAGCCTGGCCACTGGCACTTGCCCTCACGAAGGGACATGGGTGACAGGAAGACCTTGAGGTAGATGGTGAACACCCGGAAACCTCCGTCTGCAGAGAGAGACGTTAGGCCTGTCGGGGCATCGGCCACACCTGCCAGGCAGTCGGGAATGGGGAGGAGGCAGAAGCTTCAGGCCTGGTGCAAAACCTGGTCCCCACCAAGGTCCACAAGGCTCAGCCTGGTGCTCCAGCTCCACCTGCTACCTCCTAGCCTCTGCTGCAGAGTTCTGTGGCCCGGAGCACCAGTGCCCCACAGGCCTAGCTTTCATTATTCAGTTCTCAGCTTAGAGGCCCCTTCCTTTGGGAGGCATGCTGAGCACTGGGTCCAAGGCTCCCCCACTCTGCTGGTGGCAACTTTTCCAGTAAGTGGTGACCACCTCCCCACCTGCCACACCCTCCCCAAGGAGGTTTGGAGTGACCCCAATGCCTAGAGGGGGCATTTCCGGCAAGTCCATCACTGAGGCCCCATAGTGATTTCTGCTGTACTGGGAGGGCTTTCCCAGCTTCCATCTCAGCGGGAGGTGGGCGGCTGCTCCTCAGAGCTGCTCTGCCCATATTCTCTGGCATTCTCTGCTTTTTCTAGCCTGTCCATCACTGCTCCAATCCTCTGTTGTAATTAATTCTTTACACAAACTTTCCCTGTTCAAATCACCCTGTGGTTTCTTCCTTGACAGGACCTGGCCATATATGAATCCTCTCCCCACTTTGGAGGGCTCAGGCCTCCTAGGAATCTCAGGCCCAGAGCAAATTCCATGCTGGCCCCACCCAGGGACTCCCATTCCTCAAGCTCCACCCTGAGGGCTCAGGTTGAAGAGAACAGCAACTAAGTGCATAAAACCAAGACCCGGCTCCGTTGCTGCCTCCTCCAGGAACTGCCTGGGCTACCCCAGAGAAAGCTGCCCACCCAAGCCCCCTTCCGGTCCTGTACCCAGCTGTCCCTGGCAAACAGGCCATTCTGCCTGAGTAGGGCAGGATGCCTGCTCTGCACTCATGGCCCAAGGCTTGCCTCTCACCAGCAGACAGGGCTTAGGGTGGTTGCGGGGGCTGCGCAAGCCATGGCCCTGGAGGGGTGGCAGGGAGTGGGAGCGACCGGGGCAGCATCACTGTTCCCTGTCACAGTCACCCTGCTTTCCCCCACCCTTCCCAGCTCCAATGTCATGTGTGGCCATGACTCCAGCACTGACTGCTCCACTTTCCTCCCTGGGAACCCGGGACAGGCACAAGTCCCTGCCACAATCCAGCTCTGATAAGAAGTCAGGCTTTCCTTAGGAACTGCTGCTTCTCCAGAGAGTTGCAGGTCATTTGGTAAGTCAAAACTTTGGGATTTTTTTCAGCCCCACTTACTCCCTCTCTCGAAACCTCCTAATCCTTTTTAGCACCACTGGAAGAAGAATTCAGGTCTGGCAGAAGTGTGTACCCAGATTCCTGTGTGTCTCCAAACCCCCACAGCCTCAGGGAGCCCCAAGGTCACTGGCAGCCCTGAAACGTGTCCTGGCTTCTCTCAGGCAGGACACAGAGGCGGGCCAGCCTCACCTCACCCCTGACACCCTCCACATCCTCCAGGCTGGACACAGAGGCAGGCCAGCCTCACCTCACCCCTGACACCCTCCACACCAGGGTAGGTGGGGAAGCCGCCCTGAGCCTCAGTGTCAGTGGCTGTGATGAGGGCGGCTTGAGGAAGGGGTGGGGTGGGGTGGAGGATGGGAGTGGGACAGCTCCCTTACTGCAGACACTGAGCTTCTCCCAGGTTCTCTGGTCCAGGATCCAGTTAAGGTAGAGGAGGCCAGTGTCCTCCTGGATGGGGATCCAGTTGTTCTTGTGCAGCCACATGTGGTATGTGCCATAGAGGTGCTGGCCCAGGCAGAAGCTGGGCACCTCCCCAGGAGTGTCCTGCAGGGCATGCACATAGAGCAAGGGCGTGCTGGCCAGCTGGTCCACATACAGATTCTCCCAGTAAGCATCTCTTGAGAAGTAGAGGCCCAGTGCTACTGTGGGAAGTAGGGAAATGAGTGAGGGATGGTGAGCATAAGGCTTCTTCAAGGACAAAAAAAAAAAAAAAAATCATTAGTTTAAAATTCCCATCTGAGCAGGAGTTTTTCCTCTCCGGTCCTGAGAACGTGAACACTCAATTATTTGTGTAGTTACACACTGGCTAGAAAAGGACTACTTTAAGATAGAAAAATAGAAGAAGACATGGGAGGCAGTATCCACAGCGGCAAGCCTGTTCTCTATCACCCAGGCCGGAAGGGCAGCCAAACCACACAGGCTTCTCAACAGGTCACCCAGAGCCAGAGTGTTCAAGGGCAGGATATACTGCCAGCTCCGAGGGGCAGGCAACAGTTGCCAAAAATGAAGAAAGCTCTGTACAGGAAAGTCATAAATCTTTATCTAAACGTACGCCTACCATATGGCCCTGCAATCCCACTCCATTGATCCAAGAGAAGTAAAAACATACGTCCATCAAATGGCGTAGTGGGAACTGCAGCTGGATGATTCATCCAAATACAAAACCAAGTGCCTAGACAGGTGGATGGACAGACAGATAGTGGTCGAGCTACACCACAGAATCCTGCCCAGCAATGAAAAAGATGAACGATGGATACACACAAACTCCTGGACGGATCACACACACACATCATGCCAAGATGAGGAAGCCAGGAGGAGAAGAGCACATACGGCAAGATTCTGGATGGATATTAGGCAATGGATCAGACTAGCTGCCAGTGGTGGGTGGGGTGGGGTGGGGGGAGGTGGACAGATAGGGAAAGGCCACAGGGAACTTTCTGGGAAATGTGAAGTTTCTGTATCCTGATAGGGATGAAGGTCACGAGGGCATATTCGCTTGTCAGTATTGTATAGCTAAGGTCTGTGCATCTTATCTATGTAATTTTTACCTAAATAACTGAAAAATGAATCACTGAGGGTGCTGTGGACATAAGTGCAGCTTCCTTGAAGAAGGCAGGATGCTGGCCTCAGCTGTGGTCAAGTGAGCCCTAGGAGGAGCGCAGTGTATTACGCTGCTGACTGTGTGTGGCCAACATTTCCCACAGTAGAAAGTTTTAAAAATAATTTTTGGAAGTCATGTACACTGTTGATGGGAATCAAAAATAATATACAGTTATCGTGAAAAATGAGAAGGCAGTTCCAAAAACTTAAAAATTGAATTACCATGTGATCCAGCAATCTCACTTCTGGGTACATACAAAAGAATTCAAAGCCGGGTCTCAAATAGATATCTGCACACCATTGTTCACAACAGCACTATTCACGACAGACAAAAGGTGGAAGCAACCCCAATGGCCATCAATGGATGAACAGATGGACAAAACATGGTCTATACATACAATGGAATATTTCATCTTAGAAAGGAGGGAAATCCGGTTAGGTGGCGGAGCTCACGGTTGTAGTCCCAGCACTTTGGGAGGCCGAGGTGGGCAGATCACTTGAGGTTAGGAGTTCAAGACCAGCCTGGCCAACATGGTGAAACTGTGTCTCTACTAAAAATACAAAAATTAGCCAGGCATGGTGGCTGATGCCTGTAATCCCAGCTACTTGGGAGGCTGAGGTAGGAGAATGGCTTGAACCTGCAACACGCAGGTTGCAATGAACTGAGATTGTGCCATTGCACTCCAGCCTGGGCAACAGAGTGAGACTCTATCTCAAAAAGAAAAAAAAAAAAAGAAGGAAATCCTGACACAGGCTATACCACTGGTAACCCTGGAGCACATTGTGCTAAGTGAAATAAGCCCATCGCAAAAGGACGAACACTGCATGATTCCATTACGTGAGGTCCCCAGAGTAGTCAAATTCACAGACACAGAAAGTAGATGGTGGTTGCCAGAGCTGGGGGGAGAGAGGATGGGGAGTTCGTCTTTGATAGGGATAGAGTTTAAGTTCGGGAAGATGAAAAGTTCGGGGATAGTGGTGGTGATGTGAATGTACTCAATGCCACTGAAATGTATACTTAAAGATAGTTATATTGAGGCCGGGTGTGATGGCTCACACCTGTAATACTAGCACTTTGGGAGGCCGAGGTGGGTGGATCACGAGGTCAGGAGTTCAAGACTAGCCTGGCCAACGTGGTGAAACACCATCTCCACTAAAAATACAAAAATTAACCAGGCATTGCGGCAGGTGCCTGTAATCCCAGCTACTTGGGAAGCTGAGGCAGGAGAATCACTTGAAGCCAAGAGGCGAAAGTTGCAGTGAGCTGAGATTGAGCCACTGCACTCCAGCCTGGGTGACAGAGCAAGACTCCATCTTAAAAAACAAAAACAAAAACAAACCCAGGCAAGGTGGCTCTTACCTGTAATCCCAGCACTTTGGGAGGCCGAGGTGGGTGAATTATTTGAGGTTGGGAGTTCGAGACCAGCCTGACCAACATGGAGAAACCCTGTCTCTACTAAAAATACAAAATCAGCTGAATGTAGTGGTGCATGCCTGTAATCCCAACTACTTGGGAGGCTATGGCAGGAGAATCACTTGAACCCGGGAGGTGGAGGTTGCAGAGAGCCGAGATCACGCCATTGCACTCCAGCCTGGGCAAAAAGAGCAAAACTCCACCTCAAAAAAACAAAAACAAAAACAGGAAACAAAAATAGTTACATTACAAATCTTATTTTTGTGTATATTTTTCCACAATAAAAATTAGTATGAATTTTTTTAAAAGGTGGAAAAATAGGAAAAAATGCTTAAAATCCATTAAAAATCTGCGAATAAACTCTAGAATGAACAAACAATACCAACATCCACAGCAATCATTAGAAATACTGCACTTGAGCATAACTGATCTCTTTTCCCAGTTTGTTCCCACCCAGACAGTTGCTGCTTGAGGGGTCTGGAGGGCGGGGCCTGCAGCACCAGTTGAGAATGCCCTGGGGCCACTGGGCTTCTCCAGGATGCCTGGGTTTGGGAAACGATCAAGTGCCAAGTGGAGTCTGGAAGAGAACAGGTGAGACATCTGGACTACCACACTGGGAAAACAGAACAGGAGAAGGCTTTTCTTGAAGTGTTCACTGCACATAGGAACATGGCTCCCATGACAGCGCCCTTCATGGGGGGGTGTGTTTCTGGTGACAAGGAGGGTGAGAGACTGTAACTCACAGTAGCCTCACAGGGCGAGGTGGGGCCAGATGCCCTGGGTCCTGATGAGTCCCCTCCCAATCCCACATGGTTTTCAATGTCTGGGCTATCCACATAGGTTGCGGGGTGGATAATCTCACCCGAGAGGATTCTAGTGGCTGACTGAGCTCAGGTGGGGAGAGGCAATGCAGCTCTGCCAGGTCTAGTTTTCTCTGAGACACACACTTCTTGCTCTGGTCTTCCCAATAAGAACCATTTGCCCTTGGGCAGGCTGTGGGGTGGCTCTGGTGGTGCCCAGGCTGCAGAAGAGTGGGCCCTGGCACCCCATCTGCTGTAGGAGCAGATCCAGACTGGGAATCCCACAGGTGCTCCTCTGGGGCCTCCACAATGTACATGCACCTTCAGTGGTCCAGGGACTGGAGGTAGGACAGGCCCGGGCTCCCTAAAGCCACCCCCAACAAAGACCACATGTGCAGGAGAGAACCGGCCTTCCTGCTCCCATCTGGTGCAGCCCATCCCTACAGGATCATGTGGGGCCCAATCCCAATTGGTCTCCCTGCTGCCAAAAGGGATTTGTGGGTCAGGCAGTGATTATAAGCAGAAACAGACTTAAATGCATTTAAAATGCCTCCCAGGTGGTCTCTGCAGCTGGGTACAGCTGTCTTAATGTTCCTGCTTGTCACAGGCACTTCTAGATGGAAAAACACATGGTCCAAGGTGGGATAACCAAGGAGGTGGGTGCAGGGCCAGCCTCAGCAGAGGACAGTCTGGGCAGTCCTGGTGGGCCCTGCTCAGAAGTCTCACTCTTGGTTTAATGCTCTTGCTACAGTCTTGAAATTCTTCATAATTCGAGAACAAGTGGCCCACAAATGATGCAGCCAATCATGGTGGGTCAGTGACAGGGGAGAGCCGGGGAAGAGCTGCTGGTCAGACACCATTGGGCTGTGCAGCCTCTGTAGATCACTGGCCTCCTCTGGGCCTCAGTTTCCCAGCTTTAAACTGGGGAAAGCATGCTAGGGAGAGGAGGAACGGCCAGTGCAGGTGCAGCCAGGTGTGCACCTCTGCACAGGGATGTATCATCATGAGCCTCTCACAGCAGACTCATAGCCAGTGGGTGCAGATCCCTTCACTGCCCATTTCACTGATAAGAACACTGAGGCTGAGAGGCGAGAAGACTGACCAAGTCAAACAGCTGAGGGAATGCTTTGTGTCTTGGGGGTTGGAATAATGGCTTAGAAAGTGATGGTGGAAGTCTGGCGCCAACAGGTGCGGAGCCTATCAGGAGGTCCAGGGCCCTGCTGACTGGCACCCATCCTGCTGCTGCCATTCTGCCTACCAGGGCCACCTGGTCTGTGGACCAAGGCAGGACCCATGGGCGGAGACCCGCACCATGGGAAAGTCACCAGCAGGACTTGCAAAGCTTTTCCCACCCCATGCCTTCAGGTCCTAAATGCCACATGGTGACAGAATCCTCCCCCACACCTAGCACACAGGTGTCTGTCTGGGCAGCTTTGGCTGCCAGGGCTGGGCCCACCCTGTGCTTCTGCAGCACTGTAGTGGCCCGGCACACATCATACCCGCCAACGGTGCAAATAGCAGTGTTGCTTGTCTGAGAAACCAAGAGGATTCCCACGTCAACACTCAATGAACTCCCCACTGTGGTTCTGGTTCCTCAGGCTGGCTGTGCCCTGGCACCATGCAGGACAGGGTGGGGGAACATACGGCTTTCTCACTGCACACTTGCCAAAAACCCAAGTTTCCGCTCACCTTCAGAGAGACCTCAGGAACTGTCAAGGCCTGTGTAGCATGCGTCACTAGTGTGTGTATACATGTGCATGCACAGGGCATGCAGGAGACAACAACAGAGATGGAGGCACGCCCACCCAAGACCCCATCTGCTTCCACTCTGCCCACCTCAGCAGGAGAGACTCGGCCCTCGTGTTTGGCAGAGTGAAGTGCTAGACTGTTTCCAATGATCCACACTTGGCTGGGCTGTTTAATTTGTTCATCTTTGGATGCAAAGGGGACCAGTCCTGAGCACCCTCGTCCTGCACATGTGTGTGCACACACCTTAGTCCACACACACTGTCTAGGTGTGCACGTTCTCAGGCCCAGTTGGGCCTGGAGCAGGCTCCTTTGCAGGCAGCACAAGGCCAAGCTTCATGCGTGGAGGGAGCTGGAGCAATGCTGGGACAGGCCAGGGCTTGCTCCTGTCTCCTATCATTACACCTGCTTTTTCTGGGTCCTGCTGCCCAGGCAGCCCACGAGACAGTGTGTGCTCCACTCTAGCGTGTACCCAAAGCATGCAGTCCCTCGGCGCTGGTGCAGCCCACACCTGAGCCTGGCCATCAGCTTCCTGCAGCCCCCAGCCTCAGCTCCTGTGCCCCAAGGGGTTGCCTCCTACCAGCCCTGAACCTGCACAGCAGCCCCGGCCTGGGATCCAGCTCCTCCCTCAGGCTCTGATGCCAGCTGGGAGGGGGTTTCTTCCCTGGTTCCCATCTGCAGCCAAGGGTGCCCCACAGAGCTCTCCCCACCCCCCAGTCCTCTTTCATCACAGCTTAGTGCCTCTCATGTTACTGCTCTTGTCCCAGGGACCACGTGGGGCTGTCTCCAGACTGACCCACCTCCACGTGGGTCAGATCCAGACTGACACATGGCACACATGCATTCCTTGTTTTCTCTCACACACTCTCTCGGATGCATATCATTACACACCACAAGGGCACACACTGCTACACACTCATTCTCCCATAAGCTCACACATTCTCACACAGACAGTCTGGCTCTGACAAGCACATGTACTTGCTCATACTGGTGCACACCCACTTTCACACCCAAGCACACACATTTTCCCATACCCTTGGTGCACACATACTAAGCGTGGCCTGGCTGTGGCCCTTGGTCTCCCACTCCCCCACTGCCATCCACCTGGCAGCTCTGATGGGGCACTGTAGGTCACCCTTGCCATGGCATGGTGACCCTGCCACAGAAACACCAATGGAGCTCCAGACAATGAAAAACTTCTCTAGGACAGCAGCACAAGGCTAAAATTTGGGACTTCCAGAAAAGAAAACAACAACTGAACTGTGAATCGGAAGCAGTGCACACACGCTCTTCACAAACGTCCTTCCTGTAGAACCCCTCATGCGACACCAGCCCCATGCCTGCCCTTGATGGGTGGCAGACGATGCAGATAACAACTTTATTATGGCCCAGCAGAAGATCCTTAAGAGATGATTTCCTAATGCAATCATCTTCCTGGGAATGGGAAACAGGCCCCAAGGCTCTTCCCTGGGGGCTGGGGGTGGAAAGAGGCAGTCCCCACTGTCCCAGGCCAGCTGTCCCTGTGGACATCCCTCCTGCCCCGAACTGAACACTGTTATCCTCTCAGGATGTGACCTGTTACCCTGCCCCCTGCCCATCGCTTCCCTCCCCCTTCCCACTCATGTTTTCTCTTACTATAGTCAAATATTTGACATGTATAAAGAATACATTTCACAGAACATTTATACTGAACAAACACCCAGGAGCTCTGAGTACTTGCTTGTACTGAACTGGATGCCTGGCCTTGCTGCTGCCCCTCCCACCTCCCCACCTGCCACTGTGTCCCACCCCCACCAGCAGGAGCCTGCACCTGGCTTTACTCTTGCCTTGTGTTTTGGCATCATTCATGGAAGGCATATTTTTGCTGGGAGGAGAGTCCCACATGGACAGGTATTTTCCTCCTGGCTCCTGTCTTTCAGCCTCACTGCTGCTGCTGAGGGCTCGTGCTCAAGCAGACCCCTCCTGGGTATCCCACCTTCTCCCAGCTGCTTGCAGGACCTCCTCTGTCTTTGGTGCTGTCTGGCATCGCTGCGATGCTACCGAGGCTGCTCACCTCGGCTGGTTTCCTCCTCTGCAGCCTGTCCTCCCGATGGTGGCAGCGGCTGACTGGCTAGCCCATATCCAGACCCCGGGGCTGTCAACCCGGTGTCTATGTTGGTATGCAGTGTGCTGATCAGCAGCCTGGACCTTAGCCTGGGGCCAGCTGGGTATCTCCATGCCTTGCTACCTCCACTCCTTTGCCCCATTCTGGCCCCTCCTCACCCCAAACTGTCCCCAACTCTTCCCCATCTCAACACTGCATGGCCCCACCTCAATGCACAGGTCACACACCTCAGTCCCTAGAGCCCTTTCTTTTTGACCCTCCACCCCAGCTCCCAAGTCCCCTCTGCCAACGCCATCCAACCGGGACCACAGGCTGGGCAGCACAGGCCACTTTGCACAGAGCAGCCAGGGTCCATCGGATCATGGCACCCTCTGTGGAGCCCTGTGTTAACTCTGCTGCTTGCAGAATAAAACATAGCTCCTCATCGGGGCTCCCAGGGCCCCCTCTGGCCTCCAACTCACTTCCTCCTCCCTCTTACAGGGTGCTCACCTTTCCACCACATCTGCTAACTCACCCTCTGTAAGCTGGAGAATAAATGAATTCATGAACTAATGAATGAATCAATTAATCAAAAAGCCAGCACAATGGTTTAATAAACAGGAGCGTAAAAGGGCTGGGCATGTTTGGGAAATGGTCAGAATTTGGGGTGTGTGAGCGGTGGGAGGATGGGGAGATACTGTGACATGGTCTCATGGGCACTGGAGCCACAGGCAGGCTGTCAGTGGCAGGACAGAGCTGTGTGGATGCCTTGTGCACACACGCATTGCCCACGAGTGTGCCAACAAGCTTGCGGGGCCAGCCACTGTGCTGAGCAAACAAGCCTGAGGCTGAGAACAAAACCATTCCTCTTCAGCTCCGGAAATGATCTCATGATGCCTGAGGAGCTCTGGGCACCAGAGCTGCCAGCTAGACTTGCCTGGTAGGGACCACCGGCAGCATGCTGCACAGACCTGGGTCCTGGCTCTTTCCCAACTGGAGGCTGCTTTTGCCTGGGACTATAACTTTACTTTTAGGAGAAAAAAAAAAAACATGATCAAGGGAGGCTCTACCGTAAATAACAAATTTGGAAGTGTATATAAAGAGAAATCTCCGTTTTACAAGTTATTTTAAATTGTGGTAAAATACACATGAACCTTAATATCTTAAAACTTTTAAGTGTACGATTTAGTGGCATTAAGTGCGTTCTCACTGCTGTGCAAACCATCCTTCCATAGCACTCTTTTTATCCTGTAAAACTGAAATTCTATACCCATGAGACAAATACTCCCCCTCCCCTCCTCCCCCAGTTCCTAGAACTCTCTGTCTCTGTATTGTATTTTGCTCATCCATTCATTGGTCAGTGACACTTGGGTAACTTCCACTTTATGGTTACTGTGAATAATGCTGCTGAAAACGGGGATGTACAAATGTATCCTGCCTGCTTCCTGCTTCCTTTCCTGTGTGTATCCAAAGTAGAGGTGCTGGAGCCGAAGGCAGCTCTAGGTTTAACGTCTGAAGAGCCTCCTTGCTGTTCTCCATGGCAGCTTCCCCATTTACCTTCCGGCAGTGCACAAGGCATTCTCCACATACTCACCAACACTGTTTTGTTTTTCTTTTTGATACTAGACATCCTAACGGATGTGAGGTGGTATCACACTGTGATTTTGATCTGTATTTCCCTAATAATGGCAGTGCTGAGAATCTTTTCATGTGCTTCTTGGCCATCTGTAAATCTTATTTGGAGAAACGTCCATCCAAGCCCTGGGCTTGTTGTTGTTTGAGAGAGTCTCACCTCCATCCCCCAAGTTCAAGCGACTCTTCTGCCTCAGTCTCCCAAGTAGCTGGGATTATAGGCACCCACCTCCACACTCAGCTAATTTTTGTATTTTTAGTAGAGACAAGATTTCACCATGTTGGCCAGGCTGCTTTCAAACCAAGTAATCTGCCTGGCTCGGCTTCCCAAAGGATTATAGGCGTGAGCCACCGCTCTTCTCGGAATCAGGTTTGCTGCTGTTGTTGAGTTTGAGAAGTTCTCTATAGATTCTGGATTAACTCTTATCGGATCTATGAATTACAAGTTTTTCTCCCATTCCATGGGCTGTGTTTTCACTCTTTCAATTGTGGCCTTGGTTCACAGAAGTTTTACATTTTGATATAGCCCAATTCATCTGTCCTTTCTTTGGCTGTTTGTGCATTTGGTTCTTACCAGGGGATTCCAGTTTTAAAGATGTGCATGCAGCTAAATCTTCAGCTAGAACCAAGGTCAGACAGAAGCATGAAGATTTTGGCCCCATCTGGCATCTCCCTGCTGTCCTGGCCACCTGCCTGGGGCAGGTACACACCTAGGCATGGCCAGTTGCTGTTATGGTTCCCACTTCAGCTGCTGGCCACTCATGAGGCCACGGCATCCAGGCACAGGAGCGCCCTGACTGGCTAGGGAGCACGCCATCTCTAGGCGGGCATGAGGGCTCACACAGGCTGGACCACTCACACCAACCCTCAGTGCCAGGGTCACAGGGGGCCAGAAGCCTGCAGAGGAGGAACCTCTACGCTTGACTGGCACCACTGCTTCATGTGCCTGGGCACACAAAAAAGTTTTCATTTTAATTAATTTTAAAATCAAAAGGATGAACTAAATATAACAATAAGGAATAAATAATAATAATAAAGTGGCCTGGATTATATTTGTCTTACACTAACACAGTTGCAGAATGCAGTTTTGCTTTTGGATGTGGGAGGGGCCCATGGCACACAATGTGGTTCTGGCTTGAGAGTCACCTGGTGGTGCCTGACCCCCAGGAGAACAAGGCTTAGCATGGAGCATGCAGCCCTGGGCAAGGCAGGGACCCATCCGAGGTCTCAGCATTGGGGGCAGTGCCCAGCAGCAGCCCAGTCTCAGCTGCCTTCTGATGCAGAGCCCTTCCCTTTGCCTCACACAAACCCAGGTGCCAACCCAAGAGCCTCCTGAGCAGCCATCACTAGATGCTGGTTTCCGTGTGACAACTAAGTGCACCCTGCCTGGTGTCCTGCTCTCTTCCTCAATTTCCTGTGTCTTCTCTACATTGGGGGAGGTTCTCATCACCTCTAACTCACGAGGTTCAGTGGCCCCTCAGCCTCACCCCTGCCCAGGGCAGCCACCACACACAGCTGTTCCCTGGTGTCTCTCCAAGCCCTTTGCCAGGCCTAGACCTGCTCACACAGTTTCCCCCTCCCCCATACACAGCCTGGTATGTGCAGCTGCCTGCATGCCCCTGCCATTAGTCCCTCACTCCAGGCCCTGGTGCTTGATTTGCTCAGCCTGGCCCAGGGCTCCCAGGTGCACAGCCATCCCTGTCCTCTCCACCTGCGGGAGTCCTGCCCACTGTCCTGAACAAGCTCCTACCCAGCCCCGACCTTTGCCCCAAGTCTTTACCTTGCTGGCCTTTGCCTCCCTTAACTCTCAGGGTATGAGGCTGACAGACACTGCACATGCACTCAACCTGCTCTCAGCAGTGGTGGCTTCCTCCAGATGCCCTGCCCATGAGCCAGAGGAGGGTCCCACTGGCCAACCTGTGGTGGTGCCGAGCATGTGAGACAGGCCACATGTACTCCATGCCTCCCAGTTTGTGGTGTGTCTTTGTACATGGGGGCAGACTCCCCAGCACAATGCTTGGTGGGTCCTGTTACACAGCAGGAGCACCTCGGTTCCACATCTTGACAATGTCCCCTAACAAACATGCACTTCCCACGCCACCTGCATGCCTTGGGAGAGGTGTCAGCAACTGGGTCCTGAATACTAACTTGAGCAGTGAAAGGACCGGCTGTCCTGGCAGCCGGAAAGCCAGATAGATGGACACACACATGTTGACAGCTTCCCAGCCACAGACAGTCCTGGGCTCATGGGGAGGATGCTTGCTGACCAAGGAAGCAGGCAGCTTGTCAGCCCTTTCCCTGGCAAGGAATCCTTACTTTTGGTTGAATGCATTATACGCTAAGGCTGGAGACACTGGGACACCTGACCCTGGCAGGGATGTCAGGAGAGCTGACTGGGGCACCCATGTGCACCCTCCCTTGCGTCAGCTAGGCTGGAAAATCATCACACCCTTCTGCTGAGCAGACACTGCCCACCCCATCTAAAGGGCCCAGCCCTGGGTGAAGAAAAGTGCCCAGCCCAGGCTGAGGGGACAAGGGGGCTGCCCATGCTGCCTGTTCTGAAAAAATGCCTGACCAAGAGATAGCCACAGATGGGAGGCTAAAGGGAAGGGACTGCCTGGGGCAGCAGCCACAAGCAGGAGCCAGTGCCCAGCAGGACGGGAGGGGAGGAGGGGACCCAGGGGCAGAACCAGAGAGAGAGGAAGGGAAAAGCAGCAGGAGGTGGAGGCAGTTCTGGTGAACAGCAGCAGCACAGAGTTGGAGGAGAATGCTGGCTGGAGACAAGAGGCCAGCTCCCCAGGCCATGAGGCTATGAACTTGGGAAGAAGAGAAAGGTTGGGCAAGCTTGTGGATGCCAGGCAAGGCTATGGACTCCATCTGGGTGACGGAAACAAAGTGTGTGTTGCAGTGGTAACCAGCTTGGGACAAGGGATGCATATTTGTGTCTGTTTCTAGTGATACTCAGAGCTCCCACTGATACTCAGAGCTCCCACCACATAGGAGTGTTGGGAGCTAGAAGGAATTAATGCAGGTGAAGTTGACAGAACAGTGGCTAGCACCAGGCAAATGCTCACTGAAGATGGCTGTCTCACCACCACCACCTCTACCACCACCATTACCTCCACCTTCCCCACCACTGCTTCCAACACTAACACCAGCAACATGACCTCCACAACCACCATCACCACCACCATCGCCTCCACCACCATCTCCACCTTCACCATCATGACCTCCACAACCACCATCACCACCACCATTGCCTCCACCACCATCCCCACCTTCACCATCATGACCTCCATAACCACCATCACCACCACCATTGCCTCCACCACCCCCACCTTCACCATCATGACCTCCACCATCAACATCCCCATCACTTCCACCACCACCGTCTTCACCATCACCACCACCACCACCATTCACCATCATGACTTCCGCCATCACCATCACCATCACCACCACCATCACTACCTCCACCCTCACCATCACCAGTACCACTGCTACCACCACCACCACCATGACCATCACTATCACCAGCACCACCCCCATTTCACCTCTATCCCCACCACTCTCATCACTTTGCTGGCATCCTGAGACTTCCAAATAAAAGTAGCTTTGCCAGGTTTGACCTACACTAACTGTGGGAGGAAATCTGGGCTGTGAAGACCCACAGGGCCACCATCGTCCTGTCTTGCCCATTGTTGTATCTGTAACACTGCTTGAGCCCTGGCACAGAGCAGGTGTGAAGGAAAGGCCCGGGGCAGGCTCTGGTAACTGGGGTCCATAGGAGCCCCTCTTCAGGTGCACACTGCATCAGCTCCTGGCTCCTTGGCCTGATTGTACTCACTAACAAGCTAATAGCTCCTTCAAGAAAAATCTGACAGCCTGTCCCATTCTTAGCGTGCCGAGTTTAAGCATCTCCTGTAGGGCATGCTGGGAGCCAGATGTAAGGCTGAGTGCCCACAGGGTCGTGGGGTGAGCCTTATGCTGTGCTGAGGTGCAGGATCCAAGAAATAAAGAGACAGGACACAGAAGTAAAAGAAAAACGCAACTGGGCTCGGGGGGCCACGCCACCTGTAAGCAGAGTCAGGTGAGGCTCCGAATGTCCAGAAGCATGAGTATTTATTTTGTATAGGTTAGGGGGCAGGGCAGTGAGTGAAATCATCTTTAAGGATAGTGATAGGGTCGTGAGCAATATAACATGGGGTCCACCCCCATTAGGTCACAGAGGTTTGAAGGTGGGCCGTGCGCACTGAAGAGGGTGCAGTGTGCAATACTTCTATCTATGGGCAAACTACTTCTAAGAAGATTTATAGGAGGATGCTTTAAGTCACATAGCAGTGACAGAGCTGTCAGGGTTACTGCCACCTTCTGTCAGCTTCCAATGGGTTCTGTGGGAAGATGCTTTTCAAGCAGCACAGTAGCAAGAGCTGATAAAGTTCACAGTCAGCAAGGTGGATTGCCGTTCTGAGGGCAGCCTTCCACAAGAACTGGAGCAAGGTCCTACAACTCCTTTATCAGGAGGAGTGGCTCTCGCCCCAAGCCTGCCATACAGCGGGTATCTTTACGATACTGAACGCTGCCGCCTGGGCCATGGACATGGAGTCTTGTCCTGGTTTAACTGTTTTTCCCTTAAATCATGCTCTGCACTGTGACTGCTCTAGGCATTCCTCTGATTATAAGCTGCTTATTCCTTAATGCATGCTCTGTACTGTGTCCACTCTAGGCATTCCTCCGATTATGAACTAAGATACAATTATAGGTATATATGTAGGGAAATATTCTTTAGGCACTCATACTATCACCTATTATATGATTATATGTAGAGGATTATATAAAGGGATTCTTCAAGCCCTATTTCTATAAACGAATATGTGATTATGTAAAGGATTAGATAAAGGAAACAGTCAAGTAGTAACACTATAAAGTGAGATATTCCTCAAGCCCTAACTGTGCCAGGGTTCGGCTTAGCTCTCATTTCTCGGTGCCTACATGGGGGGTTCCCCACAGTTCCCAGAATGCTGTCAGCTGTGGCTGCATTATTAGACTAAGTATGTTGCCTTACCAGGTGACTGATTTACAGAAACTGAGAACTCATTTTGGTGTACAAGTTTGTTATGCTTGTTAAAGAAATATATATAGGCAGTCACGTGTCCAGGTGTGACTCACATTGGTTCCAGGATGGATCCATTTGGAGTCAGGCAGCAGGTAGCTTGTAGAGCTGTGAGAACTGGCTTCTGCCATAGAGGGAAGACAACCCTTTTGTGACAAGCTGAGTCTCCTACTTTACTGGGCAGCTCCTCTTACGCTTGCCCTTCCCACCATCTCATTCCCTCCAATTTATCCTGCAGTGTGGAACCTTTATAAAAAACAGATCTGGCTGACACAGTGGATCACTATAATCCCAGCACTTTAGGAGGCCAAGGCAAGTGGATGGCTTGAGTACAAGAGTTCGAGACCAGCCTGGGCAACATGGTGAAATCCTGTCTCCACTGAAAATACAAAACATTGGTCAGGCGTGGTGATGCATGCCTGTAGTCCCAGCTACCCAGGAGGCTAAGGTGGCAGAATGACCTGATCCCGGGAGATCAAGGCTGCAGTAAGCCATGACTGCAACACTGCACTGTACCCTGGATGACAGAGTATACCCTGTCTTTTTTTAAAAATGAAAATAAAAAGACCAGATCATATCTGTACCTCATATAATTGTACTTCCTGTCTGCCTTTCTCTTTGGGCTCTAATTTTCATTCATCTTGGTAGCTCCAATTTCCTGTCTATTAATCTCCCCCAGCCCCAGACAGCTGGTTGGGATGAAATCCAAGTCCATGCTCTAATTATTTTTTCCTGAGGCACCATAGCCTTCCCAAGTGCATATCCAAGAACTACCAACTTTTTTTTTTTTTGAGACACAGACTTGCTCTGGCACCAGGCTAGAGTACAATAGTATCATCTCGGCTCACTGCAACCTCTGCCTCCCAGGTTCACGTGATTCTCCTGCCATAGCCTCCCAAGTAGCTGGGATTACAAGCCCTTACCACCACCACACCTGGCTAATTTTTTGCCTTTTTAGTAGCAATGGGGTTTCGCTATGTTGGCCAGGCTTGTCTCAAACTCCTGGCCTCAAGAGATCCACCTGCCTTGACTCCCAAAATGCTGGGATTATAGGTGTGAGCCACCATGCCTGGCCACCACCAACTTTTTAATAAGCCAATAAGGCTGGGCATAGTGGCTCATTCCTGTAATCTCAGAACTTTGAGACACCAAGGCAGGAGGATTGCTTGAGCCCAGGAATTTGAGACCAGCCTGGGCAACATAGTGAGACCCTACCTCTAAAAAACAGTTTTAAAAAAAATGAGCCTACAGATGTGGACACAGTGCTCTTCATGCACTGGTGACTGTCCACTGTGAGGAGGGTCAGCACGCATAAGCTCTCCTTGCATGGAGACACAGGCAGCTGAGGGCAGACTTAATGAAGGCCTCAAGTGCTAATTCCTGCCAGAGCCCAGCACAGGATGGGCAATCTTTGAGCTGCTGGTGTTATCCTCAGTTCTCCATGCATTGTTCCTGGCACCCCATAGCTGCCTCTCTTAATGGACCTCTGCACTCTCCAGACAGGTGAGAAGTGACCCGCCCTTCTGCCAGCAGCACAGTCTAGTGGCATTGCTGCTGACCTTAGCCAGTGCTGCAGCATTGGAGCAATTAATATTTTGTTGCATTTAACCCTAATTATTTAAATGAGTGGGATTCTTTTTGAGATGGGATCTGGCTCTCTTGTCCAGGCTGGAATGTAGTAGTGCAATCATAGCTCACTGCAACCTCAAACTCCTGGGCTCCAGTGATCTTCCAACCTCAACCTCCTAAGTATCTGAGACTACAGGCACATGCCATCATGCCAGGCTAATTTGTGGGTTTTTGTTTGTTTGTAAAGATAGGGTCTTGCTTTGCTACCCAGGCTGGTCTTGAACTCCTGGCTTCAAGCTATCATCCCACCTTGGCCTCCCAAAGCACTGAGATTATAGGCCTAAGCCATCATACCCAGCCTGAATGGGAATTTTTAAAAATGAAAATTGGTGATATTAGTGGAAAAGCAAAGGTTCTGTAATTCACTACAGTTAGAAGTCAATGAGCATGCCAAAAGTAGCAAACTTTCGCCACACTAGTTGGGGCTCATTGGACTTAAACCAATCCCTAATGTGTTCGGTTGGAGAGTAAAATAAAAGAATATGGACAAATGATTTGGAAATGTCATTGAAGAAAATATCTAAAAGGCAACATGTAATTAGACATTCTATATATATTTTTTGTCTCAGGACAAAAGAAACTTAAGGGATCCCTTCTCCCTTACAGTGCTTAAGTTTTGTTTTGTTTTTTGAGATGGAGTTTCATTCTTGTCATCCAGGCTGGAGTGCAGTGACACAATCTTGGCTCACTGCAACCTCTGCCTCGTGAGTTAAAGCAATTTTTCTGCTTCAGCCTCCTGAGTAGCTGGGATTACAGGCATGGGCCACCACGCCCAACTAACTTTTGTGTTTTTAGTAGAAATGAGGTTTCATCATGTTGACCAGGCTGGTCTCAAACTCCTGACTTCAAGTGATCCACCCACCTCAGCCTCCCAAAGGGCCAGGATTATAGACATGAGCCACCGTGCCCAGCTTTTAGTTCTTATTCAAGGCCGGGCGTGGTGACTCACGCCTGTAATCCAAGCACTCTGGAGGCCAAGGTGGGCGGATCACCTGAGGTCAGGAGTTCAAGACCAGCCTGACCAACATGGTGAAACCCCGTCTTTACAAGAAAAAAAAAGTTCTTATTCAACTAGTTCATGTCACCTTTTGTACATGTTCAGGAGTGTACCTAATACATGTGCACTTAGTCCTTGTAGTCAGAACTGCCTTAATTTCTTTGACCGACTCCAATGACGATGTAATTATTGGCACTTGTTGAGTTTATTATGTGCCAGGCATTTATCCTATTTTATTCTCCAGCACTGTCTGAGGTCAGTGCTGGGAGATACAGTCTGCATGGTCCAGAGCATGCCTGCATGTTCTTACTGGGTATGCCAGGAATGCAAGGCCCTGACCACACTTTCCCAGACCCTTTCCCAAAGCTGTGTGTGTAGTGGGCAATCTTGAGGGATGAGATAATGTCTTCTACCAGGACAAAGAGAAGAGTGCCCATGAAAGAGGTAGTTTTTCTGAAATCAGAATTCCTCGTCTGCAATGCAAACCATTCCATGCATAGCATCCACCTGGGCCCTTCCATGTTGTCCCTTGTGGGACTTGGAAGAGCAAGGACAATTGACACAAACACGAGTCTAGTGCTGATTGTTGTGCCACGAGTCATAAATTATTCTGTCTCTGACCCAGAAGTCTTGTGTCTTCTGCCAGCATCCATGAAACAGCAACAGTAACTATCTTCTGAGTAGGGTAAAGTTCCAGACTTTTGACAGTTTGGATGGACAGGATTTAAAGTTGTCATGACTATGGGGCAGCAAGCCTTGCAGCCACAGCCAAAAGGCAACATAATTGTGGATGCTAAGTCACTAGGTCTCTAAAATTTAGACAAATGGCATCAGCAATGAGGATATAGAGCTTCCAGTGGACCAAAAGCACTGGAACGGGCAAAACCTTGTTTATTGAAACAGAGCTGCTCTCTCCTTTTGTGCAACTGATTCTTTGGGCCCCTCCCCGACCACAGCTATGTTAAGAAAAAAGCTGAGTATGTTGGAGAACTTCATGGAAGGGGCTTTGTTACAGGAACCCAAGTCACCATCCTCCCCAGTCCCGTGGCAGGAAGTGGTGCTAGGCGCAGCTGGAGTGGTTTTAGAGCAGCCTGAAATAAAAGACACCACTCAGTTCCTTAGGGCCAGAATCAGAGGAGGCTGTGGCCAGGAAAATCCCAGATACTGGATGAGCCTGAGGACAAAGCCTAGGCAGGCGGACACAGCCGGCAACTAAAGGGCATCACAAAATCTGACACTGCAACACAAAGGGGTCGCCACCTCGGTAGACAAAGGAACCAGAGCCCCTCAAGAGTGAATGGATGGACACACAGATCCTCCACCCGCTCCTCATCCACATGGAGAGATCTCCACTCCCTCTACAACTAAGGGCCCCAAATTCTATATGGTTTCTGTGGAAGCAAGTCCTCATGCACCTAGTTTTAGTACCTGGAGAGTTGGTCTCTGGGCACCTGGATAAGATGACAACCTGGTAGGCACCAAAAGAAACTGCCCTTCTCTTGGTGCCTGCTATTTGCCCTTCCTATTCCCACATAGTTCCTTTGTCTTTTCTCCATCCTACATGCCTTACCACAATGTGGAACTAAAATATATATTGTTATTAGTTACAGGTTATTAACTGAATAAAGTTTTGATTTCTAAACTTGTTCATAAAATGCAGTTGCTTTGAACATTTGATTTGTCTTTATTTATTATTATTATTAAGACCATGTCTCACTCTGTCACTCAAGATGGAATGTACTGATGGGATCATAGCTCACTGCAACCTCCAGCTCCAACTACTGGGCTCAGGAGAGCCTCTTACTTCATCCTCCTGCCTCAGCCTCCCGAGTGGCTAGGACCACATGCACTCACCACCATATCCAGCTAGTTTTTTAAATTTTTATTTTTGTAGAGATGTTGGGGAGAGGGGTCTGCCAGGCTGGTCTTGAACTCCTGGGCTCAAACTATCCTCTGGCTCAGCCTCTCAAAGTGCTGGGATTGCAGGTATGAGCCACCCTTCTTACTTGTCTTCTTTTAGAAAACACTGGATTGTCCAAGATCAAGGTGCTGGATTAAAAAAGAAAAAGAAAAAAAATCTGGGTCTCCAGTACTTTATCTATAAATGGGGTGATGTTGAAAAGACTAAATTAGTTAATACACATAAAACACATACAATGCTGACTTCTGTTGTTGCTATTCATTGAGGTGTGATATATGATGTAGTTTCCCCATCCAAGAACACCCCCAGTTGGACAACATCTCATTGGAAAGCCAAGGAGATAGAAAGCAATACCAATGCAGCAAAGAAATAGGGAAAGAAAGCAAACAGCAGGGTGCCTACCACCCTAGGACCTATGAAACTCCTGGGGGCACTTCCCAATTGCTCCTCTCTCTCATCTCCCTGTATCAGGGGCAAGCACTGTAACTTTTATGTTAGTCATTCTCATGCTTTATAGTTTTGCTGTCTATATATGAAATTTGAACAATAGACAAGCTTGGTGAACATGGTGAAACTTCAGCTCTACAAAAAAAAAAAAAAAAAAAAAATTAGCTAGGCGTGGAGGCACAACCTGTAATCCCAGCTACTTGGGAGGCTGAGGCACAAGAATCACTTAAATCTGGAGTCAGGTTACAGTGAGCTGAGATGGCACTGCTACATTCCAGCCTGGGAGACAGAGTAAGATCCTGTCTCAAAAAAAGAAAAAAAATCTGAACAATATATTGCTCAGTTTTGAAAAAGTTAGTAGCAAGCACAAACCCAGCAAAAAAGGGGCTGTATGGCCCCATTTGATGGAGGCCCAAGAGGAGATGATGTAGAGTTCTACATTGGAAACTGGCCTGAGCATCCCTGAGGGTCTATGGGGGTCACCCCAGCTGTGAGAGGGCTAAGCCACACAGCAGTTCCTGGAAGCACAAAAGTCAAGGCAGTTTGGCTTTGGCAGCATGGCAGCACAGACCAGGACAATTTTTTAGGAAGGAGCACAAGGAAGAGTTTTGTTTTTGTTTTTGTTTGAGACCCACTTTGGTTCTCGTCACCCAGGCTGGAGTGCAGTGGTGTGATCTCAGCTCACTGAAACCTCTGCCTCCCAGGCTCAAACAATTCTCCTGCCTCAGCCTCCAGAGTAGCTGGGATTACAGGCACCTGCCACCATGCTGGGCTAATTTTTGTATTTTTAGTAGAGACAGGGTTTTGCCATGTTGGCCAGGCTGATCTCAAACTCCTGTCAGGTAATCCACCGGCCGCAGCCTCCCAAAGTGCTGGGATTACAGACGTGAGCCACTGCACCTGGCCAGATATTTGTTTTTAAACCTCGCATAGCCCAAATTATCTTTATTCTGCTCTCACACGTGTTTGATACTTTGGCCGAGTATAAAATTCTGGACTGGATACCATTTTTCTTCAAAAATTTTAAGGCATTCTCTTTCATCTTTTTGTGTGTGTGTGTGTGTGTGTGTGTGTCTGTGTGTCTGTGTGTCAGAGTTTTGCTCTTGTTGCCAAGGCTGGAGTACATGGTGTGATCTCTGCCTCCTGGGTTCAAGTGATTCTCCTGCCTCAGCCTCCCAAGTAGCTTGGATTACAGGCATGCGCCCCCACACCTGGCTAATTTTGAATTTTTAGTAGAGATGGGGTTTCACCATGTTGGCCAGGCTGGTCTTGAACTCCTGGCCTCAGGTGATGCCCCCATCTCAGCCTCCCAAAGTGCTGGGATTACAAGAATTTCACTTTCATTTTTTTCTATCAAAAAATCTGGGTCAGTGGGGTACAGTGGCTCATGTGTGTAATCCCAGCATTTTGGGAGGCTGAGGCCAGCGAATCACTTGAGCTCAGGAGTTGAAGACCAGCCTGGCCAAGATAGTGAAACCCCATCTCTACTAAACATGCAAAAATTAGCAGGGCATGGTGGTATGCACCTGTAATCCCAGCAGGTTGCAGTGAGCCAAGATCACACCACTGCACTCCAGCATAGGCGACAAAGGTGAGACCCTGTCTCAAACAAGAGGAGAGAGAGAGAGCACGTGCATGTGAAAGAAATCTAACACCATTCTTCCTGATTCTGTATATGTATCTGTGGTTTTTTTGTCTCCGAAAACTTGTGGAATTCTGTTTGACCTGAGTGCTCTAACATTTCATAATGAAGGGACTAAGTGTGCGTTTACTCTCATCCATGGGCTGGGCACTTAGTTTCAATCTGGAAACGTCATTGTATCAGGTCCAAATACATCATTCACAGTTATAAAGCGTTCAAATAAATATTTGTTGGGACAGAGCATGGTGGCCCATTCCTGTAATCCTAGCACTTTGGAAGACTGACACAGGAGAATCGCTTGAGTCTAGGAGTTTGAGACCAGTCTGGGCAATATGGCAAAACCCTGTCTCTACCAAAAATACAAAAATTAGTTGCACGGTGGCAAGCACCTTTAATAGCTACCTGGGAGGCTGAGGTGGGAGGATGCCTTGAGCCTGGGAGGTGGCAGTTACAGTGAGTTGAGTGCACTCCAGCATGGGTGACAGACTCAGACTCCTTTTCAAACAAATATTTGTTGAATGGAATTAACAAATGATTGGGACAGACAGTAAACAGAATCTACTCATATCTTTCAAATCCCTATTTAATAAAGAGCACCTATGTTTTATCCTCCCAACAATACAAGTGCTAGATGTGAGGCAAGAAAAACAATAAGGAAATATATGAGAAGTAAATAATACACATTGATATGCTGGTCAGATTTTTTTCCTTTCGCTATGTTGCCCAGGCATGTCTCAAACTCCTTAGCTCAAGATTCTCCCACCTCTGCCTCCCTAAGCCTTGGAATTATAGGCGTGAGCCACCATGCCCAGTGCTATTCAGATTTTTTTTTTTTTTTTGAGATGAAATCTTGCTCTGTAACCCAGGCTGGAGTGCAGTGGCACCATCTCGGCTCACTGCAACCTACGCCTCCTGGGTTCAAGCAATTCTCCTGCCTCAGGCTCCCCAGTAGCTGGGATTACAGGTGCCCACCACCACACCTGGCTAATTTTTGTATTTTTAGTAGAGACAGGGTTTCACTCTGTTGGCCAGGCTGGCCTTGAATTCCTGAGCTCAGGAGATCCTCCCCCCACCCCCTCACCCCACCTTGGCCTCCCAAAGTGCTGGGATTACAGGCATGAGCCACTGTGCCCAGCCCAGATTTATTAAGCAATAGTGGTGCATTTCATGCACAGGTAGCAGCTAATCTAGTAAAAATTATCCTCCACAAATCATTGGGAAAAAGGTGACAATTTTCTACTTTTCCTTTATGTTCAGGAGCATCAGCAATATATAACTCAATGTCTACACAGGTCTTTGTTACACAACACGAGTCACAAAATGTTTGTCACCAAAGCAGGATAAGTTTTTAAGCTTTTAATAGCAAGAAACTGGTTTGAAGAAAATCTTGCAATTACAAAGTGATTTTTTTTTAAATGTGTTGTTGAGAGAAGCAACTTGTCATGTAGTTATTTATTGTATCAGTTATTTTGCCTCGTTACCCTGAACTCCTATCTCTAACCTCAAACTAAACATTTTATTTGAGATCTGTTTATTTTCTTATCTGATTCTTGGCCATATATCTAACTTCCACATCCTCTTGGTCAGGATTCCGAGTGCATCTTAAGCTTGCTTCCCGTAAGTTATCCCCAAATGCCAAACGTCTTATATAAAAAGAAGGTACAGTCCCTATCCCACCGCAAACTCTCTTATTTCTCATAGCTGGATCATCCTATGTCACTAACTATTCCATAACATTTAGCAGTTGCACACCAGGAATTAAGCTAGGTCTAATTTCGGTCTTTGCCCTTAAGGCGTCTAGGCTGCAGTGTGATGCTGTAAGGATCCAGTGAACACTGGGGCCCCGGAGCGGGGTGACTAATCCGTGAGCCCGGTGTTCTACATATACAGTACAGGGCCATTTCATCTTCACTCCAACTTAAAAGAAAAGGACTTTTATCATCATGTTTGCCAGATGAGGAAGCTGAAGCTCAGGAAGGTTTGAAACTCTGCCGGACCGAGTTGGCAGGAGGCGAGACGGGGCTCTAAGCCCAGCTCCCGGAGCTTCCCAATCAAGCTGCGTCCACGCGGTTAGGATGCATCGCGTGGGCCTTGGGGACAGGCAGAGCAAAGGAGAGCTTTTTCCCATCGGCTGGGGGAACAGCGCTCAGGGCCAAGCGGCGGTGGGTCCGCGACGAGGCGAGGGGCCGGGCCTGGGGAGGGGCCAGAGCCAAGCGCAGCTCCCTGTCTCCCGCCTGGTCTTTCTTCTGGTGGGCCCGCGGGGCTTCCACTGCCCTGGGATTGTAGCTGGGACTGTAGCTGGTTCCAGATCCTGCCGAAGGCAGGTCTTCTTCTGGAGGCGGGTCGCTCAGAGGAATGACCCGCAGCAACCGCTGCTCAGTTCAAAACCGCGTCTTTTTCATTCTGAAATGAAATTCGTAGTTGGAGAAAACGGGCCTCGCTAGCACAATTTACCAGCAAGACGGGCGCTCGCTGCAATCCGTGAGGAGAAAAGGAAAGGACGAATTTATAACGCGGTCACGAGAGCCTCGACGCGCCTCGGGCCGCGCCCGCCGCAGAGTCGCATCCTGGGGAGCGCGGGCCCAACGCCAGGGGGAACAACGCACGGCGGGCGCTGCAGTGATGGGGCCGCCCCGCCGCACGAGGCTCGCTCCTTCAGCAGGGCCGCACGTCTGTCTTGCGCCCCGTCTTCGCCACCCCAAACTCTCCGGCGGCGAACAACGCCTCCCAGGGGCGGGTCCTCGGCTGCTACCGCAGGCGGCGGAAAAGGCGCGTCCGCAGCTCGGGAGACAGAGGCGGGGTCAGGGCCGGAGAGAGGCGGCTCCGGGGCCTAGAGAGCTGGCGGGGAGGAGGACCCGCCCCCCGCCGGCCACATCCACTCCCTGCTCTCTTCACTGTGAACACGCTGCCCCGGCGTAAAGCGTCCCTAGCCATCCTAGGCGCACCTGTTTCTGTAGAAAACGTGTTTTGTGTTTCAAACATTTGTTTGTGTGAAAAGAATACTTACTGCTAGACACCAGCAATCAGTCCCTCCACCATCAGAGAAGATCACTGTAAACATTTAGGGATCCACCCTTTGAAACTTTTCCGAGGCACGTGATGCACACACACACATATAATGGGAG
Source organism: Callithrix jacchus (assembly GCF_049354715.1). Lineage (NCBI taxonomy): Eukaryota > Metazoa > Chordata > Mammalia > Primates > Cebidae > Callithrix > Callithrix jacchus. The sequence continues at coordinate 6,264,986 of NC_133515.1, forward strand.
TAAAGCATAGCATGGTCTTTGTAACCTGCTTCCGCCCCCCCGTCCCCCACTTAATAGGTTATGGACTATTTTTTATGTTAACAAATGCAGATTCACATAACCTATTTTTACATATACAGCATATTTGTATATTTTTGTAGTTATATTGTATAATGAAAATATGTGTGAGATTCACACAGTTTTTTAATTTTGGTAAAAAAATAATAATTTTGGTAAAGACAGCAGAAATTCATGGTTGTGCCACAGGAATCTTTTACAAAAAGTTTATGGTTTGTGAATCATTTAAAAAATACCTTCATGGACCCATGGCTCAGATTATACCAATGATCATAATTATTTTTCCATCCATAGTGTACAATTCACTCTAGCAGTGGAAATCTTCTCTTTGTGGTCTCTTCACATCTTTTTCCAACGTGAGGCAAGGAGATAGCTCCCCTTCTTCTAACATCAGCAGCATGTTGCAGCATGTTCCTTACCTTACTTCTTGGGTGTCCTGACAACTTGAGTTGACACCCTCCAACAAGCTCTGATTTACTTTAGAAGAGAACAGCACAGTGGGCCCAAATCTGGTTTTTGTTTTTTGTTTTTCTGAGACAGTCTAACTTTGTCACCCAGGCTGGAGTGCAGTGGCACAATCTCAGCTCACTGCAACCTCCACCTCCCAAGCTCAATCAATTCTCCTGCCTCAACCTCGGAGTAGCTGGGATTACAGGTTCAGGCCACCCTACCTAATTTTTGTTTTTTTAGTAGAAATGGGTTTCACCAAGTTGGCCAGGCTGGTCAGGAACCCAAATCTGGTTTTAAGAGTGAAGATCTGGGCTGGGTGAAGCAGCTCATGTCTTTAATCCCAACACTTTGGGAGGCTGACGTGGGAGGATAGCTTGAGTCCAGGAGTTGGAGATCAGCCTAGGCAACATGGAGACATCTCATCTCTAAAAAAAAATGTGGCACATATACACCATGGAATATTATGCAGCAATCAAAAACGATGAGTTCGTGTCCTTTGTAGGGACATGGATGAACCTGGAGACCATCATTCTCAGCAAACTGACACAAGAACAGAAAATGAAATACCGCATGTTCTCACTCATAGGCGGGTGTTGAACAATGAGAACACATGGACACAGGGAGGGGAGCACTACACAGTGGGGTCTGTTGGGGGGAATAGGGGAGGGACAGCGGGGGGCGGGGAGTTGGGGAGAGTTAGCATGGGAAGAAATGCCAGATATACGTGAAAGGGAGGAAGGCAGCGAATCACACTGCCATGTGTGTACCTATGCAACAATCTTGCATGTTCTTCACATGTACCCCAAAACCTAAAATGCAATAAAAAAAAAGACAAAGAAGAATCATTAAAAAAAATGTGTGTGGATCTGAATGTCTTTGTGTATAGTAAACAGAATTGTCTTGGAGTATGAATTCACAGACTAGCGCTTGTTGGAGACAAGCTTTGTAGGCTTTGGTAGCAACTGTACTGTATCTTCTCTGCCCCTGGAGACCTGTCTTCCTCTTCTCCTCCTTACTCTGTACCCTGGGGCTCCCTGCTGATCCAGTTGGTTTTGGCCAGTGGGAGGCACACACAGCACTCTTCCTATGCGGTACCAGAGGATTGACTGCGTTCTCTCCACTGAAGACCCTCTCCATGTAGCCATCCCCTTTGAATTCTGGTAACAAGCTTTCCTCCCCTTTATACTCAAGCAGAGGTTGGCTCCCAGTTGGTATTGACTCCAGGAACATCCATTCATCCCTTGTAGTTGTCCCTCACCCCTCAAACTCTTGTCCTTAATTAAACTCTCCTCAATTATCCAGGTTGAGTATGCCATCAAATTCTGCCAGGGTTACTGATACCCCAGGATTAAAGATGATTTCTTAAAACTGATATTTATGCCTTTCTATATTTCCTAAGCTTTTCACAATGATGATGTTCTTCATTTATGAATTTTTAAAAATGTCATCAAGAAACATTATGAAAGTCCTCTTGCTAAGAGTCATCTGAGCAACTAGTGTTCCAAGGGACTCATTTTAGGAATGTGGCACAAATCACAACCAGAATAAGCTCCTCCTCAAACCTGCAACACTTATCTCTGGGTAGTGGGGTGTCAGGGTAGCTTCTTTCTTCTATTACCCCTATATAGTATGCATTTTTACAATGAATGTAAATAATATTTACCAAAACACAACTTTTTTTTTTTTTTTTTTTTGAGAAGGAATCTCACTCTGTTGCTCAGGCTGGAGTGCAGTGGTATGATCTTGGCTCACTGTAGCCTCTATCTCCTGGGCCTCAGGTGATCCTCCCACCCCAGCCCCTCAGCCTCCACAGGTAGCTGGGCCTATAGGTGTGCATCACCACAACTGGCATTTTTTTTTTTCTGTAGTTTTTGTAAAGTTGGGGTTTTGCTATGTATTTTAGCCTGGGCTTACTAGGCTAGTCTTGAACTCCTGGTCTCAAGTGATCAGCCCACCTCAGCTTCCCAAGTTATTAGAACCATCAGCCTCTTCACTCTCACTCCCTTTTTTTTTTTTAGCTAGGGCTCAGTCTGCTCAGGCTAGAGTAGTGGTGCAATCATGACTCACTGTAACTGCAAACTCCTGGTCTCAATTAAAATCCTGCCTCGGTCTCCTGAGTAGCTGGGACTACAGCCTTGTACCACCATGACTGGCTAATTTCTTTTTTTCTTTTTTTGTGCAGACATGGCCTTGCTATGCTTCCCAGGCTGGTCTCCAACTTCTGGTCTCAATCCTTCTTCCCACCTCAGTGTCCCAAAGTGCTGAGATTACAAGTATGAGCCACCACATCCAGCCATAAAAATATACAATTTTACAAATAGATCACTGAGGGAAATGTGCACTTTTTGATGCTTAAAAGCAAAGGTCAGCTAATTTCTTCTGTAAATGGCCAAAGAGTAAATGCTTTAGTGTTTGCAGGCCAAGAAGCAGACTCAAGATACTATGTAGGTACTTACATAACAAGGGTAAACAAATTTCCACAACATTCTTATTGGCAAAATTCAAAGTATAATAATACATTAGGTACAATTTAGTACTTTTTTTTTTAAGATGGGGTCTTGCTCTGTCACCCAGGCTGGAGTGCAGTGGCACAATCTCTGCTCACTGCAACCTCCACCTCCCAGGTTCAAGGTATTCTCCTGACTCAGACTCCCAAGTAGCTGGGATTATAAGTGTGCGCCACTATACCTGGCTAATTTTTTTTTTTTTTTTGTATTTTTAGTAGAGATGGGGTTTCACCATGTTGGCCAGACTGATCTTGAACTCCTGACCCCAGGTGATCCATCCGTCTCAGCCTCCCAAAGTGCTGGGATTACAGGTATTGTGAGCTATTGCACCTGGCCAGTACAATTTTTTTTTTTTTTTTTTTGAGATGGAGTTTCACTCTTGTTACCCAGGCTGGAATACAATGGTGCAATCTCGGCTCACCGCAACCTCCACCTCCTGGGTTCAGGCAATTCTCCTGCCTCAGCCTCCTGAGTAACTGGGATTACAGGCACATGCCACCATGCTCAGCTAAGTTTTTGTATTTTTAATAGAGATGGGGTTTCACCACACTGACCAGGATGGTCTCGATCTCTTGACCTAGTGATCCACCCGCCTCGGCCTCCCAAAGTGCTGGGATTACAGGCGTGAGCCACCGTGCCTGGCCCGCCAGTACAATTTTTATATGGATCTACTAATGAGACAACAGAATTCTTTTTTGGTAAATAACATGTTACTTAATTGGGGTTTAATATTAGTGCTTCCTATCCAAACTGATTGCAAACTTTCATCTGTTAATAAGCCGATCTGTAATGAGGTTTTACAGATTTTACATATTTCTTTGAAAATGTCTTTTCATGAAGGTGGGCACTGTCAAATACTAACATTAATCCACAAGCATATGATTTCAATTGAGCTTGGAAGGCATTTATATAATTAGAATCTTCTCTTGATATTTGCCTTTTAATATGTCATTACATTGCAGAATAATCAGTTCTAAATGAAGGTTAGAGAGAAGCTTTTCAATTGCAAAGTTAAATGAAGTTTGAAATACGGGACTGTTCTGTTTATTCACACTAATGTCTGACGAACTGCTGGAACTGTAGTTTGACAGTTTGAGCTCAGAAAATATATCCGATGCAAATTTCTGTAGAAATAGAGATCTTGCTTTTGTTTTACCTTTTGTCAGCACAGGAAGTATATTAATCAGCTCAATATCACGTGTGAGTCAAAGAAAGTTGGTTGTTGAAATGACTTCATCACAGTATAAGTGTTAACATATAAGCACCATTTTGCCTCATAATTTTAGATTGAATTCATTAAGAAACAGCATCAAGCAACCAATTTCATTTCTGAACAGACCATGAATTACCACGGTCTAACCCAACAACCTCTTCTTTTTAAGACAGAGTCTTGCTCTGTCCCCCAAGCTGGAGTGCAGTGGTGCGATCTTGGCTCACTGCAACCTCTGCCTCAGCCTCTGGAGTAGCTGGGATCACAGGCATGCACCACCATGCCCAGCTATTTTTTTTTTTTTTTAGTAGAGATGGGATTTCACCATGTTGGCCAGGCTGGTCTCCAATCAAGTAATCCGCCCAACTCCTCAGTAGGCTGAGGCAGGAGAATCACTATAACCTGGGGTGTGAAGGCTGCAGAGAGCTGAGATGGCGCCACTGCATCCAGCCTGGACGACAAAGCAAAATTCTGTCTCAAAAAACCTGTCTTTCAGCAGAGAGATTTTAGTGAGTTAGTATCAGGGGGTCATCACTTCTTTTTCTTTTTGAGTAGCTGACACAGGACAGGAAGACTAAGCGCTCTTTCTGATATCTGAAGATCCCTTTCAGGCTTCCCAGAGTGCTGGGATTACAGGTGTGAGCCACCATGCCCAGCTGAACACATATTTTTAAGCACATGCTTTTACAAATGCTCGTGAGAATGCAGAGAAAAGGGAACTGTTGGGTAAGCTAATACAGCTGCTATGGAGAATAAATGGAGGTTCCTCAGAAAACTACAAGTAGAACTACTCACATGATCTAGAAATCCATTACTTAAAATATATCCAAACGAAAGGAAATCATTATATCAAAGAGAAATCTGCACCCTCATGTTTATGGCTGCACTATTCAGAATAGCCAATATGGAATTGACCTATGTGTCCAACAATAGATCAATGAATAAGGAAAACATGGTATATGTATACAATGAAATACTATTCAGCCATAAAAAAGGATGAAATCCTGTCATTCACAGCAACTTGGATGAAACTGGAGGATATTAAGTGAAATAAGTCAGGCACAGAAAGATAAACACCACACATTCTCAGTCACATGTGGAACCTAGAAAAGGCTGATCTCATAGAAGTAAAAGGTAGAACAGAGGATGCTAGAGGCTGGGAAGGGGAGGAAAAGGTAGGGATAAGGAGGAATTTGTTAAAGGATTCAAGATTATAGCCAGATGGAAGAACTCAGTACTAGGGTTTCACACCACTGTAGGGTGACTACAGTTAACAATAATAGGCCAGGCACGGTGGCTCACATCTGTAATCCCAGCACTTTGGGAGGCCAAGGCAGGCAGATTGCCTAGGCTCAGAAGTTCAAGACCAGCATGGGCAACACGGTGAAAACCCCTCTCTACTAAAATACAAAAAATTAGCCAGGCATGGTAGTGCATGTCTGTAATCCCAGCTATTTGGGAGGCCAAGGCGGGAAAATCACTTGAACATGGGAGTTGGAGGTTTCAGTGAGTCGAGATCACACCATTGCACTCTAGCCTAGGTGACAGAGCAAACTCCATCACACACACACAATAATAATAGTAATAATATATAGTTTCAAATAGCTAGAGGGAGGATTGAACCTTCCCAACACAAAGAAATGATAAATGTTTGAGATGATAGATATGCTAATTATCCTGATCTGAAATAATTATACATCATATGTATGAAACATGACTGTGTACCCTAAATAAATATGTAGCTATTATTTGTCAATTAAAACAATACAACTTAAAAACACATGGTCTTAAACATTATTGTTTTTGCACACTCTGAAGCATATATTTTGCATCTCAACAACATAAGTGAAAAGATAACAGAGACTTTCATTATTACTGCTCCAAATGCATGAATGCTCAATAACCTGTGATCTATTTTTCATAATTCAAGTTTATAAAAAGTAACTTTGGAACTTCAGTTATTGTCAGCCACCAGACAGTTTTTCCTGCTCCACAATTAAATAAGGCAGTATTTTTGGAAGTAATGTACAAGTTGTTTGGGAGCTCCCTATACCTTGCCACTAGATAAGAGGACCTGAAATCCAGCTGGGTGTGGTGGTTTATGCCTGTAATCCCAGCTCTTTGGGAGGCTGAGGCAGGCAGATCACCTGTCAGGAGTTTGAGACCAGCTTGGCCAATATGGTGAAAACCCCGTCTCTATTAAAAATACAAAAATTAGCCAGTCATGGTGGCATATACCTGTAGTCTCAGCTACTCAGTAGGCTGAGGCAGGAGAATCACTGGAACCTGGGGTGGGGAGGCTACAGTGAGCTGAGGTGGCGCCACTGCATCCAGCCTGGGCGACAGAGCAAAACTGCCTCAAAAAACCCGTCTTTCAGCAGAGAGATTTTAGTGAGTTAGTATCAACGGGTCATCACTTCTTTTTCTCGAGTGGCTAACGCAGGACAGGAAGCCTAAGGGCTCTTTCTGATATCTGAAGATCCCTTTCAGGAAACCCACTCTGTTGGTGTTTCTTAAGATTTGATAAAGTTTGTCCAGTCTCCACACTATTTAAAGTTCTCTTTGATACACCCATGTATCAGCAGAGAGCTCTGTAGGTTGGATTCTTACTCCCACGTGGCCAGTGAGTACCAAGCAAGGCCCCAAGTAAGATCTTTGGGTGCTATCTCTTTCATGCGAGTCACTTTGATAGGAGAAAGAGGTTGGGGAAAGACGCCTGAGCCTGGGCGTGAGCTGGGTGGGAAGCACATTTAGGGTGCTGAAACCACCTCTTATTTTCTGTGTCGTTTTGCTCAGGGCCAGCCCGAAGCGAGAATGGCTTTTCTGTTGGTCAGTTCCTAGTTTTGCTACCATCATCCTACCATCCGAATCCTAGTAAGTCTATTCTCCACTGAACTGAGCTGAGTGCAGCTGACTGCAGACACGGCAGTGCCCATTTGCCACCCCAGAGAGGCCGAGCAGCGGCGTGTGTGTGGCCACGGCCCCTCCACTCTCCCAGCAAATTCACGCGGGCCTGCGCGCGGACAGAGAGCGGGTGTGTGGAGGCCGCGGGCCCGGCACACTGGGCCACCGGCGTTTGGGCGGGGAGGAGCCTGTACCGGCTGAGCGGGGAGGAGGAGGAGCCCGGACGGCGGGAGCGGCTGCGGCGCGCGGGCACCCTCGGAGCCGCGTGCTGGGGGTCCTAGGGGCCCACCGCGCTCAGGCAGACGTTCAGATGCTCCGACAGACATGGTCTATACCCCAGGAAAGGGGAGCGGGTCGGTCCACTCCCGCAGACAGGCCCACCGATGAACCGGTCGCCACCACCCCGCCGGGAAAAAGGCATTGACGGTCAGGCCGCGCTGTTTCTTTAAGACCGTGTTCCTACTAACACTGACGGTGAGTAACTTGGTCCTGGGTCTCAGGAGAGATCCCGAGGTGGGATGGGCCCTTGGCCTCCTATGGATAGGCGAGTGAGAGTAAAAATCTCTGGGCGTGAAATTTGGGGAAGTTATGAATGGGGGGAGGGGCGGGATCCGATTTGAGCCAAAGCCCCCAGGTACCTTGTACATTTTAACAGGGTTCCTGGAGAGGGCGGGTAGACTAAGCAAGGCCAAGTTCCAAAGGGAGGAGAGTCCCAGCTGGCTTCAGCGTCCACGAGGCACAGTCCTTCACGAATCTTGGTAAGCGTGGTAGCTTGTGAATTAGGGTGAATGGCAGAAGCCAGGGCTTCGGGGATGGTGGGCGAGGTAGTGGAACTGACCACTGCCGGCTGTCAGGTAGGCCTTGGGCACCCAGTTCTGCAGACAGTTTTCTGGAGTAAGAAGTGGAGCTAGCCAGCCCACACACGGGGTATCCAGTAGCCCCTTAGGAGCTCAGAGGGCACCGTAGCAAGCAGCTGGCAGCACTGTGCCTCCCTGGTGCTCACTGGATAGAAGGGGAGAGGCTGAGTGATGAGGCTCACTTCATTTTGGGTGAGCAGAATGAAGACTGTGAAGTCACAGAGGCAGTGGAACGCTACAGCTGGCTGCTGGGGCAGAGGAAAGGTGTCACCCAGGCAGGCTCAGGGCTTTCTGGCTGTGAAAGGGAGCCTCTAGGATCAGCAGGGCATGTATGGTGCCTATGGTAGACTGATTGGTTGGGTGAGGCCACCCTACCACAAGGGTCCCCCTCCTCATCCTACACAGGAATGAAAACCGTCCCATATCCACTTTATGGAAGCCTAAATACCACCAACACCATGTGGAAGGAAGGCAGAAGAGAGACCAAGTGGCACATCCTGCCACCCTCCTTTCTCCCAAACCTCTTCCTAGGCTGACCACCCTTGCTATGTCCAAGCCCAGCTTTGTGGGCTTTCTGTTCCTCGTGAGTAGCTGATGTTCAGGATTTGGGGTACCAGGGCTCTGGCAAATATGTGCTGGAGAGCAGATGAGTCTGGAAGATGACCACTGACTCCTTCCCTCCTACTTCTCCAGATGCAGAGGCCTCCATGGCTGTGATAAGCCTGCTGTTCTTGGCAGTGATGTATGTTGTTCACCACCCCCTAATGGTCAGTGAACGGATGGACCTGGACACACTAGCCAGGAGTCGACAGCTGGAGAAGCGAATGAGTGAGGAGATGCGTCTGCTAGAGATGGAATTTGAAGAGAGAAAGCGAGCAGCTGAGCAGAAGCAGAAGGCAGAGAACTTCTGGAGAGGAGACATATCCAGTGACCAGTTAATGCTGGGGAAGAAAGACATGGGGTGGCCGTTCCAGGCCGATGGCCAGGAGGGGCCTCTGGGCTGGATTCTGGGAAACCTGTGGAACACTGGCCTCTTTTGCCTTTTTCTCATCTTTGAGCTCCTGCGACAGAACATGCAGCATGAGCCGGCCTTTGATTCCAGCAGTGAGGAGGAGGAGGAGGAGGAGGAAGTCCATGTTGTACCTGTTACCTCTTACAACTGGCTTACTGACTTCCCCTCCCAGGAGGCCCTGGACTCCTTTTACAAACACTATGTCCAAAATGCCATCCGTGACCTGCCCTCCACCTGTGAGTTCGTGGAGAGTTTTGTGGACGATCTCATTGAGGCCTGTCGGGTGCTCAGCTGCCAAGAGGCTCACCCACAGTTGGAAGACTGCTTGGGCATCGGGGCTGCCTTTGAGAAATGGGGAACCGTCCATGAGACCCAGAAATTTGATATCCTGGTGCCCATTGTCCCACCACAGGGCACCATGTTTGTCCTGGAGATGAGGGATCCAGCCCTGGGCTGCCGCTGTGGCTGTGTGCTGGTGGAGTCAGAATGCATGTGCAAGCGTGAGAAACTCCTAGGAGACGTGCTGTGCCTGGTGCACCACCACAGGGACCCCTCAGTGGTCTTGGGCAAGTGCAGTAGCTCCATCAAGGCAGCTTTCTGCACCAGCTTCCACCTAGATGTGTGCAAGACTGTGCAGTGGTTCCAGAACATGATGAGCAATGCCTGGGCCCTTGTGGCCCACAAGTATGACTTTAAACTCAGTCTCCCACCATCTACCACCTCCTGCAAGCTTAGGCTGGACTATCGCTCAGGCCGCTTTCTCTCAATCCACTTGGTCCTGGGGGTGCAACGAGAAGACACCTTGGTCTACTTGGTGAGTCACGCTCCTCATCAGGAGCAGCTCACCAGTGTGGACTGGCCTGAGTCCTTTGTGGCCTGTGAGCACTTGTTCCTGAAGCTGGTGGGGCGCTTTGCCCCTGAGAACACCTGTCACCTCAAGTGCCTCCAGATCATTTTAAGTCTCTGGCAGCATCAGAGCTTACCCCACGGAGCATCCTGCCCCATCCTCACCTCTTACCACTTTAAAACAGCCCTCATGCACCTCTTGGTACGGCTGCCCCTCACGGACTGGGCGCACAACATGCTCTCTCAGCGGCTCCAGGACATTCTCTGGTTCTTGGGCCATGGTATCCAGCAAAGGTCCCTCCATCATTTCCTCATTGGTAACACTTTGCTGCCCCTGACCATCCCGATCCCTAAGACATTTAGGAATGCTGAGCCTGTCAATCTCTTCCAACACCTGGTGCTCAACCCCAAGGCACATTCACAGGCAGTGGAAGAGTTCCAAAACCTTCTGACCCAGGTGAAAACTCTGCCTCATGCCCCACTGGCTGCAGCACCTTGATGTAAAGACCATTTATAAAAAACAGATGAAGGTATTTCTAATTCCTTGGACTACAAAAGCATTTATTTTTTCAGATGTATCAGTGGTATATGTGACTTTCACCTTGCTAGTGGGGGCTATGATAGCTAAGACACTTTAAGGAGTGTGTGAGGTGGTCATGAGGATGAGCCTAATGACCCTGCAGGGCCTAATCAAGGGTGGGTCATCTGAGATTTTCTTCTGCTTAACTTTGATCATGACCCAAAGAAGGTCAAGGGAAATGAATGTTACGGGAGGATCTTGCTGCTAAGGAGTTGAGATCCAAAGGGGGACTGTGAAGTTGTGGTTTTTTAATCAACACTGAATCGAGAGAACCAGAGAATACCTCCATTCTGGCTTATTCCTTTTTGTGATGAACTCCCAATATGTTCCTTGTGAACTGGTTTCCTTTTTGAACTGTTAGTTTAATTCCTATTCAAGCTGGTGGCACTCCATTTTATCCTAAATACTGTGATGGGCAATTTCTCATATTTTAGGATCTAATTTTTCAAAACGTCACTATTTTGAAGGTATATCCAAGGCCAGGCGCGGTGGCTCACGCCTGTAATCCCAGCACTTGGGGGGCCAAGGTGGGTGGATCGCTTGAGCTCAGGAGTTTGAGACCACCCTGGACAACATGGTGAAACTTGTCTCTGCTAAAATATAAAAAACTAGCTGGGCATGGTGGTGTGTGCCTGTAGTCCCATCTACTCAGGAGGCTGAGGCACAAGAATCACCTGGAGGTGGAGGTTGCTGTGAGACGAGATCACACCACTGCACTTCAGTTTGTGCTACAGAGTGAGACTCCATCTAAAAAAAAAAAAAAGAGGGAGAGAAAAAAGAAAATATAATCAAGATGTAAGATGTTTACATTCCATTTTCTTAATTTAATCCTATTTTTATATGCCAATAGAGATGTTTTTATGCATCTGAAAAAGCTACCTAATTTATTAGCATTGATTCACAAATATTAAGTCAACAGTAACCTGTCTCATAATTGAGACAATATGTTTACTATAATCAATGAAATAGCTAACATCTGATGACCTTTTTAGTGCCTGGAGGCAACATAATAAAGGCCTTCACAAGGACAATCTTACTGGGGGCTCTGAGATGAACAATTACTTTGTTTCTTGGGGGAGCCACTTGTTAAATGTAAAGGTTTAGCTGCCATGTTTAGCTGTGCTTTTTCTCAGTCTGGTCATGCCTCCTTTGTATTTTATTTTTTCAAAAATGACAAAGGTATTACTTGAACTGTGTTTGTGGTTTTGAAAGAGGGGTCATCACAATCCAGGTTCATAGTCAGGTTTGTATAGGAAAGGATTGGGAAGCAGTCCACCTGTAAAATCATGATTCTAGAGATATGATTGGTATATTTTTCCCTTATTTCAAAACCATGGGATGCTGAGAAGGAGTGTTAAGAAATGCAACTATGGTTATGGGTATGGTTGTTTTGGAAATGCCAATGCCGTTCTATCTACACTGCCAAGATGATCTGCTGGGGAAAGTAACCTGTCTCCACCGAATTTGACCTCAGTGGGGATCAGATGTTGGCTGTTATGGGCTTCAGTCATAGAATACATACCTTCCCCTCCAGCCAAAAATCAGTTTAAAAATGTCCCAAAGCTGGGTACAGTGGCTCACACCTGTAATCTCAGCACTTTGGGAGGCTTAGGTGGGCAGATCACCTGAGCCCAGGAGTTCAAGACAAGCCTGGGCAACATGTCACGACCCTGTCTCTACAAAAAAATAGCTGGGCGTGTGGTGGCATACACCCGTGGTCCCTGCTACTCTGGAAGTTAAGGCAGAAAGCCTAACCTCCTGCTTGAGCCCGGGAGGTCAAGGCTGCAGTGAGCTATGATAGTGCTGCTGTACTCCAGCAAGCCTGGGAAAAACAGTGAGACCCTGTCTGGAAAAAAAAAAAAAGTCTCCCAGAAGCTGATGCCAGTCAGTATTTTGGGCTCCCAGTACACAATAGCTACTGTGTTCCCACGTTGCCGGTGTCTGTCAGGTACTGCTTTCAAGGCAAGATGCAATGATGGTTCTCTGCTGGTAGGATTTTGGTGTTTTAGAAACATCCATATACTTTTTGTTTAGACAATTATTTGCTGATGTTTTAAGTTACAAGTCAATAAAGGAGACTATTTTCTGTATACATTGGAATCTATGCAGCAACACAGCCAGCAGATCAGCATTCTCACATGCCTGTTCCCAAGAAGTTCATGTTACCCTAATAGCTCCATTCAGTACATCCTGGTATTTCTCAATGTACTTTGAACCAGTCTGCCTTGTGGTTTCCCAGTGGCATGGCCAATAGCCAGAAAAGAATAAGGAAAATCTAGGTGATTAATTCTCATGTTGCCCAAACCAAAGTATCAGCCAAATTAGAAGATCTTAGTGGTTACAAACAATGTGCATAAACTCTGAAAGTCTGCTCAGGTAGAAAGAAGGTGGTATGATTTCTAGGAGTTGGTTGTCTCTAGTCTAATAGATAAAAAAGAAAACAAAGACCAGCTGTGGGTACAGTAGCTCACTCAAGTAATCCCAGCACTTTGGGAGGTCGAGGTAGGCAGATCACTTGAGGTCAATAGTTCGAAACCACCTGGCCAACGTGGTGGAACCTCATCTCTACTAAAAATTTAAAGAAATTTGCCAGGCATTGTGGCAGGTGCCTGTAATCCCAGCTACTCAGGAAGCTCAGGCAGGAGAATCGCTTGAACCTGGGAGGTAGAGGTTGCAGTGAGCTGAGATCACGCCATTGCAATCCAGCCTGGGTGACAGAGTGAGACTCTGTCTCAAAAAAAAAAAGAAAAAGAAAACATAAAAGATGATTACAAAGGGAGCAGTCAGCAAAGCTGGAGTGGGGCAGAGGGTGCAAGAAAGTGTACTAAAAAAAAAATAGTAGTAATGGAAAGAACAGACCTGTAGTGCTCTGGGAATACTCTTACAATTAAAGAGGAAACCTCTCCAGATAGGAAGTTAAGCTTTATTCTAAAACAAAACCTGGCTAGCCCCCAGGATACAACCGCAGTTATAGTAACGGGAATGCTTAGTGTTCACCAAGCTTTCCCAGTGTTCAGGACACTGTTCTGATGGCTTTACATCTGGTAACTTGTTTAATATTCATACTATAACCCCATGAAGTGGCCCCTTCATCCCCTCCATTTTACATGTGAGGAAACTGAGGCACAGAAAGGGTATGCAACTTCCCCAAGGTCACATAGCTAGTAAGTGGCAGAGTCTGGAAGAAACTGTCTGCCCTAGCAACCTTTCAGCTTGGTCTTGGAAATAAAACAAGATGTAAAGGTTAAAGGGTTTTGAAAAGCAAAAAGTACTATATTTTAGAAGATGGTATGTTACTGTTTAGAAATTCTAGAAGACAGAAATTGTTGGTTCTTAGCCCAATCTTAAGGTCAGGAATTTTGTATAACATGCAAAAATTAAAGGTATTTGCTTAGAGGCCAAAATGAATGCAAAGCCATTTCAACTACTTGCCCACTGAGTCCCAGGGACTTGATGGTTTCTATCACAGACTACATCTTTATATAACCCAGTGGCAGACTGGGAGGTCAGGGCAAATTTGAAGCCAAAAGATTTCTTGTTCAGGTGGCCAATGGATAACGCTATTGTTCCTCACCTAAACTAAGGCAGTTTCCCATTTATCTGGGGGAAGTAGAATCTCCACGAAGAGCAAAATGGGGTGGGGAAAGGAGATGACGACGGCAGCTCTGCTTTTCTGGCAGCCCAGGAGCAGTGGAGGAAGCTTACTACTTTACTTTTACACAAATAGAGGTATTGAGCTTTGTACACCACTGACACCAGTGATAAATCATTCACTCTTTTGGCACCCTTCATAGCCCTAACAACGAAACAAAGATGGCATTCAGAGCAGGAGACAAAAGACCTGCTTGCACAAGGCAGCCCTGATCCACAGAGATGCTGGGCATGGAGCTGGCTTTGCCTCCTTGCACGTGAAGCTGGAAGCAGCTCAGACAACTCCATTACCCCCACTGAACAGTCTCAAGGCTCACCTAGTGAGTCACCTAGTAGCTTTCCTCTGCCAGGGCTTCCAAGCTGTTCTTCAGAGGCTCCTGATTCAGTGTGTCACCTCCCAACCCTTGATGCTCTTAGTGTAGATATGGAATCCAGAGGATCACACTTGTCCCAATGACCTCCCTCAGATGCATTCAACAGAAAACAAGTGAGGGAGATGACAGGGACCCTAGCATAGACGAGCAAGTTCAGTGAAGGGGATACTGCCTTCCCTGTTTTATGGATGAGGAAGAAAATGAGGCCCAGAGAGGTTAATGTGCACAATCCAGGATTTAAACTTGTCTTCCAGCTGTACTCATTGAATACATATTTAAGTACTTGCTGTGTCAGCCAGCATCAGGCAGTGGGAAAACCATGTTGAGCAGATATGGCTTCATCTGCATGGAGCTGACAGTCTATGGAGGAGACAGACATGAAACAGTCACCCTAGCGCATGTAAAATTGCAGCTCTGACAAGTTCTCTTGAAGCCTCCAGTATGGAGAGTTGTGCATATCAGGGAAGGCCTCCTTGAGGAAGTAAGGGGAGCGGAAACTTGATTGGAACCATGGGGGTGAAGATGGGGATGAAGAGGATCCTAGCTAGAGGAGTGTGTGTGTGTGTGCAAAGGGTCAGTGTTAGGAGCAGACCTGATGAGGGGAATCTGAAGGCCAGGGGGAGCAAGGGGAGCAAGGTCCCCGAGGAGGCTAGAGAGGCTGCCAGAGTGGGGAGGAGGGGTAGGCAGACCCTTCCAGGGCCTTGTAGGACGCTTAGAGGTTCCCAGGGCAGTGGAACCCCTGAAGGGTAACATTCCAGAAGGAAGTGGTTGGGGAGAAGTGGGAGTGACAGCTCAGATTTGGACTTCCGCAAACAACACTCAGCCTGAGTAGGGGGTCAGAGCAGGCCATTGAGAAGGTAAAGTGGATGGAAGGAGAGAGGCAGGATTGGAGATTTTGAGGAGGTGAAAAGAGGTTGCTTGATAATGGATTGTGTGGGGAGAGAAAGCGAGGGAGCCCCCAAGGATGACACTTGGGGGCTGATTTGGGTTCTCAGGTGGCTGATGGTATCATTTGCTGAGATGAAGTGTCAACCCCTTTCCTCTAACTGACACAGCCGTACACTGAAGATGTGAAGGTGGTCACTAGAAGAACAACAAATAGGCTTTAAAAAGTGGTTTTTGACCAGGTGCAGTGGCTCATGCCTATAATACCAGCACTTTGGGAGGCAGAAACAGGTGGATCACCTGAGGTCAGGGGCTCGAGACCAGCCTAATCAACACGGTGAAACCCCACCTCTACTAAAAATACAAAAATTAGCTGGGCTTGGTGGAGGGCGCCTATAATCCCAGCTATTCAGGAGGCTGAGGGAGGAGAATCGCTTGAACCCAGGAAGTGGAGGCTGCAGTGAGCCCAGATTGCACCATTGCACTCCAGCCTGGGTGACAGAGCAAGACTCAGTGTCAAAAAAGAAAAAAGTGGTTTTCAACAAAGGGTGGAACTTTTTGGTTGACAAAATGACTAAGAGCACTGATGGCATTTAGTGGGCAAATGGTGTCGGAGAGGCTCAAGAGCCCACAAAGAGGGTAAACATCCTATCATGGCAAGAATTGTTTCACCCTGAATGCCAATAGTGCCCTTGAAAAGAAACAGTATAAAAGATGCCAGAAATGAGAGTTACAATAAACCCTAGGATGTGCTAGGGATATTCCTGGGAATCATCCTGGCCTTTACCCCCATAATTCAATCATTAGGGTCATTTTGTGCTCGTTTCGCTTTTTCGACTTTTTTTTTGAAGGGCAGGGGTGGTTTCCAGGAAGCTTTTCACAAGAATCTGAAAACGATGGCCTTCATCTGTTGTTGTTGTTTTTTTTTTTTTTGAGACAGAGTCTTGCTCTATCACCCAGCCTGGAATGCAGTGAGTGGCACGACCTCGACTCTGCAACCTCCACCTCCCGGCTTCAAGTGATTCTACTGCCTCAGCCTCCCGAGTAGCTGGGACTACAGGCGCACGCCACCACATCCAACTAATTTTTTAGACAGGGTTTCGCCATGTGGGCCAGGCTGGTCTTGAACTCCTGACCTCGTGATCCGCCCGCCTAGGCCTCCCAAAGTGTTGGGATTACAGGCGTGAGCCAGCGCGCCTGGCTGCCCTTCATCTTATACTGTATTATTTTATGCTATATTAAATGTACATACAGCATTTCTGCATCAGTTCTTCCCTCGCCTGGAAGGCGCCTCATTCCCTTGTTGGCTCCGGCTCCCTTCCATCCCTCTCCCCCAGGTTTTCAGCGGCTGCGCACACAACACAGGCCTGTACGGGAAATAAACCTTGTTTTCTCGGTCATCCGCCTTGCCATTAGAAAGTAAATTCCACGAAAGACGGGCCCTTGCTCGTCCTGCTCGACACTGGGTCCCCAAGTCCAGTCCTGCACCTAGTGCTCAAAAGGAGGGCGTTTTCATACTATTTTAGGGGGTTCCACACTAGACTACAAGAAGTCCACTCACATGGGGCCCTCAAGCCAGAACGCCTCACTCCCGCGCCACCCGAGCGATCCTTGCCGGCAGAGGCCCGAGGTGGTCTGCGCAGGCGCGTTGCTGGCCCCGCCTCCGGCGACGTCACGCGGCCGTTACGGCGCTCAGGCGTCTAGACGCGCGCAATTTAAAACCAGCTCTGGAGACACCGAAGCAAGATGGGACCTCCAGGCCCAGGTGAGGCCGCGCAATTGGGAGGCGCGGCGGGGAAGGGCCCGGAGTGAAGCAGTGCTTCGGGCGGGCAGGGCTGGCGGGCTGGGCTGGGCGGGGAGAAGAGATATGCTCAGCCTGGGTCTCGGCCCTGCGGCCTTGGGCAGAGAGGGCAGAGGCAGGTGTTGGGGGAGGAGAGGGACGGCCCCTGTACGTTCAGCCAGTCAGGATGCTGCTTTGGCCCGCGTTGGAGCAAGCGCAAGACCTACCGCACTGAGTCCGGGCGCGGGCGGTGGGGCGACTTCTTCACCGGGCTCCTGAAGCATGTTCGATGTCTCTCTATTAAAAAGGTGGTTTTCCTGTAATAAACGTTATTTTCAGGGCCTTGGAAGCGATATGGTTACCGTTGTATGCTTGGCAGGCATGGATTTATTTTTACATTCATTCAAAAGTATTGAGCACTCTCGTTAGGCGCTCCCTCTGAACAAAACTGATAAAATCTCTATATTGTTGAAGTTGAGGAGACAATAAGCAAAAGAAATAATTACAGGTGAGGCTGAATGCTGTGATTGAGAATAGCGGGGGGTTGGGGATGGCTCCGCTAGGGGTTCAGGGAAGATCTTTAGGAAGAGACTAAGGAACATGTTTCAGGCAGAAGGAACAAGTACAAAAACGAGGCAGGGGAGAGCCTGACCTAGCCTAGCCTAGGACCTGACCAGAACATTGTGATCAAGCTTAGTGAGGTCTGACACGTAGACAGGGTTTGGAGGCCTTGGTAAGAGGTATGGAATTTTAGTTACGTTTTGGACATGGTATCTGTGACTTACCGGAGAGACACACTCAGGTGAAGGGGTCTGTAATTACTTAGATGAAAGTTTGGCTCTCAAGGGAGTTATATGGACCACTCAGGGAAGTGGCCCATGGAGTGAGACAAATTTGGATACCATTATCATATAGATCATGAAACAGGTGAGAACACCAGGAAGGCCTTGTACATCTAGGACCAACATTTAGAAGCCGGATAGAGAAGGATGAGCTGGGAAAACTCAAAAGACAGTGGTATAGAAGCCAAGAGTGTTTCGACAAGGAAGGGACTGTCAGCTGTTTCAAATGCTGCTGAATTCCAAGAGAAAGGCCAGAAAAGTGACCATAGGCTTTGGCAACATGGAAGTTGTAGATGATCACAACAAGATAGTTTTCATAAAGTTGGAAAAGGAACCAGACCAGAGTGGGTTGACAATGAGTATGAAATGAGGAAGTCGACATAGGAAGTGTCTTTGAGCTTAGTAACCTTCGGTTGAATGACAGGATGCATAATATGAAAGGCAAGGAGAGAAACGATGGAAAGAAGATTTGGAGAATTAAAGCATGCCTTTAATTCCAAGTTCAGTTTCTTAGACAAGGTTCTCCTTCAGTGCTTCCTATTTCTGTTAGGATCTCTTCTCCCAAAGTCTAGCTTCTTTCCTTAGCCTGTAGCCTGCTGTGCTGACATCCAAATACTGTCTTCGCAAGTCCTCTTGATTCTGTTTCTAAAAATGTCTCTTGCTATTTTTACTTTGTTTTGACCCCAGGTATGAGTTATGTGTTAATCATACTCTTCAGCTTATGAGAAGCCATCAGGGGACACCTGAGGTTCTTGTATTTTATTTATTCCCTTTTATCCCTATTCACGACCCCTATTCTTCCCTCACATGGGCAACCATTTTGTGTTTGTTGTGTATCACTATTTTTAAAGTATTCCTATTAAATATGTGTTGTACATTATTTTTTCCTTTGTATCATCAATTCTGAACCAGTTGAAGTATAAATTCTTATTCCCATTTGGGGGATGAAACAAATTCTTAGAGCATTTACTCGCTTAAATTTCACCAGCTAGTAAATGACAGAGCTGGGGTTGAATCCAGTCTTTCTGGTTCTTAAACTTGGAAACCTTCCCTAAGGTCTCTCAGTTTGGTCATCTCTCTCTTTCAGTGATCTTGTTTGTTGCTTTACTATAGTAGGCCACAACCACTCACGCATTACCATAGTCACACCCTAGACCTCCTCATTAACAATAGGTGCACTACTCTGTCATCTTAACTTTAAGTACTCCACTTTTTTTTTTTTTTAATTATTATTTTTAGAGGCAGGGTCTTTCTGTGTTGCTCAGGCTGGAGGGCAGTGGCTATTCACAGGTGCTGTCATAGTCCACTGAAGCCTTGAACTTCTGGGCTCAAGCAAACAGCCTCCTGAGTAGCTGGAACCACAGGTGCCTGGCAAAGTACCCCACTTCTCAGTCCAACCTGTATCTTTCTAATTCACTCTCTCTTTTTCCCTGACTCCAACAATTTTTTTTTTTTTTTTTTGAGACAGAGTCTCGCTCTGTTGCCCAGGCTGGAGTGCAAGTGGTTTGATTTTGGCTCATTGTAACCTCTGCTTCCCAGGTTCAAGTGATGCTCCTGCCTCAGCCTCCCAAGTAGCTGGGACTACAGGCATGTGCCACCACACCTGGTTAATTTTTGTATTTTTAGTAGAGACAGGGTTTTGTCGTGTTGGCCAGGCTGGTCTCCAACTCCTGACCTCAAGTGATCCTCCTGCCTCAGCCTCCCAAAATGCTAGGATTACAGGTGTGAGCCACTGCACCTGGCCTTGTTTTTACTTCCTATTTTGGTGGGGGGGAGGTGAGACCATCCTCAAGTCTGCCATTGCACCTGCTCCTTACCTGCATCTGTGCCTGTTCCTCTGCCTTTTCTGTTTTTGCTGAAAACGGGCTCTCTGTGATCTCTACAAAGGCAACCTCTTTACCTACTTGAGTACATTGTTCTGCAAATTTTACCCTTTCTTTTGCATGATAACTGTGATAGGCTGAATAACTTTCCCTATAAGATGTCCAGAACCTGTGAATATGTTATCTTACATGGTGAAAGGGATTTTGCACATGTGATTAAGTTAAGGCTCTTGGGAAGGAGAGATTATCGTGGATCATCTGGGCGGGCCTGGTGTAATCACAACGCACCTTATAAGAGGAAGGTAGTCCTGTCAGAGTGGGAACAGATGTGATGACAGAAGAGGTAAGAGTGATTGGGGGACAGTGAGCCAAGGAATATAGGCAGCTCTGAAGCTGCAAAAGGCAAGGAGCAGATTCTCTCCTAAAGCCTCCAGAATGAATGTTACCCTCTATAGCTGCAAGAAAACACATACATATATGTTGTTTAAACTGCTAAGTTTGTGGTCATTTGTTACAGCAGCCATGGAAAACTAATACAATCTCTTCTTTTTTCTACCATGCTGAGGGTTTTTTTTTTCTATTTAAAAAATTTCTCACTTCCCTTTCAACTCTGACCCTCTCATTTCTCTCCTCCCTTTTGCTACTGTAAATCATCCTTGAACACCTGTCAGTGTTTGCTGTCTCCAATTTCTCTTCTGCCATCTTCTCTTGAACCACTCCAGTTCAGCTTTCTCTCTTACTACTCTAGGAAAACTATTTTTGTCAAGATCACCAGTAACCCTAGGTTGATAAAGCCAGTGATGAGTTCTCAGTCCTCATCTATATAGTTTATCACATCCTCCTCCCCTGAAAGACTTTCTTCACCTGGCTTTTAGAATGCCACATTCTCCTGATTTTCTCCCTACTTCACTAGTTACACATTTCCCACCTCTTCTGCTGGTTTCTCCTTCTTTCCTACTCTTTATTTTTACTTATTTATTTTTTGTGACAGAATCTCACTGTGTTGTCTCAGCCTCCCAAGTAGCTGGGATTACAGGCACCCACCACCATGCCCGGCTAATTTTTGTATTTTTAGTAGAGAGGCTTTCACCACATTGGCCAGGCTGGTCTCGAACTGCTGACCTCAAGTGATCCGCCTGCCTCAGCCTCCCAAAGTGCTTTCCTGCTCTTTAAACCTTTAAAGTGTTCTGGGACTCAGCCTCTTTCTCTCTCTACTCAGTTATTTAGAGATCTTATCTAATATTATGGCTGTGAATACCTTCTACATGCTGGTGACTTCCCAGTGAGTGTTTCTCACCTGGAACTTTCCCTAAATCTGAGAAAAGATATTCTCTCTGGGATTAGATATCCACCTGTCTACCCCAGTTGGATGACTAATAAGCATCTTTTTTTTTTTTTTTTTTGAGAGTTGTGTTCTTGTTGCCCAGGCTGGAGTGCAATGGCTTGATCTCTTGGCTTATTGCAGCTTCTGCCTCCTGAATTTAAGCAATTCTCCTGCCTCAGCCTCCCAAGTAACTGGGATTACAGGTGTCTGCTACTATACCTGGCTATTTTTTTTGTATTTTTAGTTGAGATGGGGTTTCACCATGTTGGCTAGGCTGGTCTCAAACTCCTGACCTCAAGATAATTCACCTTCCTTGGCCAAGTGCTAGGATTACAGGCATGAGCCACCATGCACCAGGCCATAATAAGTATCTTAGCCTAACATATCCAAAATAGAGCCCTGACCTTGCCTCTTTTCCCTGCAAATATGCTTTCCTATATCTTCCTCTCTCAGAACATGGCAGCTCCGTTTCATCAGTTGTTAGGATAACCTTGCAGTCATCCTTGAGTTCCTTGTTTTCTGTCATGTCTCATATTTGATCAGGAAATCATGTCAGCTACATAAGACTAAATCCAGTGTCAGAACACTTCTCACCTCCTCCACTGCCACCTCTCTGGTCTGAGGCACTGTCATCTCTTGTCCTAGCTATCAGCAGTTGCCTTCTAACTTTCTCCCTGTTTGTCAATTCTTGCTCCCTTTTCAGTCTGTTCTTAGCATCACAGTCAGAAGGATCCACCCAAAGCGTTAAATTAGGTCACTTGATTCCTCTTCTTATCATGGTCCAATCACTCCCCTTCTCGTTTTATATTCAAAACCAGGTCTTTACAGTGGCCCATAGATAAAGCTCCCTTACCCCTCCCAGGTGTCCTTCCCCTTGTTCTGGCTAATTGGTGTTCCTGTTGGTCCAGGCCCTGGAAAGTCTGACACTCCTCAGGCTGCTGTGCCACTCCCCTGGATTACTCCACTTGAGCCACATTGGCCCCCTCAGACATGCTAGCCTGTTTCCACCTTTGTACTTGCTGTTCTGTTTGTTTTGATGTAATTTCCCCCAAGTATCTGCGTGGTCTTTATTCTTCTTTTTTTTTTGAGACGGAGTTTCGCTCTCGTTACCCAGGCTGGAGTGCAATGGCACGACCTTGGCTCACCACAACCTCTGCCTCCTGGGTTCAGGCAATTCTCCTGCCTCGGCCTCCTGAGTAGCTGGGATTACAGGCACGCACCACCATGCCCAGCTAATTTTTTGTATTTTTAGTAGAGACGGGGTCTCACCATGTTGACCAGGATGGTCTTGATTTCTTGACCTCATGATCCACCCGCCTTGGCCTCCGAAAGCACTGGGATTACAGGCACATGCCACCATGCCCAGCTAATTTTTTGTATTTTTAGTAGAAACAGGGTTTTGCCACGTTGGCCAGACTGGTCTCAAACTCCTGACCTCAAGCAATCTGCCCACCTCCCAAAGTGCTGGGATTACAGGCATGAGCCCACCGTGCCCAGCTTACATGGTCTTGATTCTGACGTTGCCTTTCTGGTGAAGCCCTTCTTGACCACTGTATTTAAAATGGCCTCCCACCTCTGTTCCCAAATCTTCCTCGTTCCCCTTCTATGATTTACTTTTTTTTTTTACCATAGCATTTATCTCCATCTTGTATCTCCATTTCACATTTCATATTTTCTAACTTAGGAAAATGTTCATACAGGAAAATTGAAAGACTAAAACAGTAAACACCTTTGTGTCCACCACTAGATCCAACAGTTGCTAACATTTTGCTGACTTTTTAATATTTACTTTTGGCAGATCTAGTTGAAAGTAAGTTGTATACGTTCTGACACTTTACCCCTAAATTTTTTATAATGCATCTCCTAAAAATGACATAATTATAATATGATATAATCATAATATCACTGTTATACCCAAGACAGTAAAAATCAGTTCCCTGATGTTATCTGATAGACTATATTCCAAATTTCCCTAATTATCCTCAAAATGTTGTTTATAGTTTTGTTTATAGCTGATTTTTCTTTTTTGGGCCAAGGATTAGCTCAAAGCTCATAAATTATTTTTGATTTTTATAACTGTTTTCTTTTAATCCAGAAAAGTTCTTTTACTTTTTTTCCTTTCTCTTTTCTTTTTTTTTTTTTTTTTTTTTTTTTGGTAGAAACAGAATGTTGCTATGTTGCCCAGTCCATTTCTTTTTTTTCCTTCTTTATTTTTTATTTTTTATGGATTGGAGGTTTCAGTGGGATGGGAGAATCACAAGGAATCAGGTGTTCAGAGGAATGTATTGAGTAAAGGTGAGGAACTAGGATGTTGCAAGGTAAAAAAATGAGAGAAGGAGAGGAAGAAAGAGGAAGAAAAAGAGGGAGAGAGAACAAGAATATTGCTTCATTCTAAAAATGGGTATTAATAATGGCCGATCAATATTTTGTGTATTTAAAATGGAGAACTCTATAAATATTTATTGAGTTTACTTGTTCCGGATCTGAATTGAAGTCCTGGATATCCTTATTAATTTTCTGTCTCGTTGAGTCTAAATCTCGTTATGGGTCTTATGTATCTGGGTATTAAGATCTCTTATTGTTGCATTGATCCTTTTACCACTGTATCTTTGTTGCTTTGAAATCTATTTTATCAAATGTGAGAATTGCAACTCCTGCTTTTTATTTATTTATTTTTGCTCTCCATTTGGTTGGTAAATTTTTCTCCAACCCTTTGTTTTGAGTCTTTGTGTATCTTTGGATATACTGTTAGGTTTTGGCTGTATCTTTTGATTGGAGGATTTAGTCGATTTAAATTTAGGGTTACTGCCATTTGATGTTAACTGGCTATTTTATCCATTCGTTGATGTAAATTCTTCTTTATGTTGATGCTCTTTACTTTTTGGTATATTTTTAGAAAGGCTCATACTGGTTGTTCCTTTCTATGTATAATGCTTCTTTCAGAAGTTCTTGTAAAGCAGGCCTGGTGGTAATAAAATCTCTGAGTACTTGCTTGTTCATAAAAGATTTTATTTTTCCTTCAATTGTGAAGCTTAGTTTGGCAGGATATGAGATTCTAGGCTGAAAATTCTGTTCTTTAAGTATGTTGAATATTGGCCCCCACTCTCTTCTGGCTTGTAGGGTTTCCACTGAGATCTGCTGTAAGTCTAATAGACTTCCCTTTGTGGGTAACCTGGCCTTTCTCTCTGGCTGCCCTTAGTATTTTCTCCTTCGTTTCGATCCTGGTGAATCTAATGATTATGTGCCTTGGGGTTGCTCTTCTTGAGGAATATCTTTGTGGTGTTCTCTGTATTACCTGGGGTTGAATAGTGTCCTGCTTTGCTAGATTGGGAAAATTTTCCTGGATAATATTCTGAAAAGTATTTTCCAGCTTGGATTCATTCTCTCCATCACATTCAGGTACACCAGTCAAACATAGATTGGGTCTTTTCACATAGTCCCATATTTCTTGGAGACTTTGCTCATTCCTTTTCATCCTTTTTTCTCTATTCTTGTCGTGTTGTTTTATTTCATTAAGTTGGTCTTCGACCTCTGATATTCTTTCTTCTGCTTGATCCATTCTGCTATTTAAACTTGTGCATATTTCACTAAGTTCTCGTGTTGTATTTTTCAGCTCCTTTAGTTCATTTATATTCCTCTCTATATTGTCTATTCTTTTCAGCATTTCATCAAACCTTTTTTCAAAGTTCTTAGTTTCTTTACATTGGGTTAGAACAAGTTCTTTTAATTCCCAGAAGTTTCTTATCATCCACCTTCTGAAGCCTACTTCAGATAATGGAACACAGTCCTTTTCCATCAGGGCTTGTTTTGTTGCTGATGAGGAACTGCAGTCCCCTGTAGAGGGAGAGGGGTTCTGATTTTTGGGTATTCTCAGCCTTCTTAGGCCGGTTTCTTCCCTTTATTATAAATGTATCCATCTGTTATCTTTACAATTACCGCCTTTCTAATTAGGTTCCTGAGTCGACGTCCAATTTATTGATTCCCAGTGCTGGGATTCAAGCAACCCACTGCGCCGGCCAAAATAGCAGCTATAAGACTGATGGTGCTCTTCTGCCCGGGAATCTCTGGTCTGGCTTCCTTCTTGAGTCCGCAACAAGCGGCTCTGCCTTCCCGGAGCTCCAAACACGGGTCAGTAAGGGAACCAGTCCCGTTTACTCTGCATGAAGAGCTGCCGCGCCAAGGCGTGGGCAAAACCGCTGCACCAGCCACAAGAGTTGCGCTGGCGACCCGTGGGGCTCCTCCACTAGAAATCTGCTGGTCCGTGAGCGACAAAAATTCGTCTGAAAGTGTGGCGTCCTCTCGTTCTCTGAGCTTTCACTGGGAGCTACAATCCTGAGCTATTAGTGATCAGCCATCTTGGATCTCTCCTCTCTTCTTTTTTTTTTTGAGATGGAGTTTTCCACTTGTTGCCCAGGCTGGAGTGCAGTGGTGCAATCTTGGCTCACTGCAACCTTCACCTCCTGGGTTCAGGCAATTATCTCGCCTTGGCTGGGATTACAGGCACCTGCCATCATACCCAGCTAATTTTTGTATTTTTAGTAGAGATGGGGTTTCACCATGTTGGCCAGGCTGGTCTCAAACTCTTGACCTCAGGTGATCAGCCAGCCTCAGCCTCCCAAAGTGCTGGGATTACAGGCATGAGCCACCATGCCCAACAGCCCAGGCTGTTTCTGAGCTCCTGGCCTCAAGTATTCCTCTCGCCTCTGCCACCCAAAGGGTTGGGATTACAGGCATGAGCTACCATGTCCAGCCTTTTTTTTTTTTTGGTTGTTATCTTTTAAATTAAGAGACTAAGCCAGTTTTCTTGAAAACTGCCCTGCATTCTATATTTGTTTGAGAGTTTCCTTGTGATATCATTTAACTTGTTCCTCGACCCCTTGTTTTTCTTATAAACTGCATGTTCAAGATCTAAAGTTCTTTGGTTAAATTTAGGTTAAACATGTTTGGTCAAAATATTTCCTGGATGATGCTATGAATTTCACATTGTGTCACATGAGGAGATGAGTTTCAGACTGATTTTTAGTGAGGCAATATTTGACTGGATGATGCTATGAATTTCACATTGTGTCACATGAGGAGATGAGTTTCAGACTGATTTTTAGTGAGGCAATATTTGACTGGATGATGCTATGAATTTCACATTGTGTCACATGAGGAGATGAGTTTCAGATTGATTTTTAGTGAGGCAATATTTAACTGGTTAATACCGTGACTGGTAGAGTTTTTATTGTAAAAGACATTTTTCCCCTTGCAGTTAGCAAGTAATTTGGATGATTCTCTGGAGCATTCTATTTGTTTTATATGTCTATGTTGTTTTTTCTCTGTCTGCTTGCCAAGATAGGGAGGAGCTGGGATTAGAGCCCAGCCTGTCTGACTCTATATCCCATATCTCACCCTTGTCTCAGCATCCGTCTCTCCCTTACCTGGCATGATGGGTTATATGTATCTGTTGTCCAGTTAGTTTATGAGCTTATCAGAGGCAGCAACGTTATATTATCCATCTTTATATCAGTGCAGTACTTATATTCACAATAGCTGCAGAGTGGATATTTGTCTGAGATTAGCAGGGAAGCATCAGAAACTTATGGCCTCCCTCCTCCAAGAAACACAAACTCTAGAAGTTCTATTCATTAAGTATTAGAGTTAGAGAAGATCTTAGTGGAGAGTGTGTGGTGAACATCCACCCCTGTGACAGTCTCAAGTCTTCTTTGGATATAGGAAATGTTCTCTTGAAAGTTTCTTGAGCAAGTATTTTGTTCCAGCACTGCTAGCCACAATCAATAACTCTTCTTCAGAGATCCGAGGACAGCCACACAGTGCCTCCTCCCCTTCAGAGCGGGTGTTCCCGATGCCCCTGCCCAGGAAGGCCCCTCTCAACATTCCTGGAACCCCAGTCCTTGAAGACTTTCCTCAGAATGATGATGAGAAGGAGCGGCTACAGCGGAGGCGCTCAAGGGTCTTTGATCTGCAGTTCAGCACTGACTCGCCTTGCTTGTTGGCCTCCCCGTCCAGCAGGTGAGAGGCTTCAGGGCTGGCTCTCCTTGAGGCAGCTGCCTTGATGTGGGCTGTGTGGGTCTAGGTATCTCCACGAAACTTCATGGGTCTAGGTTTTGAAAATTTAAGCTATCATGGACTCTTGCCAGAGTTGTTTTTGTTTTCCATTTAGGAGTATTGATGTTTCAGCTACTATCCCTAAGTTTACAAACACGCAGATCACAGAACATTACTCCACCTGTATCAAACTATCCACAGAAAATGTGAGTATCTGCTGGTTTATTATTGAAGAAGTGATCCCTTGATCACAGGGGAAATCCAGCTATCTTGTTTATGTAGAGAATGTACGATCAATGATGATAATTCTCTGGTGAGTCATCTTAGTGCTGGTGGTTTCCAGTAGTGCTGGTGGTTTTAGTGTTTTTTTTCTGGACCCTTGGTGCTCCTCCTGAGAGGCTGTCTGCTATCTGCTGTGTATCTAGAGAGGCAGCATGGTGCATGAGTTAATAGTAGAGTTCTGGAGCTAGCCTGAGTTGGAGGTTACATGCTTGTAAGCTGTGTGTGAGCCACCCAACCAGTTTGCTTCTGGGTCCTTCTCTGGAGAATGAGGATAGTGCCTGCCTCATGAAGTTGCTTGGAGGGTGACTGAGTCCCTTTGTGTGCAGTGCTTAGAGCAGGGCTTGTACACAGTGAGCATTCAGGAATTTCCCTAGCCTTGAACATGAGGACATGCCTATGAGGATTTGGCTCTTGACAAGTGTTTTAGGGAAGAGAATAGTGACAAGATGTGGGTATTCATTTATAAAGACTTAGCTTCCTCTGTTCAGACTAGTATTATTTGCATGAGCCTAGGCTGTAAATAACAAACCTTTCTGCAATTTTCTGTTTTCAGAAAATCACTACCAAGAATGCTTTTGGTTTGCATTTGATTGATTTTATGTCAGAGATTCTTAAACAGAAAGACACTGAACCAACCAACTTTAAAGTAAGAAGGATGTCTACTTTCTCTTCTGAATTAACTGATGATGAATTTCTACTACTTAGCATAACACAATTGAATTCTGCAAATACATGAGAGCCTTCTCATTTAGACATTATATTAATTTACTTTCTTTTCCTAAACTGATGAAATACAGAGACAATATATATTCTGTTTATTCCCTATCAGTCATAGAGTGATCTTTGTCATTGTCATTTACTTGGGGCAAGTAAGTATTTTATGAAGCTTGCTGTGTTTTACCTGTTCAGAAGTTCTTCTTCATGCATCTTCGTGAGTACAGCTTTGATTGTTTGACCAGGTGGCTGCGGGTACTCTGGATGCCAGCACCAAGATATATGCCGTGCGCGTGGATGCCGTCCATGCTGATGTATATAGAGTCCTTGGGGGGCTGGGCAAAGATGCACCATCTTTGGAAGAAGTGGAAGGCCATGTTGCAGGTAGGTGGGTAGGGATTTGGATTTACCTGGCTTTTTTTAGGGCATACCAGGTAGTTATTTGAGTAATAGTAGAAGGGGGTTACAAGAAGTTAACGATTTCATTTTCTTGAAGACAGGACATTTTTAGAACTATATATGGTCTTACATGAGAGGATACTCAAACGCTAGAGTTATGTTTCCTTGAAAAAGAGAAGGGCCTTATAATAGCATTTATATTTTATTTAGACCAGGTTGAGTAAACATCACCAACTAAGGAGCTTGTGATCTGGGGTGGGGGTCTTTGGAAACTGACTTGCTTAAGAAGCCAAATCTAATAGTTTGGTTTCTCTATAAGTTGCAGATTAAATATGCCTGATGCTTTGAGAGAACTGCATGTTTTTTTTTTTGTTTTTTTTTTTTTTTTGAGACAGGGCTCACTTTGTCACCTAGGCTGGCATGCAGTGTTGTGATCTTGGCTCACGGTAGCCTCTGGCTCCCAAGTTCAAGCGATCTGCCTGCCTCAGCACCCCAGGCAGCTGGGACTACAGGTGTGCATCTCCATGCCTGGCTAATTTTTGTACTGTTTTGTAGAGACAGGGTTTTGTCATCTGGGGCAGGCTGGTCTTGAACTCATGAGCTCAAGCGATCCATCTGCCTCAGCCTCCCAAAGTGCTAGGATTACAGGCATGAGCCACCACACCCAGCCTCACATGTTTAAATTACGACCATTCTTTTGGGTTTTGAAAAACTTGAGTTAGTAAGTTCATCATCACATGCATAAAGCAGCCCTTGCAGTACGCAGTTGTATTTCTCCTTTCAGATGGAAGTGCTACTGAAATGGGAACAACCAAAAAGGCTCCAAAACCAAAGAAGAAGCACTTACACAGAACCATTGAACAGAACATAAATAACCTCAATGTGTCTGAAGCAGATCGGAAGTGTGAGGTGAGGAACTGGGTGCGCAGTGTGGTTTCTGACTAATTCAGAACCTTAGGGGCTGAGACTTGGCAGGAATAAGGCTGCCTTGTTGGTATGTGCCTGTTTAAGCCTCAAGGGAGTAAAATATTCAACTGATATCTCTGCATTATCATCCTTTAGCTTGATAGTAAAGACTAAAAGTAGTCCCTCAGTGTTTCAGAATTATTGGGAAGGAAGAGACTGTGAATTGCTGAGAAATCTAATTGATAAAAAGTTAATTTTATTTTCTAGTAAATGTAGCAGTGGTTACATTAGCTAACATTTAATGTACACATAGTGAGCACCATATGCTTCATTAAACCTGTAACCTGTGTTGACTCATTTAATCCTCACAATATTCTTGTATCATTTTAGGAAGAGATAATTGAGGCACAATGACTTGCCCAAAATGACATATCTAGTGAGTGAGGAAGAGTTGAAGCTAAGTGGTCTAGCTCCAGAATCCTAGCTTTAAATTATCTATCTAGCAAATCCTAAGGAATCTGCTTAAACAAATGGTACTGGAGCCCTCATTTATACTTAGCACAGTTCATTTAAAGCAAACAGAGGTTACTACAACTTTATTTTTTAATTCTGCTATTAAAAACATTGTTTCATTGTTTTTAATGAAAACAAAGATAGTATCCTAATACATACTATCTTTGCACTCCTATAGGAGAATATCTATAAGAAAATTCTGAGACATGGACCCAGACCCTGGATAGGGGCATGCTGGCTGGTGCTGGTGTCTCAATAAGGCTGGTTGGTTCTGTGAGTGCCAAAATCTGCAAGTGGGGTTCACCTGCTACTACAGGTGGGCCTTGCTGCAGCCAGGTTAGAACACTGCTGGGTGATGCTCTCCTAACATGCAGCCCGCAGACAGGAGCTAGTGCCCTTAGAGCCTGCAGTCTCTCTCTAGTGCCCCTCTTGGTAGATCCTAACAGCTGAATGTCCCAGATCCCGCATCATAGCCAAGGAGAGAGGGTAGGCTTAGAGCTGAGAGGCAGTAGCTTAGTAACTGGCACATGGTGAAGAGTCATGAGGATTACTGTCAAAAGGCTGTGGGGTGGGGAGATTGTGTGTGTGTGTGTGTGTGTGTGTGTACACATATGTACATATATATAGAGAGAGAACAAATGCAAAATGCTACCTATTGAATCTAAATAGAAGTTTTACAGAGATTCATATTACATTCTTCTGGATTTAAAATTTTTTATGATAAAGGGGAGGAAAGAACTGAAAACACTGAATATAGGCAGTTGTTTTGAAGAGTTTTGCTATAATTTGGAGCACAGTACTGGGAGAGCAAATGGAAGGGAAGGTAAGGCCAAGAGAATGGGAGAAATGACAGCATGTTTTGTTAATGTCAGCAGTCTAGTGGAGAAGGGATTATTGATGATGCAGCAGAAAGAAGAATTGCCAGGGTGATGTCCTTGAGCTGGTAAGAAGGGAATGGAATGGACAGCACAGGTGGGGCTCAGATGACAGGAGTGGGATTCGGGTGTACCCATGGGGGAGCCTTCTGGAACTGTCTTAAAACAGAAACCCAGGTCATCAGCTGACAGTGAGGACTGGGGAGAAAGGCACTGGGGTGTGAGGAGAGGAAAGGGTAGGAAAGAGTTCTCTAGGAGATGGGTGAATAAATGGACTAGGGAGAGATGGTGTGACTGTCAGACAACTTAGGGTCTACTTGAGGGTGGTGACAGATGGATTTAAAATGAGGTCAGTCAGCATGATTTTGTATCTTTCTCCACCCATGATTAGCTGTGGGTACATTCATGGAGTAGGCAGAGAGTTGGGTTTAATATGGGATCCTGTTGAGCTGAGTGAATGGACACAGCTGGAAAGGGGCACTGGAGATAAGAGCATGTGTGAAGGCATGGTTGCAATCACTGCTTAGGGAATTTTGCCTGGGAAGAGAGGGGAATGAGAAACAGTGGAAAGTAATATAATCAGTTGATTATAGGCCTGGTGGGGTCAAAGACTTCTTGGTGTTGGGGACAAGAAGGTGTGAGCTGGAAATGGAGGTGGTTGTCAGAGAGGGGCTCTTAGAATTGAGCATTTGGAGAGGTTGCAGTCACGGTTAATGACTCAACTCAGAGAACGGGCAAGGGAGCAAATGGTGGAGGCAGGGTGGGGGCTCTTACTAGGCTGTCTTGGAGTCCTGGGCTTCTTAGGATGAAGGAGAGGATATCAACCAAGAGACAGTATACTGGATGGATCAACATGGATATTGAAATCAATAAGAGCTACACCAGGAATAAGTTTGGAGACTAGTAATGAGCCATGAACTAATACTAAGATCTTCCGAGAAGAGGGACAGGTTGTGACCTGGGGATTGGAAGATGACTACAACACAGATGTGCAGACAGTGGCAAAGGCTGATGTACTTAGAGCTGGGGGCATTAGCAATTGGGAGAGGATAGTTTGATGCTATAATTATCTGGCTCACCTGTAGGCCACTGGTTTGAGTGCTGTGAAAAGAAAGCAGCCACTGCAGAGGCCCACAGGGGAAGCTAGTCCTCAGGCGGGTACCATGTCTCAATTGGAGCAGTGCCCCTCAGCCTTTTTTTTTTTTAAATCACTTTTGACCCTTCAGATCATTTTAGACATTTTGTGCCTACTCCTTCCCCTTGAAATGAAATACTAAGGAATAAGATTCTGTCAGGGTGGAGGTTAGGATAGGCAAACATTATTGTAACATCTGATATTTTTTTCCACCTTGCCTTTAGGAAACAATTTTCACCCCTTAAGAGTAAAATGAGAACATTTGAGGATACATAAATTAGGGCAAGTAGGTGGGGAGAGTCCTCAGGAACAAAGTGGGCAATAGAGAGAATTTTGCTGATGACTGAGTCTAGAGGGCCCTGGGGAAATACCAGTTTTTGGAGCTGTGGTGGAGTGGGAGGTGGCATCAGAGCTCTGAAGATCTGAGTCCAAGAAATATAGAATTGTGGGTGTCTTGGGTCTTTTTGTGTGATTAATAAATAAGCCAGATAAAGGGCAACAGTGAGATGAATGCCAGTGTTCTTATGGCAGATGGTAGTGGTAAGACTGAGCATGCAGGGGCTAGGGAGGTGGGGCCTTGCCAGGCTTACTCTGAGTGGTGAGGTGAGCAGGGGATTGCTGCTCACTGAGAATGCGGCCTGAAAGGGAGGGGAGAGGTGAGAGTGGCAGGCTCTTGTGGGGAGAGAGAGTTGTATTTTTTCCTTATGTTGTGTGTCAGCTTTGACCGTGGGTGATGCCAGATGTGGAGGCGGATGATATAAAGTTCAGATCCAAGTTCCTCCACCTTAGCTGTATGACCTGGGAAGAGGTGAGGTGTGACTCTCACTGTGTATACTGTAAAAACAGAGAATGCTGACCCCACCCACATCTGGGTTTTAAATTAGTGAATCTGTCAAGGTCTTTAAACATGGTGATATGCTACACACATCTGAAGTGGCATTATTTATTAGTCATAGGGATCCAGAAAGCCCTTTCTACCTTCCCTTCCCTGCCCCAATTCTCCTAATCTGGAATTTATCTTACTGTCTTTCTTTTTTTTTTTTCAAGACGGATTCTTGCTCTGTGGCCCAGGCTAGAGTACAGTGGCATGAAATTGGCTCACTGTAACTTCTACCTCCCCAGTTCAAATGATTCTCGTGCCTCAGCCTCCCATGTAGCTGGGACTGCAGCTGCATGCCGCCATGCCCATCTAATTTTTTTTTTTTTTTTTTTTTTTGTATTTTTAGTAGAAATGGGGTTTTACCATGTTGACCAGGCTAGTCGTGGACTCCTGATCTTAAGCGATCTGCCCACCTCAGCCTCCCAAAGTGCTAGGATTACAGGCATGAGTCAGTGCCCCCAGCCCTTACTGTCATTCTTGCTTTTGGTTCTATAGTGAAATGTTCAAATCAGTCAGGGATTATTAAATACAGGATGTTTTCTAGTCATTGTCTTTCTTACCAGGTAGACTCAATTCTGGGAGCCTGAGGAAAATGGACTGTTTCCCAGGCCTGCATTAGCCTTTCCCATGGTTATAAAGAGAAAAGGAGAGAGCAGCAAGCAGGGCTGCTTCCTCTAAGCCTGATATTGACAAGCTGTGGTATGTTTATGCCAAGTGAAATGAATACTGTCATGAAGAAATGCCAAATACGCCAATCCTAGAAAGCTTTTTTTTTTTGCTCTGTAAGCTGCTGTAAACTTGTATTCACTAAGAGTATGGAAGATAAAAAAGAGGGATGGATTGTCACAAACAGAATTTAAAGCTTCAACTGTTTATTAAACTCTCATTTTCTTTTCTTTTTAAGATGGAGTCTTACTCTGTCACCCAGGCTGGAGTGCAATGGTGCTCACTGCAACCTCCACCTCCTGGGTTCAAGCTATTCTCCTGCTTCAGCCACAAAAGTAGCTGGGATTATAGACATATAGAGTATACCACCACGCCTGGCTAATTTATGTAATTTTAGTAGAGGTGGGTTTTTGCCATGTTGGCCATGGTGGTCTTGAACTCCTGACCTCAAGTGATCTACCTACCTCAGCCTCCCAAAATGCTGGGATTAAAGGTGTAAACTCTCATTTTCTTGGAAATCAGAAAGCAAATGTGCAGATGTATCTAGACCAGTTGGGAGCACTTTTTTATATATGAGCTGATCTCTTTTGAACACAGCTCTTTAGTGTGTGCAAAACAGTTGCCATCATAGGGGATTCAAACATGATTATGCTTCAGTTCTTTATACCAAGAGAATACAGATAGATGAATGCAGGGAAAGTCAAGGCACATACTATAGGAAACCAGAGTTGGTAGGGCTCCGAGTTTATGGAACAGGCAAGACTTGTACTGAGCCTTGAAGGAAGGCTAGGTATCTATCAGGTAGGCATCACCAGGGAGGTGGTTCTAAGCAGAGGTATAAGCAAAAACCACAGCACAGGAAGATTCTGGATAGGAAGCTGGAGAGTGTACGAGTTTGGCTAGAGCTAAGGATTTGCTTATTAGAAATCACCTAAAGAGACCTTGAACTTTGTAATTTAGAGCATTCCAAGGCCTTTTATTGTGGTCCTTGCTTACTGTGGACCCTTGTTTCAGAAGGTTTCAACTACTCAAACTACATAGCCATAATTCATTGTCCCATTGAATTGCTTAGGGATATAAATCCCACTGTGCTCACACATCGTATAATTCTACACACAAGTGAACATTATCATAGTGTTTTCAGCTTTAATGTGGGTCAATGTACAATTTTCATGTTGGCTCTGAAGGGCTGAGTATAATTCCATTAACTACCTACCCAAGACTTATAGGGATGCAAGGCTCCGGGTGGGAAACCATTCACATTTGAAAAGGAAATAGGAGTCAGAGCACTGGTATTTTTAGGATGGGAATTGTGAGAAGCCAGAGATAAGGATCATATTGCTGGCCCTGGGGATGGAAAGATGCACTGGGAGGAAACCAACCTGGCCTTATGGCTGCCTGAGGGCTAAGGAGACGGAAGAATGTAGAGATGATGCATGTGCTGCTGTGGGATAATGATGAGACGGGCTTATGAGATGGCAGGAGCTGAACCTGAGTTCTGATGAGCTTGAACCCTGAGCTAAGGGGGCCAGGGAAGAGCCAGGGAGCTGTATCTGTGTTGTCGTATCCAAGCCCCACTCTCTCCCTAGGAGCCACGTTCTGGGACATTGGGAAGACCTGTGAACCCAATACCCAACCGCATCTCCTATCTCAAGGTCACCTGCAGAGTCCCAGCAGGGCTTCTACCCTCTTGCTACACATTTTTATGGCTTGCCCTGTCCCTGTAACGTCCAGGTGTATTATAAAGAAGCCATTTGACATAGTGTACACTTGCTACTACATACTGTCTTCTTGAACAGTATATGTTTATTCATCTGACCATAACCTTTTGAACCGGGATTTTACCTGATCAATCAGAAAGCCACTTTTGTTGGGTATGGTGGCTCACACCTGTAGTCCCAATACTTTGGAATGCCAAAGTGGGTGGATTCCTTGAGTCAGGAGTTTGAGACCAGCCTAGCCAACATGGTGAAACCTCATCTCTACTAAAAATACAAAAGTTAGCCAGGTGTAGTGGCACATATCTATAGTCCCAGTTATTCAGGAGGCTGAGGCCCAAGAATCGCTTGAGCCTGGGAGCAGAGGTTGCAGTGAGCCAAGATCATGCCACTGCACTCCAGCCTGGGTGACAGAGCAAGACTCCGTCTTAAAAAAAAAAAAATCCACTTTTGACCATGTGCAGAGATATTTCATTCCAGTGTATACACCTGCTATGGAGTGTGGCTGAATGCATATGAGTTTATATTTCTCTTGGCCACATATCATAAATCTTCCGTTTCTTCTCTCTTTCTGTGTTCAGATTGATCCCATGTTTCAGAAGACAGCAGCCTCGTTTGATGAGTGCAGCACAGCAGGGGTGTTTCTGTCCACTCTACACTGCCAGGACTATAGAAGTGAGCTGCTCTTTCCCTCTGATGTCCAGACTCTCTCCACTGGAGAACCTCTCGAGTTGCCAGAGTTAGGTTGGGTAGAGATGACAGATTTAAAAGGTAAGTACAAGTGATGCCTTTCACCAGAGCATTTCGGTCATTGGAGAATTTTTTACATAACCACAATAAGCTCATCATGCCCTTATGTTGTTTAAATTACCCAGAAGTTTCCGTTGGGATGCCAAATTTGATATCCTTTTGGGACTGCCTAGCAACCCACTCACTTTTGTCTTCTTTGCAGCATGGAGTCTAAAACAGTAAACCATTGCCTCTTGGTCTCAGTACCTTAGGTCACCATACCTTAGGTGCCCACTGTTAGCAGCCAGCTCTCAAAGTCACATTTTGGAGCCCTGGATTCCTCCTGGAGTGTCCGAGTTTGTAATTGGCAAAGGGACTTAGAGAGACCTTTGCCCAGCTAGGGAGGCTTTGTCCTTATTTGCTCCCCATAGGTGGCTCTGAGGAGAAGAGGGCATTGTGAATTGTTTTGAGACTCCTCTGTGGCAGTCTAAGAACTGATCTCTCCTATTATCAGTCCCCATTTTAGTGTCCCTCCCATTCTACACCTCCACCCCTGAGCTGGGGAATCTCCTCAGGACTTTGTAAGGAGGTGCCAGCAGGTGGGAAGGCCAGGTGCTGGCAGTACAGTAGCTACACTTGGGCTCCCAGAAAAGCTGCCCCTTCTGCAGATTTCCACTGCAGTGTCCATACTCTTGCCCAGCTTCATCTCAAGTGTGGTCAGTTTTACACACTGAATGAAATCAATACTCCTCCAGGCTGTGTAGTTGTTACAGCTCCCATTCTTGTTCTTTCTATTCTTGCCTCAATTTTGCTTACTATAACTTTTATGCTAACAATCTATTTTCCAAGTTTATGTTCTCATCTGGGGCTCTAATTCTCTGAGGTAAGTCTTCTCTAGTTAGTTTAGTTTGGGACTAAAAATAAGTTAAAGTACTGTTACATGATGGCCTATGCACTTAGTGTAGTTTTAAGATGAAACATTTGATTTCCCAGCTATAACAGGTCACAGAGTTCATTTCAGAATCAAACGTCTGTGCTTTAGGTTTCTCCTCTAGTATTTTAATAAAATTTGTGCGAAGACAGTGCATAGCCTCACTCCAGCATGGGTATGGCCTATGCATCCGCTCACTGCCAGGAGAGGCAGGGACACAGAGATTGGCAGCCAGCCAGCCAGCCACTGATGATACTTGAGCCTTTGCTGGAGAACAATGAGGTGACTGTGCTTCTCATGTCTCGTGCCACTTTGTGTCATTCTGAAGGAAGTGAGGAATGCACTTGACCCACTTCTAATCTCTCTTTGTGATCTTGCTGTCCTCTCCAGCATCCTTGCAGCAGTGTGCAGAAGATCGCCAGATCTGCCCTTCCCTGGCCGGGTTCCAGTTTACTAAATGGGACAGTGAAACACATAATGAGGTGTGGTCAACTTTTAGTAGCTCATGGTTTCAGTTAGTTGGCTCGAGATTGGTCCTGCCCAATGGGAACCAAAACTGTGGCATCATCTTTATTTAGCCAGGAGTACAGAAAATATTTCCTTTGGCACTTTTATAGGGACAAAAACCCTGAGGGAGGAGGGGTAGGGTTGTGAACCCCAGCAGGACTCTTCTAGAGGTAAGTGAGTTCCAGGATCAGCTTCTTCTTCCTCTCCTGCTTCCCCAGGGTAAGGCGGCCCTGGCATTAATGGGCGAGCATTTATAATTAGATTTACTTTTGAACATGGTTGTCCCAGTGGCCTCGAATCTCTTAGGCTGCTATGAAGCTTGAGGAATTTCCTGCTGTTTGGGACTGAGTCCCTTGGCACAGAGTTTCCTGAGAAGTTGTTATGTGTAGAGATTTCTTCTGTGTATTTTTAGCATGGCCCCCTTTAGCCTACTTACTATAATTTCCAAAGTAAATGGTCTCCATGGAAAACTGTTTTCTATAAACATGCAGTTAATGGATACAGATTCCTGTTTCATGTTTTACAAAATGTGCCTGACAACAATGCAGCTTCATCCTGTGCTGCACAATATAAACTTCCTCCTCACTGTACTATCGTGAGAATCCTGGCCCAGGCAGGCAGGGGATGGGGAAGTGTATGTAGCTCAGGGAAAGGAGGCTGGAGGCTGAAATTTAAGGGTGAGAAGGACATCCCTCCAGTGGTGAATTGAAGTGGTTATAGGAATGAGAATTAAAGAACCCTCTTTTGTCCCTCCAGTCTGTGTCGGCCCTGGTAGACAAGTTTAAGAAGAATGACCAGGTATTTGACATCAACGCCGAGGTTGAGGAGAGTGACTGCGGAGACTTCCCTGATGGGTCCCTGGAGGATGACTTTGATGCCATTGATGAACCCAACCACACTGCATTTGGGGATCATGAAGAGTTCAGGAGCTGGAAGGAATCCTGCCACGTTCAGAGCTGCCAGTAAGGCTCTCAGAGTCACAGAAAGTGTTTCCATAGGAGTTTTCCATTGGTTCTTTTTTCTTTTTTTTCTAATTAAAAAAAAAATATTTATTTTTTAAATAGAGATGGGCATCTCACTGAGTTGCCCAGGCCGATCTTGAACTCTTGGGCTGAAGTGATCCTCTGACTTTGGCCTCCCAAAGTGCCAGGATTACAGGTGTGAGCCACAATGCCTGGCCTCTATCAATTCTTAACATTTCCTGCTGGAAACTGATTTCCCCTATTATCAGTCCCCTATATTGGCTTGACAGATTTTAGCATCCTTCCCATTCTACGCCTCCACCCCTGAGTTGGGGAATCTCCTTAGGATGTTGTAATGAGGTGCCAGCATGTGGGGAGGCCAAGTGCGTGCTATGCAGAAGCTACACTTGGGCTCCCAGAAGAACTGCCCCCTTCTGCAGATTTCCACTGCAGTGTCAGTACTCTCACCCAGCTTCATCATTGCCTGCTGGGGTGATTGAATTTAATAGCTGATTGGCTGGGCTGGTGTGCTGCGTCATACACTTCAGCTGAGCCTTTCTGTCTCAGAGAAACCACTCCTGGCTTTGAATGTCAGCTTAGCCACTTTGGTTATAGAACTGACATTGCAGGAGTTTGTACAGATTAGAACAATGAAAGTATTTGGAACAAAGCACCTGGGATCTAGTAGCTACATCAGTTACCACATGCATTTTGGTAGCACAGAGCATGCTCCCTTTGTACACACTGCTTATAGCGTGGTTTTTGGTGGCTCCAAGCCACCACTATGCCACCTGAAGGGTAAGCAAGTGGGGGTTAGGCAGTGTTGGGTTACCAGATGGGCAGACTGGGGATGAGCAAGGCAGGGAAAACAAAACCAACCAATAAAATTTAGTATATTTGGAGGAAGAAAGGAGAATTGGTTTAATAACTTAAATTTTTGATTACCCTAGTAAGCAACATAAAAATAACCAGAACTTGGTTGGCCTTTATGTACTTAATAGATTATTGTTTTAATTCTAAATATGATTTGGAAGCAGGGTCCCACACCCTTTAGTGTCATGGTCTTGTAAAAGTCTTGAATGGGCCTGGAGGCAGGAGATTCAATGAGATAAGAGTGAAAAGTCCCTCTGTTAACTTCTATGTCTATAACAGCTTTGCAGGCCTGGGATTGGGGACAGCCATACTGGTTTTGTTTGAATTAAAACAGAAGTTGCTTAGTATAATTTCCCACCATGACAAAAATCTGTTGAAGAGCCCTGCTTGAATATCTTTCCTAAGCTCATTTTATCTGCCCTTGTGGTAAACAATTAAACTGATAATATCTTTTAATTATCAGTAGGAATCTGAGGGGCTGAGCATGTGGCACCTCAGAGTGCCACTGCCCATCCAGGCCCAGTAGCACCTTGCTCTCCAGAATTGTACTATTCACAGAGCTGTGATTTTGCCCCATTCTCATTCTGTCTAAGAATGGGGAAATGATAGGATGATGGGATGAACTCTTATAAAAATGTCATTTTCAAATGTCAGAGAAAAGCTATCACTTTCCTTAAATAGTGAGGAAATAGACATCTGAGGGACTGACAGTAACAAAGGGCTTCCATGACTTTTATTTGGTTTCTGGTTTTTATCTGTTTTCTGCTGGTTATTTTGAACACATGTCTCCGCTTCTCTCCCCTATTCCAAGCAGCACAAAATCTTAAACTCCATCCTACCTAGTGCATTAGAGGCAGAAGGCTGTGGTTCTAGTCTCAGGTTTTATCCATCCATAAATCCCCTCCCCTTGCCTCATTGCTGGTCTTTCCTGGGAGTTCAGTAAATGTTTGACCTGGAGTAGACCTGACTGCGGTGGATAGCCGTGAGATGTGGGGCAATGTTATCACCTTTTGTGGTCTTTGTTTGCTCATCCATAAAATGAAGGGTTGGGACCAGGTGATAATAGCAATATCTGATATTTACTGAGTTCCTT
The DNA here is from genome assembly GCF_049354715.1 of Callithrix jacchus. NCBI lineage: Eukaryota > Metazoa > Chordata > Mammalia > Primates > Cebidae > Callithrix > Callithrix jacchus. Next base: position 6,305,322 of record NC_133515.1, read on the forward strand.
ATTAGTCTTTGTGCAAGATGCTATGCCAGGTGCCTTATGTGTGTTATTTCACATAATTCACATAATATCTAAAATTAGTTATTTTATCCTTGTAGCAACCCTATAATTAGGTCTTGTTATGAGGCTCAGAGAGTTTAACTAATGGGGTGGAGCTGGTTGTCACCTAACACCTTTGACCAGTCCTGGCCACACATAGTGAGCTTTGGATGGCAGGCTCCAGTGCACACCGCTTGAAAATCTCAATGGGTACAGGGAGCCAGATAGCTCATCACCATCCCCAGGTGATTGTATTCTACCCCAAGGGTTGAAAACAACTGTATGCTACTGAAAGGTCTTCTGGGGCCTCTGGCTGAAGGTGAGGTGGGGCAGTGCTGAGTGATAAATACCAGAGTTGTGTAGATGCCTCATGTTATTGATCCCTGCATGGCAGCACATTGACAACTACACAGCCTAAGAAGTGTAGCTCTTTGTGCACATGCATTGGTAAGGACTGTCGCAAAAGTGCTTGACGTCTAACAGTGAGCTCCCTCTGTGCAGCAGGCAGCAGCAGCAGTCCAAGAACTCTTGGAGTCAAGTGTTCTCTGTATTCTCTGACCAACCCTTCTGTAGTACCAGTGTGCTTTATACGGCAGTCATTGTGGTTAAAGCCCTAATCAGGGGTTAGGGCCCAGAGCACAGCCTACTCCACGCACGCTGGAATGAAATGTTTGGCTGCATGCTGCCTGATGTGTCAAGCCAGCTGGGAGGAGACCTTATCTTGCCAGTGTTAGGACAATGGATTGAACCAAGGCTAAATTGAAGGAGGTACCCTGTGATATTATGGGGAGGGGAAAGAAGAAAAAGAATTTCCCTGGAGGGACTGGAGATGTTTGAAGTGGGCAGCCTTGAAAAGTGGATAGGTTATTTTGGACTATAGGTGGATTTATTTAATTGTTGAGTGGTGAAATTGGGACTGGTAGGATGCCTGTATTGAATTACTACAGTTCAAAAAGCCTGCAGTGCCTCTGTCCACCTCCATCCCCAGAATCAGGCGTGGGAGCCATTCTTCCTGATAGAAGAATATCCATCAGAATGGAGTGGGAATGCTATTGAAACTGTCTTCCTTCTCCCTCTAGAGTTCACAGTGCAGTGCATTTGTGACTTAATGACAGGCTACTAGGCATCAGATTCTGTTATAGCACTAGGTGTTATAAACTAGAAATGTGATCTTTTATAGCACATTTTAATTTTTAAATTAGGTTTTAATTACACAATAACTATACAAATATAATCTCCTGTTTTTGTTTTTTAAAATTCTGTATATAAAGACAAAAATCCCCTTTTAAAAACCTTTTTAGCTTATTTCATACGGCTTATATAAATGGGAATTATATGTGTGCTCAGTACAAATACAAAGTCTGTCTGAAACTTCTTTGTTACCTTACCTTCAGAGGGCAGTACAGGAGCACCAGCATGCTTTCTGACTTGTCGGAGCCCTTTAGGAGAAAGCTTGTATCTTGTAGAAAGAGTGAAAAAATGGCTGGGCATGGTGTAATCCTGTAATCATAGCATTTTGGGAGGCTGAGGCAGAAGGATTGCTTGAGGCTAGGAGTTTAAGACCATCCTGATCAACATAGTGAGACCCGTCTCTATTTTTTAAAAATGTAGAGAGTGAAAACCCAAACCAAAACTGTCATGCTGGACTGACCTCTTAGACACGTTACACATGGCAAAGAATAAAGCTGGATGACCTAACATATAAGGGGGCTCCCAAAGCGTTAGAGGGACAAAATAATTAGATGAACTTTTTTTTTTCACTTTTAGTAGTAAGTATAGTGTTACCTTTTGGAGCCCTCATTTATGGAAGGATGGTGAAAAAAGAATGAGGGAAGAAAGAATGTCATCTTGTGTGGCAAGAAGCCTGTGTGTGGAAAGACCCCGAGGCTGGGATTAAGGGAATTGTGTCCAGCTCCCAGCTCTGGCATTTTACTAGCTGTGGAGTCTTATACAAAAATTGAATTCTCTGTACTTTTGTCATCTTGTCTCTCAAATTAGGTAGCATTTTATGATGTACTTTGAAATGTCTACAGTACTTGTATAGATATAATTATGTTGTTATTAAGGGAAGCAAAAGGGATTATTAATAATGAAGTATTTGTATTGGACTCACTCTTAGAAATGCAGCTCATTTGTGGACATATGCTGCTTCATATGTAAAGGCAGCATTGTAATATATGTATTGTACATATACAAATATGATTTCATGTGTGTTACAGAGAAGAAATTATTTCCCTTGGTGATGGAGACATCAGGACCATGTGCCCCCTTCTGTCTATGAAACCTGGAGAATATTCTTATTTCAGTCCTCGGACCATGTCGATGTGGGCTGGCCCGGATCACTGGCGCTTTAGGCCTCGACGCAAACGTATGTAATTCTAGGTGGAACTTTAAGAAAAGAAATAGTGTAGATGACTGCCAGTCATCGGTTAGCCAAGGAAGGAAATGCCAGTCACAGCCCTGTTGTGTCTCTTTTACTGTCCCTTCATCCCTGGCCTGGGATGAAGGGATGGTAAAAATGGAAACCTCTAAGTGAGAAGAGTAAGTACTGGAGTTAGGAGAACTGGGCTCCTAGCCCCACACTGCTCCCTTGTATCCATATGACATCACTCAGTGGCTATGGGTGGGCATGACCACCGGGCTCTAGAGGGCACACAGGAGCTACTGTACATGCTGGCATTTTGTAGAACTCCAAAGGGCTGTACCAACCTCATGTGTTTTGCATTGTCTCTTTGAAAGAAAAGGATAAACATCTGTTTTATATTTTGTTTTTCTTTTGAGACAGGGTCTCACACTGTCACCCAGGCTGAAGTGCAGTGGCGAATCATGGCTCACTGCAGCCTTGACATCCTGGGCTTAAGCATCCTCCCACCTCAGTCTTCTGAATAGCTGGGACTACAGTGTCATGCCGGCATACTGAGTTAATTTTTAAATTTTCCGTAGTGACAGGATCCCGCTTTGTTGCCTAGGCTAGTTTCGACTCCTGGCCTCAAGGAGTCCTCCTGCCTTGGCCTCCCAAAGTGTTACTATTACAGGCATGAGCCACTGCACCCAGCCAAGCATATGTTTCTGATGTGTTTTCTTAGCCAAAACACAAATTATAAGTTTAGGATGAAAAGAGGGTGTGTGATTAAACATTCCTACTGTTGCAATGCTCAGACACAGTGCCGCCTTTTGGTTTTGATAAACCTTGATAAGGCTGTCAGCAGATCTTGTGAAATGAATAAATAGTTTAGGCCACAGAAGTGAAGTGTTGACATCTGTGTTCACTCTACAGAAGATGCTCCCTCCCAATCAGAAAACAAAAAGAAGAGTACAAAGAAAGATTTTGAAATTGACTTCGAAGATGATATTGACTTTGATGTATATTTTAGAAAAACAAAGGTTTGTATTGGATTTATTAGGATTGTTCTTTCTTAAATTACTCTTCACACTCCTTTTTCCCTTTCAGATGTGACTTTTTAAAAATTCCTTATAAATTTAACTCTTAGAGCAAACAGATGGTGTTATTTTTCCTTATTCCCTAGAAGCACTATTGAGAAGTAGTCCTAAACTCAGTGGCAGAAAGAATCAAATTTAGAATAAAAAGAATAATGCTCGCAAAATAACTTTTTTACATAAAACTGTGAGACTGATGGTAGACTCATGCTACCCAAAGTCTTCCCAAGCCACTTTAAAAAAATTAGATGTTTTGACCATTGTTAATATGCCTAAAACACTTTTTTAAAAAAATTAATAGGCTGCTACTATTCTGACCAAGTCCACTTTGGAGAACCAGAATTGGAGAGCTACCACCCTTCCTACAGATTTCAACTACGATGTCGACACTCTGGTCCAGCTTCACCTCAAACCAGGCACCAGGGTAAGCCTATTCCTTGGTTCCTTTAAGCACACAAGTTATTAAGTGGCTGATAGTGTGATGGTTAGGCAGTGCCTTTGAGGAAAGGAGGGGTATGTGTTAGTCAGGGGGTGTTACCAGGAAATCAAATAGATAAGGCAAAGAAAGCTAAAAGGAAAAGCTTATAGGATGAATGCATGATTAAGGCTCGGAAATACTTTGCCTGGCTAGAATACTGGACACTAAAGCCTCCACACTGAAATTAAGTGGGGTGGTGAGTGTAGTCTTTTGGTGAAGTTTCAAAAAGTTTTAGTTATTTCTTGATTCCTTCACTTTTTCTCTCTCTCTCTCCCCGCAACTTTTTTTTTTTTTTTTTTTTGAGATGGGGTTTTGCTCTTGTTGCCCCAGGCTGGAGTGCAACAGTGTGATCTCGGCTCACTGCAACCTCTCCCTCCTGGGTTCAAGCAATTCTCCTGCCTCAGCCTCCCAAGTAGCTGGGATTACAGGTGCCTGCCACCATGCCCAGCTAATTTTTTGTATTTTTAGTATAGATGGGATTTCACCATGTTGGCCAGGCTGGTCTTGAACTCCTGACCTCAGGTGATCCACATGCCTTAGCCTCCCAAAGTGCTGGGATTACAGGTGTGAGCCACCATGCCTAGCCAGTTCCTTCACTTTCTCATTGAAGTTGTGGATTTACTCACCAGTGCTTTGTACAGTGAGGTTGCCTTACTCACAATCCAAGTCAAAGCAAGGCCAGGGTGACATATGGGCTCACATCCTCAGGAAGTCTCCTAGAGCGGAACAGGCTGCTGGAGCTCCTTCTAAGACTGTCACATGGAGTCTTCTGGATTACCTGGTGTTACACCCTGATTCCTGCCTCCTTCATTTGCCTGGGGTCTCCTTGCATGTCCCTGCTGATGGGGTAAGCAGTGGTTGGTGTAAACTCCATTCCATTCACATCCTCTGCTTACTTACATTACTGGTTGTCCTACTCTCATGGAGTGTATTAACACTTTATAAGTTCCTCTTTATTTTGCCTGTTTTCCCACAAGATTTTAAATATATATATATATATTTTTTTTCTTTTTTCCTGAATTGACTGATACTGCACATTCCATTTAATTTTTTTTTTTTTTGTATTTATTTAATTTCTTTAGAGACAAGGTCTTGCTCTGTTGCCCAGGCTGCAGTCCAGTGGTACAATTAGAGCTCTTTGTAACTTTGAACCCTTGGATTCAAGCAGTCCTTCTGCCTCAGCCTCCCAAAGTGCAGGGATTATAGATGTGAGCTGCTACACCTGGCCTCACATTCTGTTTTTATAAACTAAGATATGGTTTTTTTTTAAATCAATATTATTTAGTTAATAGAAATACTCTCATAAACACAGAAAGAGATGCAAAGTCACAACAGTAGTGGAAACTATGGCCATGGTCAATATTGGTTAGATTCCAGCAGCGGCTTGCCCTCGTGAAGTACAGATAGGGCCCTGAGGCAGAATACAAAGGAAGGCTGAGTGAAGGCAGGTGGCAGAACACTGCTACCACACCTTGTCCAGCCTCAGAAGGAAGCTGCTTCAAAGGGAACTCGTGCAGGAACTGTTATCTGTGGCCACAGCCACCCTTCCCTCCCTCCAACTTTTAGGAACCTTTCAGTAATGTGGCCTAGGTTGTAATTTGCATTTTTAGATATGAAGGTGGTAGAAGAGTCATTAGATCATGGCACTCTGGGGCCTAGTTTTTTTCCCTCATACTTATTTCTTGTAGAGGAAAGAACATGTGCTTCTGCTTGTCCAGAGGAGTAAGTTTTCTGCTTGTAGTAGGGCAGTAGGAGCTGGAGATCTCTCACCCTCCCAGCCACACAGGGAAAACAGCTACAGGCACACTTCTCTTTACTGTGCTTTGCTTTAGTGTCCTTTGCAGATACTGCATTTTTTACAAATTGTAGGTTTGTGACAAGCCTGCATCAAGTAAGTTTGTTGGTGCCATTTTTCAACAGTATGTACCCACTTCATGTCTTTGTCACATTTTGGCAATTCAGTATTTCAAACATTTTCATTAATATTATATCTGCTGTGGTGATCTGTGATCAGTGAGCTTCGATGTTGCTATTGTAATTGTTTGGGGTGGCATGAATTGCCCCCATATGAGGCTGCAGAGGGCATGGATGCTGTGTGTGTGTACTGACTGCTCTGCTGACTGCTGTTTTCAGGCTCTCCCTCCCCTAGGCCTTGCTATGCCCTGAGGCACAACAGTATTAATATTAGGCCAGTTAATAACCCCACAATGGCCCCAAAGTGTTCAGGTGAGAGGGATCTCTCATTTCAAATCAAAAGCTAGTAATGATTAAGCTTAGGCAGACATGTCCAAAGGCGAGATAGGCTGAAAGCTAGGTCTCGCACCAAATAGCCAAGTCATTAATGTAAAGGAAAAGTTCTGGGGGAAAATTAAAAGTGCTACTCCAATGAACACATGAATGATAAAGCAAAACACTTACTGCCGATATGGAGTGAGTTTTAGTGGTCGGGATAGATGATTGAACCAGCCACAGCATTTCCTTAAGCCAATGCCTATTTCAAGAGCAAGGCCCTACCTTCCTTCAATTCTGTGAAAGCTATGAGAGTTGAGGAAGCTGCAAAAAAAAAAAAAGGTCTGAAGCTAGCAAACTTTGGCTAGTTCATGAGGTTGAAGGAAAGAAGCCATCTCCATCACATAACAGCACAGGTTGGGCTGGGCGCAGTGGCTTACACCTGTAATCCCAGCACTTTGGGAGGCCAAGGTGGGCAGATCACTTGAGGTCAGGAGTTGGAGACCAGCCTGGCCAACATGGTGAAACCCCATCACTACTAAAAATACAAAAATTAGCCAAGTATGGTGGCACGTGCCTGTAGTCCCAACTATTGGGGAGGCTGAGGCAGGAGAATCACTTAAACTCGGGAGGTGGAGGTTGCAGTGAGTGGGGATTGCACTGCTGCACTCCAACCTGGGCAACAGAGCGAGACTCTATCTAGAAAAAAAGAAAAAAAAACAGGATGAAGCAGCAAGTGCTGATATAGAAGCTGCAAAAAATATTTATTCCAGCCTGGGTGACAGAGTTTTTTCTGCTGTCTCAGAAAAATCTTCAGTGGAGGAAGTCATTGCAGATGTGGTAGAAATAGCAAGAGAACTAGCGTGGGAAGTGCAGCCTGATGATGTGACTACATTGGTTCAATCTCCTGATAAGACTTGAATGGATGAGGAGTTGTTTCTTATGGATAAGCAAAGAACATTTTCTTCAGATGGAGTTTACTCCTGGTGAAGATGCTGTGAACATTGTTGAAATGGCAACAAAGGATTTAGAATGTTACATAATCTTAGTTGATATAGTTTGAGAGGATTGACTTTCATTTTGAAAGAAGTTCTGCTATGGGTCAAATGCTATCAAACAGCATTGCATGCTTCAGAGAAATCTTTAGTGACAGGAAGAGTTGATTGATGTGGCAAACTTCATTGTTGTCTTATTTTAAGAAATTGTCCCAGCCACCCCATCCTTCAGCAGCCACCACCCTGACAGTAGCCATCAACACTGAGGCAAGACCCGCTACCAGCAAAAAGATTACAAGTCATCGAAGGCTCAAATGATCATAATAATTTCTTAGCAATTAAATAATTTAAATTAAGATCTGTAAATTGTTTTTTAGACTATACTGTTGCACACTTAATAGACTCCAGCATAGTACAAGTGTAACTTTTAAATTTGTGTCACTATAAATGCTTGTATCAAACATTGGACGTTTGGCTGGGGACACCTGAGAGTGTGTCCAGAGGAGTGGAGGAATTTAGTCTAAATGAAAAGGTAGTTAAAAGCTGTGTCATATGAAGAACAGTGGAAGAAAATGGGGCATTTCTTAACTCAAATATTTATTGTTTATAGTAGTATTTTTGGATTTGCTACAAGCACATTGTGGGTTTATTTGGGCTGTTTTTGAAGTAGAGAATTATATTAAAATATTCAATGTGCTCTTGTAAACTGTGCACAGCTCCAGCCATATTGTTCTCACTTCAGAAATTTATATATCAGGTAGAAATCACTGGTCTGAGGAAGGACCTGTGACTGTTTGAAAGGTTGTGTCCAGTAGGCACTAATAAAGGAGGAGGCAAAGTTCCATGAGGCTCTGGAAAACAGAATGAGGATGATGGATGTAATTAGAGGAAAGAGCTGGATGTCTCCCCCTTTATTTATTTATTTATTTTTAATTGCATTTTAGGTTTTGGGGTACATGTGAAGAACATGCAAGATAGTTGCATAGCTACACACGTGGCAGTGTGATTTCTTGCCTTCCTCCCCATCACCTATATCTGGCACTTCTCCCCATGCTATCTCTCCCCAACTCCCCACCCACTGCTGTCCCTCCCCTATTCCCCCCAACAGACCCCAGTGTGTAGTGCTTCCCTCCCTGTGTCCATGTGTTCTCATTGTTCAACACCCACCTATGAGTGAGAATATGCGGTATTTCATTTTCTGTTCTTGTGTCAGTTTGCTGAGAATGATGTTCTCCAGGTACATCCATGTCCCTACAAAGGACACGAACTCATCGTTTTTGATTGCTGCATAATATTCCATGCTGTATATGTGCCACATTTTCCCTGTCCAGTCTATCATCGATGGGCATTTGGGTTGATTCCAGGTCTTTGCTATTGTAAACAGTGCTGCAATGAACATTCGTGTGCATGTGTCCTTATAGTAGAACGATTTATAATCCTTTGGATATATACCCAGTAATGGGATTGCTGGGTCAAATGGAATTTCTATTTCTAGGTCCTTGAGGAATCGCCACACTGTCTTCCACAATGGTTGAACTAATTTACACTCCCACCAGCAGTGTAAAAGTGTTTCTATTTCTCCACATGCTCTCCAGCATCTGTTGTCTCCAAATTTTTTAATGATCACCATTCTAATTGGCATGAGATTGTATCTCAATGTAGTTTTGATTTGCATTTCTCTAATGACCAGTGATGATGAGCATTTTTTCATATGTTTGTTGGCTTCATGTATGTTTTCTTTTGTAAAATGTCTGTTCATATCCTTTGCCCACTTTTGAATGGGCTTGTTTTTTTCTTGTAAATCTGTTTGAGTTCTTTGTCAATTCTGGATATCAGCCCTCTGTCAGATGGGTAAACTGCAAACATTTTTTCCCATTCTGTTCGTTGCCGATTCACTCTAATGACTGTTTATTTTGCCATGCAGAAGCTGTGGAGTTTGATTAGGTCCCATTTGTCTATTTTGGCTTTTGTTGCCAATGCTTTTGGTGTTTTGGTTATGAAGTTCTTGCCTACTCCTATGTCCTGAATGGTTTTGCCTAGATTTTCTTCTAGGGTTTTTATGGTGTTAGGTCTTATGTTTAAGTCTTTAATCCATCTGGAGTTAATTTTAGTGTAAGGTGTCAGGAAGGGGTCCAGTTTCTGCTTTCTGCACATAGCTAGCCAGTTTTCCCAACACCATTTATTAAACAGGGAATCCTTTCCCCGTTGCTTGTTTTTGTCAGGTTTGTCAAAGATTGTATGGTTGTAGATATGTTGTGTTGCCTCCGATGACTCTGTTCTTTTCCATTGGTCTATATCTCTGTTTTGGTACCAGTACCATGCTGTTTTGATTACTGTACCCTTGTAATATGGTTTGAAGTCTGGTAGTGTGAGGCCTCCTGCTATGTTCTTTTTACTTAGAATTGGCTTGGCTATGCGGGCTCTCTTTTAGTTCCATATGAAGTTTAAGGTGGTTTTTTCCAGTTCTGTGAAGAAGGTAATTGGTAGCTTGACGGGGATAGTGTTGTATCTGTAAATTACTTTGGGCAGTATGGCCATTTTCATGATACTGGTTCTTCCTAACCATGAACATGGAATGTTTCTCCATCTGTTTGTGTCCTCTCTTATTTCGTTGAGCAGTGGTTTATAGTTCTCCTTGAAGAGGTCCTTTACATTCCTTGTTAGTTGTATTCCTAGGTATTTTATTCTCTTTGTAGCAATTGTGAATGGCAGTTCGTTCTTGCTTTGGCTCTCTTTAAGTCTGTTATTGGTGTATAGGAATGCTTGTGATTTTTGCACATTGATTTTGTATCCTGAGACTTTGCTGAAGTTGCTTATCAGTTTCAGGAGATTTTGGGCTGAGACGATGGGGTCTTCTAGATATACTATCATGTTGTCTGCAAATAGAGACAATTTGGCTTCCTCCTTTCCTATTTGAATACCCTTTATTTCTTTTTCTTGCCTGATTGCTCTCACTAGAACTTCTAGTACTATATTGAATAGGAGTGGTGAGAGAGGGCATCCTTGTCTAGTGCCAGATTTCAAAGGGAATACTTTCAGTTTTTGCCCATTCAGTATGATATTGGCTGTTGGTTTCTCATAAATAGCTTTTATTATTTTGAGATACATTCCATCAATACCTAGTTTATTGAGGGTTTTCAGGATAAAGGGCTGTTGAATTTTGTCAAAGGCCTTCTCTGCATCAATTGAGATAATCATGTGCTTTTTGTTTTTGGTTCTGTTCATGTGGTGAATTACGTTTATACACTTGGGTATGTTGAACCAGCCTTGCATCCCTGGGATGAATCCTACTTGATCATGGTGGATAAGCTTTTTGATGTGCTGTTGCAATCGGCTTGCCAGTATTTTATTGAAGATTTTTGCATCTATGTTCATTGTGGATATTGGCCTGAAGTTTTTTTTTCTTGTTGAGTCTCTGCCGGGTTTTGGTATCAGGATGATGTTGGTCTCATAAAATGATATGGGAAGGATTCCCTCTTTTTGGATTATTTGGAATAGTTTCAGGAGGTATGGTACCAGCTCCTCTTTGTGTGTCTGGTAGAATTCTGCTGTGAACCCATGTGGACCTGAGCTTTTTTTGTGTGGTAGGCTCTTAATTGCTGCCTCAACTTCAGATCTTGTCATTGGTCTATTCATGGTTTCGACTTCTTCCTGGTTTAGGCTTGGGAGGAGGCAAGTGTCCAGGAATTTATCCGTTTCTTCCAGGTTTACTAGTTTATGTGCATAGAGTTGTTCGTAATATTCTCTGATGATGGTTTGACTTTCTGTGGTATCTGTGGTGATTTCCTTTTCATCATTATTTCTTGCATCTATTTGGTTATTCTCTCTCTCTCTCTTTTTTTTTTAATTAATCTGGCTAGTGACCTATTTTGTTGATCTTTTCAAAAAACCAGCTCCTGGATTTATTGATTTTTTGAAGGGTTTTTCGTGTCTCTATCTCCTTCAGTTCTGCTCTGATCTTAGTTATTTCTTGTCTTCTGCTAGGTTTTGAGTTTTTTTAATCTTGCTCCTCTAGCTCTTTCAATTTTGACGATAGGGTGTCAATTTTGGATCTCTCCACTCTTCTCTTGTGGGCACTTATTGCTATATATTTTCCTCTAGAGACTTCCTTAAATGTGTCCTAGAGATTCTGGTATGTTGTGTCTTCGTTTTCATTGGTTTCGAAGAACTTCTTTATTTCTGCCTTCATTTCATTGTTTATCCAGTCAACATTCAAGAGCCAGTTGCTCAGTTTCTATGAAGCTGTGTGGTTCTGAGTTACTTTCTGAATTCTGAGTTCTAACTTGATTGCGCTGTGGTCTGAGAGACTGTTATGATTTCTGTTCTTTTGCATTTGCAGAGGAGTGCTTTACTTCCAATTATGTGGTCAATTTTAGAGTAGGTGTGATGTGGTGCTGAGAAGAATGTATATTCTGTGGATTTGGGGGGGAAAGTTCTGTAAATGTCTATCAGGTTTGCTTGCTCCAGGTCTGAGTTCAAGTCCTGCATATCCTTGTTAATTTTCTGCCTGGTTGATCTGTCTAATATTGACAATGGAGTGTTAAAGTCTCCCACTATTATTGTGTGGGAGTCAGTCTCTTTATAAGTCATTAAGAACTTGCCTTATGTATCTGGGTGCTCCTGTATTGGGTCCATATATATTTAGGATCGTTAGCTCTTCTTGTTGTATCGATCCTTTTACCATTATGTAATGTCCTTCTTTGTCTCTTTTGATCTTTAAAGTCTATTTTATCAGAGATGAGAATTGCAACTTCTGCTTTTTTTGCTCTCCATTTGCTTGGTAAATCTTCCTCCATCCCTTTATTTTGAGCCTTTGTGTATCCTTGCATGTGAGATGGGTTTCCTGGATACAGCACACCGATGGGTTTTGGTTTTTTATCCAATTTGCCAGTCTGTGTCTTGATTGGTGCATTTACATTTAGGATTAATATTGTTATGTGAATTTGATCCTGCCATTTTGATGCTAGCTGGCTGTTTTTCCCATTAGTTGATGCAGATTCTTCATTTTGTTGATGCTTTTTACTATTTGGTATGTTTTTGGAGTGGCTGGTACTGGTTGTTCCTTTCTATATGTAGTGCCTCTTTCAGGAGCTCTTGTAAAGCAGGCCTGGTGGTGACAAAATCTCAGTACTTGCTTGTTCGCAAAGGATTTTATTTTTCCTTCACTTATGAAGCTCAGTTTGACTGGATATGAAATTCTGGGTTGAAAGTTCTTTTCTTTAAGGATGTTGAATATTGGCCCCCAACTCTCTTCTGGCTTGTAGGGTTTCTGCCAAGAGATCTGCTGTGAGTCTGATGGCCCTCCCTTTGTGGGTAACCCGACCTTTCTCTCTGACTGCCCTTAGCCTTTTCTCCTTCATTTCAGCCCTGGTGAATCTGACGATTATGTGCCTTGGGTTACTCTTCTTGAGGAATATCTGTGTGGTGTTCTCTGTATTTCCTGGACTTGAATATTGGCCTGCCTTGCTAGGTTGGGGAAATTTTCCTGGATAATATCCCGAAGAGTATTTTCCAGCCTGGATTCATTCTCTTTGTCACATTCAGGTACACCTATCAAACGTAGATTAGGTCTCTTCACATAGTCCTACATTTCTTGGAGACTTTGTTCATTCCTTTTTGCACTTTTTTCCCTAATCTTGCCTTCTTGTTTTATTGCATTGAGTTGATCTTCGACCTCTGATATCCTTTTTTCTGCTTGGTCAATTCAGCTGTTGAAACTCATGCATGCTTCGCGAAGTTCTCGTGTTGTGTTTTTCAGCTCCATAAATTCACTCATATTCCTCTCTAGTTTGTCCATTCTTGTTATCATTTCATCGTATCTTTTTTCAAGGTTCTTAGTTTCTTGCATTGAGTTAGAACGTGTTCTTTTAGCTCATGGAAGTTTCTCATTACCCACCTTCTGAAGTCTGATTCTGTCATTTCATCACACTCATTCCCCATCCAGCCTTGTTCCCTTGCTGGTGAGGAGTTGCGATCCCTTGTAGGAGGAGAGGTGTTCTGGTTTCAGGTGTTTTCCTCCTTTTTGTGCTGGTTTCTTCCCATCTTTGTGGATTTATCCACCTGTCATCTTTGTAGTTGCTGATTTTCAGATTGGGTCTCTGAGTGGACGTCCAGGTTGTTGATGATGAAGTTATTTCTGTTTCTTAGTTTTCCCTCTAACAGTCTAGCCCCTCTGCTATAGGACTGCTGGCCCTGGTTGTCTGGGGATCACCTGCAGCAGCTGCAGAACAGTAAGGGTTGCTACCAGTTTTTTCTTCTGCTATCTTTGTCCCAGAATGATGCCCACCGAATGTCAGTCTGATCAGTCTTTTGTGAGGTGACTCTTTGGATATATGGGGGTCAGGGAGCTGCTTGAGGACAGTCTATTCTTTATAGGAGCTCAAGTGTTGAGCTGTGAGCTCCATTGTTCATTCAGGGCTGCTAGGCAGGTACGTTTACATCTGCTGCAGCAGAACTCATAAACTGCCTTTCTTTCCCCAGGTGCTCTGTTCCAGGAAGTTAGGGCTTTATTTATGAGTATCCGTTGTGCTGCTGCCTTTTTTTTTTTTTTTTTTCATTGTCTGCCTGCGGAGGCTTTGCTGAGCTGCTTTGGGCTCCGCCCTGCTGCCGTGTGAGCTTCCCTGTAGTCCTGTTTATATGGGTGTGGTTAGAAATGCCTCGGCAATGGTGGCCCGCCTCTGTAATGGCAGACTCTCTGTTATGGCTGGTTGCCTCGGCAACGGCAGGCTGCCTCAGCAATGGTGGACTACCTCCATAGGGGTGGAGTGCCTCGGTAATGGCGGATGCCCCTCCCCCACTGAACTGCACCGTTCTGTGTTCAGCTGTGCTTACTGTGGAACTCTCAACCCCAAGCATTTCCAATTGCTGTTTTTTGTTTGTTTCTTCGTTTTTGTAGGGCGGGGCCCACCGTGCCTGATCACCTGGCTCCCTGCCTCAGAACCTTTTTTTTAAGTTGAACGGTCGACTCTCTCCCAGGTGTTCCTGGCACCTGCTGAAAGGGCGCCGGGATCTGTGTGATTTCCTGTGTGGTGACCCACTGTGCCGGCCAAAACAACGGCGCTGCCCGGGAATCTCCTGGCCTGGCTCCCTGTTTCAGACCCGTTTAATCAGGTGAATGGGCGAATCTGCCTTCTCAGAGAGCCAATTGCCTGCTTAAAAGGGCAACGAGACCAGTGTATTTTGTACGGAGAGCTGCCGTGCTACGGCACCAGCAAAACAGCCGTGCTGGCGACCCATAGGGCTCCTCCGCCTGGGAATCTCCTGGTCTGTGGGCAATAAAGATCCGTCTGGAAATCGGCCTCCACTCACCCTCTGCACTTTCACTGGGAGCTGCAATCCTGAGCTGCTCCTAAAGGGCCATCTTCGATCATTCCTCCCCACTTTTGTTATATAGGGAACAGTGGTTGTCACCCAGAAATGTGACAGGCTATTAATTAAGGTTTGGGTTTTCTTTTTTTTCTTTTTTCTTCTTCTTTTTTTTTTTTTAAGGACAGGGTCTCAGGCTGGAGTGCAGTGGTATGAGCATGGCTCGGTGCAGCCTCAACCCCTGGGCTCAAGCAATCCTCCTGCCTCAGCCTCCTGAGTAGCTGAGGCCACAGTCACACAGCACCACGCCTCACTAATTTTTTAATTTTTGGTAGTGATGGGGTCTCACTGTGTTGCCCAACACTGGTCTCAGACTTCCTAGGCTCAAGCAGTCCTCCCACCTCAGCCTCTCAAAGTGCTGGGATTACAGGTGTGAGTCACCATGCCTGGCTGGTAATGGGTTTTCTATCAAAATTGTTCAAGTGCAACACATTGACTTTCAGAAAGCTGGAGGCTGGATTTTCCAACTTTTGTTTTTAGTGAAGGAACCCTTTTTCAAGTAAAACTGTGCAGAGGGCCTAATCGCCAATCAGACAGAAATAGAGCTGCTCTGGTTTATTTGGGATTGGTGGAGGCACTGAGCCCTGCTACTACTCCAGGTTTGCACTGTGCAGTGGAAAAGTCGTTAGATTTAGATGACCTGTGAGGGCCTTTCTAACTCTAAAATTGTATAATTCTAGGAGGAGATTGGGCACAGGAGTTAAGATTTACTTCCGTAACCTAGTTCAGTTTTTTAAAAATTGCTTTCTGCATTTATTCTTTCCTTTAGTTACTCAAGATGGCGCAGGGCCATAGGGCAGAGACTGAGCATTATGAAGAAATTGAAGACTATGATTACAACAACCCTAACGACACCTCCAACTTTTGCCCTGGATTACAGGTAAAGGGGGAAAGGGGCTCTCGAGTGAATGTGTCAACATGTGGATGGGTGTTTAACCTCTGCTACAAAGTACTAATCTTGGCTGTTGTGGGATTTCAAAGGAATATAAACACTTCGTCATCTTAGGAGCTAATATTTTGACCAGGTAGACAAAACACATAGACATATGAAGGTGGTATGATGTAGTGTGGCAAAAAATAAGTCTTTGGGGTGTATCTCAGATAACCAGGTTTCTAGCTCTGAATGTAGTTCTCATATTGCAAGCTTGTTGTGAACTTGTAGAAGCCACTCTCTATCTTTAGATCATGGTTTAGACTAAATAATTTCCATATCCCTTCTCTGAGTCTACTGATGGGGTGGCTAATACAGGAAACAGAAATTGGAAAAATAGGCTTCCTCAGTGTCCTTGGATGTGGAGAGGGGGAAAAGAACTGGGAAAAAAAATTTATTCACCTTATTTTCTTGGAAAAGAGTTAGGCTGTTATATTTTAGTGAAAATCCAGACTGACCTCTTGACCAGTGCTTCTCAAACTTTAACTTATATACAAATCACTCAGGGAGCCTAGTTAAAGACTGATTCCTGATCTGTATCCTCCCATCCACCCCCTGCCCCAAGATTCTGATACATTCACTCTGAATGTGATCCCGAAAATGACTTTCTCACCTGCTTCTAGGTGGTACCCCTGCTACTGAACAGATGGCCCCAGGAATCCCCTGTGCTTTCATTGGGTGATATGTGCAGGTCCTATCTGGTGTTTGAGGAATGCTTTCTGTAAAGTGAAATCCTAAATTAGTTAGAAGCTAAAGGGGAGACATAGTGGCAATTATGATTATTGAATTCTTTTTAACTCCTATTCAAAGGGTCTTAGGTTGATAACAGACATTTCTCTAATAGGGTTTTTGTGAAACAGGATGATAGAGGCACCTAGAAGTTCATTCTAGTGTGACTCACTCAGTGAACTATCAGATGGTCTCTTCTTGCTTTATAAACACAAAGTCTATTTCAAGGATGTTTCTAAGCTCCTCTGACAGCTTCCACCAAACTTAAAAAGCTGTTTCTTGCCCAGGCTGCTGACAGTGATGATGACGAGTCAGATGACTTATTTGTGGGAGCACTTGGGAACTCTGGCCTCTCACCTTATCCTTGCCATTCACCTAAGACAGCACAACAGAATGGTGACACTCCTGAAACCCAAGGATTAGACATTACAACATACGGGGAGTCAAACCTGATAGCTGAGCCTCAGAAGGTACGGATGAAACAACTGGGAATTACATTGTTTGCCTGAAATCTATTTGATTGCTTCTTATATCAGAGTCACATCAGTCTGAGCTTGAGTTTTTTCTTCTCAATTTTAACCTGTTGCTCTCCAAGTTTTAAATACGGTTGTAGGAGTGAGCTGATGCTAATTAGGTTTGTGTGGAACTGACCATCTCTCCAAAGACCTTGATAAGACATATAACTAGGGAGGAACTGGTCACCCAAGTAAGGTATATGAATGAAGGCTGCAGGCAGAGAATATAGATTTATATGCTAATTCAGTGAGGCTAGCTAGCTGTGTGGCTCTGAAAAATCTTGGCCAAAATCAGTTTGTATTAAATTATCATGCATTGAACATTTATTCCATACCAGGTGGCAGCCTTTATGCTTTCCTTAATATTTGATTCACTTACCTGTTTTACACTGGAATTCCAGTTAGCCTTAATGTAGATTGCACTTGATCAAAAAGAAATTAGATTTGATATGAGTAACTCTATTTTAGTGTCCAAAGAGAGCTCTGGGGAGGTGCTGTGGCTCACCCCTGTAATCCCAGCACTTTGGGAGGCCAAGGTGGGTGGATCACCTGAGGTCAAGAGTTTGAGACCAGTGTGGCCAACATGGTGAAACACCCGTCTCTACTAAAAATACAGAAATTAGCTAGGTGCCTGTAATCCCAGCTACTTGGGAGACTGAGGCTGGAGAGTCACTTGAACCTGGGAGGTGGCAGTTGTATTGATCGGAGATTGCACCATTGCAGTCCAGCCTGGGTCACAGGGCAAAACTCCATCTCAAAGAAAAAAAAGAAACAGCGCTCTGTAGCTCCTTGGTTGAAACTGATTCCTTCTTTAGTTA
This sequence comes from Callithrix jacchus, assembly GCF_049354715.1. Lineage (NCBI taxonomy): Eukaryota > Metazoa > Chordata > Mammalia > Primates > Cebidae > Callithrix > Callithrix jacchus. The sequence continues at coordinate 6,322,856 of NC_133515.1, forward strand.
AATTTCAGACCTTTGTTTTTACAGTGAATTAATGATAAAAGTTTCTTTATTCTGCTTAGATTTACTTTGTCATATACCTATTTCAGGTAAATAAAATTGAAATTCACTATGCCAAGACTGCCAAAAAGATGGACATGAAGAAGTTGAAGCAGAGCATGTGGAGTCTGCTGACAGCGCTCTCTGGAAAGGAGGCAGACATAGAGGTCAGATGCTCTGCCTGTTCTCTAGGTGCCCAGTATGTGGGAGAGGAGTGGCTGATGTCTATGGCTGAAGATGCCTTGATTTGGGGAATGCCTCGAATACAGAAATGTTCATTCCGAAATATGAGGAGCTGGGCATGGTGGCTCACATGTGTAATCCCAGCACTTTGGGAGGCTGAAGTGGGAACGATTACTTGAGCCCAGGAGTTTGAGGTTACAGTGAACTATGATATGATCGTACCACTGCATTTCAGTCTGAGCAAGAGTGAGATCCTGTATCTTTAAAAACAAAACAAAAGTATAATGAAGATGTCATGCCTCTTAGAGAGAAATGAACCAAGTATACAAGCAGGCAGGTCACACAAACTGTGATACAAATAGCAAACTAGCATGTAAGGCGTGATTCAGCCTTGCTGGTAATCAAAAAATACAAATGAAAGAATCTTTATGCTACTTTAAAAGAGCAGCAGTAGTTTTAGTAATTAAACTGTTTTCTATTACTGAGGAGGAAAATTTGGAGTACTTATTCACTGCTTGTAGCAATTAAGTTGATATATGCTATGAAATGTTTAAAACCTTTGATCTAATAATTCTGATTTCTGGAATGTATTCTCAGTAGGAAGATAATAGAAAAGTAATTATTATGCTCTCAGGTTCTTCTTCTCCTTCAGAACACGCTGAAACCTTGATTAACTTGGTCTACCTCAATGAAAGGAAGTCTCAGTTAATTAGAATCCTTCCCTCTTTCTGACCCCTTCTGCTCAGGGAATATTCTAAGTTTAGAACTCCTATAGCTGAGAAGTGAAAACTTTTAAGTTGATTGAGGGCCTTAAGCTGTATAGTCTTGGATATCAGAGAAAGCTTCAGTCATATTCATAAAATTTTAACTAAAATAGAATGGAATGTAAGTGTGTGTGTTTGTCTTCTTTTTTCTTTTCTTTTTTTCCCCCTACGTTTTTGGATATCTTTTCAGTGTGTCTGTTTGAAGTGGGAAGTTTGAGTTTACTTTTAAATATTTATTTTGTGCTGTCCTTAGCAGTGTAATCCAGTTGAAGCTATAAATGGTCATGGCTTTTTGCTACTGCTCTTTTTTTTTTCTTGTTTGTTTTCGGGGCACCCTAGGACACTCTTTGCAGTGTCTTCTTTACCAGAATGGTGCTGGCCATGACATCATGTTCACCACAATGTTGTAGAGCAGGGCTGAGGCACTGGTTCCCTTTGTACATCCTTTGTCTTCAAAATAACTAAGCAATTTGTTTTCATTTCATTTAGGTATAGACTTTTTGGTGATACAACTTTATTTTTGTTGCTCTTTCAAAAGTGCACTAGCCCTAACTGTCTGATGTATAAATGTGCTTCTGTTAGGCAAACCACAGGGAAGCTGGAAAAGAAGGGGTCCCGGCAGAAGTGGCTGATGAGAAGATGCTCAGCAGACTCACAAAGGACCTGCAGAGGAGGTGCAGGCCAGCAGGCATGGGGGCTTTGTGGGGGCTCACCCTGTCTCTGAGCTATCCGCGTGGTGGGCCCTCCACACACAACCTGTTTTCTATGACACTTGTAGTGGCTGTTCTGTTTTCTTTATGTGTTGATAGATAAATACAGACCAACTTTTAAAAGGCGTTTTTCTGTGCCACTGGTCAGAGTGTAACAGCAGATATTTTATCTCCAAATAAGAAACTGGAAAAATTACTTATAAAATGCATCGGGAAGATTTGTTTCTCATTAGTTTAGTCATTGCATGTGTGTATTATTAATATTTGATGAATGAACCTTTGTTCTAACAGTTGCAGTGACCTAAATACTTGCCCCTTTCTTTCCAGCCTGCCCCGTGTCATGGCTCAGAACCTCTCCATTCCTCTGGCTTTTGCCTGTCTCCTACATTTAGCCAATGAAAAGGTAGGTAATTAAGGTAAGCATGGGAGTATTAGAATATTCCCTGTTTATGTCGACTCATTTGAGCTTTTTGTTTTATCATTCATGGGCTACCACAGGATTTCTTAAATCCAGTGACTTAAGCAATACCTTCAACCCAAATGATTAGCCAGGCACCTAGAAGTAACTTACAAAAAAGTCATCAGGTTTGATTAGCAATGAAAATAGTGAAGAGGACCCAAATAGTAAGATTTTAGATGATTGAATTGTCATCGGTAAGTTCCCCAGCCTAAGAACACAACATGCTTTTACTTCACTGGGTGTCAAAGACTTTAAAGGCCAAAGCCGGCCGAGCACTCACACCTGTAATCCCAGCACTTTGGGAAGCCGAGGCGGGCAGATTACAAGGGCAGGAGTTTGAGACCATCCTGACCAACATGGTGAGACCCCCGTCTCTACTAAAAATACAAAAAATTAGGGGTGTAGTGGTACGCACTTGTAATCCTAGCTACTTGGGCGGCTGAGGCAGGAGAATCACTTGAACTTAGGAGGCAGAGGTTGCAGTAAGCCAAGATCACGCCACTTGCACGCCAGCCTGGCAACAGAGCCAGACTCCGTCTTTAAAAAAAAAAAAAAAAGACCAAAGCATGGTAGTACCAAAGTCAAGATGTATGGGAGATATGGCAGAGAAAAGAAGAGAGGGAGATGAAGATGAAAATAAAACAGTTGCAGGAAGAGAAGAGTACCAAAATATGGAGGCAACAGCCAGAAAAGTCAAGCTGTCTGTCACAAGAAAGGAGAATCCTGAAGTGCCAGCTGGGTCAGTGTGGCAGACTCCTGTGCCATGCCAGCCAACAACTGCACAGCCGTGGGACAGTGAAGGAGCTGAGTGGTGCTATTCAGGGATACCACTGCTGGGAGAGGGCAGCCAGCAGTAAGCCCACACATTTGAGCATCACTGGACACTTGGTAGGCATCAGGATCCCCAGCCAGCTGATGGACAGCACAGCCTTTGCCACCTGCAGGAGAGGGCTATGGGCTGGGCCATGGCATGTGTGGCAAGCACGACCTTGGGGCTGGGGCACCGTGGCCACGGTGTGCACCACCACTGTCAACTCCCCAGGAGGTGAGGTTGGGTATTGGAGTGCAGTTACTGTCTGAACGCCGAAGTGTGCTTTTAGTGGGTGATTATGGGAATGAAATAGTAGCAAAGGTGGGGTACTGGAAGCATACAGAATTTCCTGTATGCCAACATGTGACCTCTGACCTCATAATGAAATCAGGAGCAGTGAAGATTGGCTCCATTTTCCAGGTCTGACACTGCTTTGGAGAGAGCTTGCCCTGGCCTGTGTGGCACAGCCACCAGCCAATCCCAGTGACCTACCACTTCTCTTGGCAATACCTTGCTTAGCTCACAACCTCATGAAGAAGAAGAAACTGTCCGGTTAGCAAAAGCTAGTTTTGATTCTGGGTGGGGAACAGGTGTAGAAGACCCACTGGGCCAGGAACAAGTTCTGTATGTCTTCAACTACCATGCTGACCATTGGGCTTGTAACCACCAGTCTGTGTGTTCAAGCCTGAGGCCTAAACAAAAGAGCCCAGTGTAGCTTCCCAAGAAGGAATAATTGTGCATCAGAGCCCTTGGGAATGGTTTTAACCCAGGAATGCTGAACTTGCATGGCTGCTGTTGAGGGGCAGTAAGGCTGCGGAGAGAGGATGTGCCCTGTTTACTAGCCTGTGAAGGCAGATGTGCCTGTGGTTATGGGAGGTGGTAGTTTCTATACCTGAGGTATCTCATGTCATATGAAAACTATATCAAGAGAGAATGACTAAGAAAATAAAAAATTTAAAAATATATTTTTATCATGGCCCTGACAAATCCACAAGTGGCTCTGCTGAGGATACCACATCTCAGGTGGCTGGTGTGCAGGCCATCCATCTGTCTGCCTTGAGAAGTGTCAGGGGAGACCTGGAATCTCATTTGCACACCATCTTGGTGGACATAGGTGCTGGTGACTCTCCCACATGGGTATTGATCTCCTAGCACACCAGGCTCCTAGGCTGGCCTCCAAAGCTCAGAAAGCCGCTGAGTCCAATTTAAGAGTGTTACTACTTTCGCTCATCAGCCCTACCTTAGGGTCCGAGTGCTTCCCCGGGCTGTGCCTCCACAGAAACCTGCCTTTTTCTGTGAGAGAGCAGCTTCGTGGCCCTTACTTGTTTCTTAAAAAGTCAGGCCAGGCCAACACTGCAAAGAAATATTGGTGATTCTGTGATTTCACTGAGGTCGTGCTGCTCTGACTCCAGCTCTGCATCCCTGCCCCCAGTGGCAGTGTGGGCTTGTTCATTTTGCTGTGATCAAGTCTCTTTAAGGGTCCCAGAGCTCTTGGTGTTTGAAGAATGGGGGAGGGTTACAGCCCATGACTTGTTGAGCTGAGCACCTAGGCCATTACTGGTGCCTGGCTTTGGGTTGAGAAAATTAGCCAAACATTGGCTAATAGCAGTTACTGTGATATTCTACAGGATCATGGTAACTTGGAGTTTAGAGCCACCAAGAGAAATATTCTTAACATTTCACAGAAGAACTTGACCTCTTCTTGGACTTCTTTCTCTCCATCTTTCACACTTGTCTGGAGTCTGTTCCTCCACCACTCTGATAACAATTTCCCCTCACATAGTTTATACAGTAGCCCCCTGTTTCTAGGGATGAGGCAGTGGAGCAGTTGGAGGTGCCTGGAGGAGGCATGTATGGATGGGGTTAATACAGTAGCCCCCTGTTTTCAGTTTCACTTTCCATGGTTTCAGTTACCCACAGTCACCCATGGTCTGAAAATACTAAATGGAAATCCAAGAATAAACAATTTATAAGTTATAAGTTGCAACTGTTCTGAATAGTGTGATGAAATGTCACAGTGTCCCACTCTGTCCGCCCCGGATGTGAACCGTCCCTGTGTCCAGTCAATCCACACTGTAGATGCAGCTCTCCCACTATACACTTAGTAGCCATCTTAGCTCCCAGGTTGACTGTCGTAGTACTGCAGTGCTGTGTTCCAGTCCCTTTTATTTGACATGATTTTTCTATTTTATTATTATTCTCTTACTGTGCCTAATTTATAATTAAACTTGATCATAAGTGTATATGTGTAGGAAAAACATGGTATGTTTGTGTATACATATATATATGTAAATCATATATGTGTATATGATTTGGTACTATCTGTGGTCCCCAGTTCAGGCATCCACCGGGGGCCTCAGAACACCCCTCAAGGATAAGGAGGGACTAACTATATGTATGTGTTATGGCTCCTGATGATCTCCCATCTGCCTCCATTAGCACCTTCAGGCTAATCCTAATCCTATAACAAGGATTGGGAATCATTTTTATTATGCAAGTTATACTTGCTTTGAAGCAGTTTTCTTATAATCGTGGGACTAACCTTTGTAGTCACTGCCTTGTTACTGTGATTAGAATTTGTGATTCTTTTATTCTCAGTATACCAAAGTCCATACATGTTTTGGTTTTCCCTCAGAATCTAAAGCTGGAAGGAACAGAGGACCTTTCTGATGTTCTTGTGAGGCAAGGAGATTAAGTTCCCTGTGGACAGGGATTGAGTTGCCAGGACATCCCCAGTCTGAGTAGAAGAAGATGCCGTGGACTTACAGCCAGGTTGTAGCCAACTACCAGCGTCCCTGTTTATTTGTTGCTCTTTCCTTCTCTCCATCACAGTCTGGGTGCCAGCGCCTTGAAGCTCTGTGTTTGACTGATTAAACTTTACTGCCTTATGGTGACCATCTAGGAGAGGCGAGGGCAGAGGGGGTGAGGGTGCTATTCTGGATTGAGAAAATCTATATCCATTCTTTATATCAATGTATAGTTTTAGTCTCCTAAATTGATCTGTTATTTTCCAAACTTTAGTCTTATAGAAAATTTTCCAGTAGGCACTTAATGTTGCCCTTAAAGAACTTCCTAATCCATGTACATAAAATACATCATATGTACACTTAAAAATGTATATAGAATGCTTTAAAATAAAATTCTAAATAATTAACTGGCAGAATATTTGTGTGTCCACTAGATGGATATCAGACCTAGTCCTTACCTTTGAGGGGGATGCAGTCCTGGTAGTTATTCTGGATACCCACATGTCAGAGGGTATCCAGAAGGGGTATCCATAAGGCAGGGGTATCCAGAAGTGGTATCCAGAAGGCAGAAGATGCCTAAGGGCCAAGATAGTTTGCCTCGAAGGAAAATGGAAGAGATCACTTGCTGGACGGCTGGACATTCAGATTGCAAGACTGGGTCCTACTGAAATCCCAGGATTCTGCTGGAAGGAGCTGGTAGTGATACTTGTCACTTCTGTACATTGCTTCATGTAGCCTTCTAAGCATCCCTAGGAGGAATTTACTATTGTCACTCCCGTGTTGCAGAGGAGGAAACAGACACCCAAGGTAGAATAACTTGCATAAGGGCAGCTGGCTAACTGTCAGGGGTGGCCTGAGCCCAGTAATCTGTCTCTAGAGTCTGTTGTCAGCCATTCTGCTATGTGCTGTCCAGATGGATCATACAGACTTAGCAGTGGGTAGAGTGCAGTACTCAGATTTGTCCATCTCCACAGAATGCATGGCACATACCAGTGTACAAGTTCTTCCCCTTATCTAAAAGAAATAGGGAAATTAATTTTGCTTGCAATTTGGAACATTGACTGGCTAAATAGAGATTTTGGATATAGGCCAGAAGCAGTGCAGTATATAATTGGCAATTGCTCCTGATAATAACTTGCTCCTTAACCAAAAAACACACAGAACAAAAATAATCCCCTCCCCACAGGAATATGCTTTCCAAATTGTATCCAAAACATTACCTGCTCTGTTCTATTGAGACAGTTAGAGACTTAAGAGCATGCTTTAGAAAAAGCAGTGGTGCACCAGGCACGGGTAGCTCATGCCTGTAATCCCAGCATTTTGGGAGGCCAAGGTGGTTGGATCACCTGAGATCAGGAGTTTGAGAGTAGCCTGGCCAACATGGAGAAACCCCATCTCTATAAAGAAAAAAGAAAAAGCAGTGGTGCTGCAGGTGAGAATCCATACTCTGTCTTGCTGGGACTGAAGCCTCCATCACTTTCCCAAGCCAGGTCACTGCTGGGCTTCTTGCTCTCCTTTTATTCCTGAGAGTAGGAATAAAACGGGCTAGGTCCATTCCTTCCCTTAGTCAGCTCCACTTCCCTATGTGGGGTCTGGGCAAGGGCTGAATTACTAGTAAAACTAGAAAGATTGGGACCAGGTGCCAGTGGCCCACACCTGTAATCCTAGCATTTTTGAAAGGAAGAGGCAGGAGGATTGCTTGAAGTCAGGGGTTCAAGAGCAGCCTGGGCAAAATAGACCAGCATCTTTAAAAAAATGTTTTAAAATGATCTGGGCATGGAGGTGTATGTGACTAATCCCAGCTACTCAGAAGGCTGAGGTGGAAGAATCACGAGCCTAGGAGTTTGAGGCTACAGTGAGCTATGATCATGCTACTGCATTCCAACTGGGGCAACAGAGTGAGATCCTGTCTCTTCAAAACAAAACTTGTGAGGTTGGTACCAACTTCTTTAATGCAATCCCCTTCCCCTCAACCCTGCTTCTCCTAAGTTTCCCTCATTATGTGGTTGCTGTGGGGTATGTGTGCTGTGATCTGAATGTTTGTGTCTAAAATCCATATGTTGAAATCCCCTTGATATGTTACGAGGTGAGGCCTTTGGGAGGTGATTAGGTTATGAAGGCAGATTCCTGGTGAATGAAATTAGTGCTATTATAGAAGAGGCCTGAGGAAGCTTGTTCACTCCTTTCATCCTTCTGCCATGTGAGGATCCAGTGAGAAGGCACCATCTGTGAGTGATGAGCCCCTCACCAGACACCAGATCTGCTGACATCTTGATCTTGGACTTCTCAGCCTTTAGAACCATGAACAATAAGTCTGTTGCTTATAAATTAAGCAGTCTAAGTCATTTTGTTATAGCAGCACAAATTGACTAAGACAGTAGGTATACAAGATAAGTTTATTTCATATAAAATGCTTTGGGAAGTAGGTGGTTCCAGGACTGGTGTGATAGTTCCATGAAATTATAAGAGACCAGGGATCCTTCCAGCTCATCCCTCTGTTTCAGTGTGGCTGCTACAATCCAGCCATCACATCCATATTCTAAGCAGCAGGATGAGGGACTGGGGGGACAGAGAACTGGTGCTCCCTGTTAAATCAGTTTTCTGGGGATCAGTATGAATATTTTTCACCTCAGGATGCCACAAAGGTGGCAAAAGCCTTCCCACAAGCAAGAAGGCTCCCACCAGATGTGGATTCAACCTGGGACTTCTCAGCCTCCATAACTGTAATAAATTCCTTTGTTAATTACCCAGTGTCAGGTATTCTGTTGTAGGTAACAGAAAATAAACTAACACAAGTGGTAATGTGTCCAGCTAAAAATTTGGGTTCTGTTACTGAAGGTTAAAAGAAAATTTGAGGTACCCAGCAGTATCTGCTTCAGATGTTGAGAAGCCTTCTTAGATAAGATCATATACCATGTCCATAACTGAAGTTTTAACATTTTCTACCAAACAGAACCAGAATTGAAGGGCAGGAGAATTTGCAAGATAGAATTTGCAATTTGCAAGAGAGGGGCAATTTGCAAGAGAGAATTGTGGGACCCTGAGAGAGAACATATTCCCCAAAGGAGGAGGAAACCAAATATTACAAATTGAATTGAACGAGAAGGCCTGATATCTGAAGGGGAATTGTAGTTCCCAGTAAAGTATGATGCAGCTAAGTGCACTTCCCTGGCCAGACCACCCTATAGTGTATGATCCCCCTGGGGAGCAACAGGCTGCAGGTAACACTTTGGCGCCCTAGCAGTTCTGCTGTGGTACAGCTACAGTGAATCACAGGCAAAGAGTGGGCGTTGTTCCGCTTCTCAGCACCAGATGCTGGGTCATTTCGGCCCCACAAGGATTTGCAGCATCTGTGGCAACCAGTTTGGTGTTCTGGAGCAAGGAAAGGAACCGTTCATGGTGGCTGAAGCCAAGCTGCTCAGCACTGAGGCAGCAAGCTATGATCTAGGTCTGCAAGTAGAATTTTCAGTTTTGGTGCATTTAAAAATGTCTTTTGGGGATAGTGGGAATGGTTCATGGGTACCAAAAAAAAGAAAATCATGAATAAGACCTACTATTTGATAGCACAATAGGGTGACTGTAGTGACTATAGTCAATAGTAACAATTGTATATTTTAAAGAATGTAATTGAAAAGAGTAAATGCTTGAGGGGATGGATACCCCATTCTCCTTGATGTGCTTATTTCACGTTGCATACCTGTATCAGTATCTCATGTGCCCCATAAATATATACATCTATGTATCTACAACAATTTTAATAATAATAAAATTTAAAAAATTAAATGCCTATTTTGCCTTCATTTTTGAAGGATAGCTTTACTGGATGTAGAACACTTCGTTGATAGTTTTTTTTCCTTTGGCATTTGAATGTCTTCCAATGTCTTCTCATTCCATAGTTTCTGAAGAGAGGTGGCCATATACTCTTAACACTATTCCTTTGTACGTAATTGCTATTTTTTTCTAGGACAGCTTTCAATATCTTTTCTGTATCTTTGGCTTTCATCAGTTTATCACTTATCTAGGAGTAATTCTCTTTGTGTTTATTTACTTAGGATTCATTGAGCTTCTTAGATCAGAAAATTAATACAGTGAGTTCTTTTGGTAGCCATGTTCTATAAAGTCTCCGCAAGCACAGAATTAGCAAATGCTTAGCTGTTGCTCCTAGGTAAGATACAGGGTTAGCTTCCTGTGAGCCTCTGGTCAAAACATTTTCATCAATTGGTTAATATTTAACCTTGTTTTATGTCTGTTTTTATTTAAAGACATTCAATATGTTTTACAAATTAAAGGCAGTATTTATTAAAATAAAACACTAGCCAAGAAGGGTTTAACATTTTCCTGACCATGGGTAACATGACTAAATTCATTTGGCTTCTATCCTCACAAGAGTACTGCCCACTTAAAAAAAAATAGTCTTTTTACCAATCCACAAATTTAGCTACTTTTTCATTCCATCCCATAGCTACATCATGCACTGTAGATGTTATAATACTTTAGCATTTTCTCCTTTCTCTGTATGTACTGTTGGTTCATTAACATTGAACTCACAGAACAGCACTGTGACTCATGCCTGAATGAAGCTTATGTAACATTTCATCACAGCTTTCTCGCTCTTAGGAACACTGGAGAGCACTCCAGCAGTACATGTAGGAGCCATTTTAAACAGCAAAATCACTGAGAAAAAGCACCAAAAGGGCCAGGTACAGTGGTTTATGCCTGTAATCCCAGCACTTCAGAGGCCAAGGTTGGCAGATTGCTTGAGTCCAGGAGTTAAAGATCAGCCTAGGCAGTGTGCCCAGCCTCAAATCAATTTTAGAACATGTTCGTCACTCCCAAAAAAAAACTCTGTATTCCCTGACCCCCTTCTCCTCAGACATAGGCAACCACTACCCTACTTTCTGTCTCTAGAGATTTGCCTCATCTGGACATATCATTAAATGGAATCATAATACAATATGTGATATTTTATGACTGGCTTCTTTCACTTAGCATAATATTTTCAAGATTCATCCATGTTGTAGTGTGTTTTGGTACTTCATTCCTTTTTATGACCAAATAGTATAGCGTCATATGGTGCTGTTGTTTGGTCTCACTGTGTCTCTTGTTGAAATTTAATCCCCAGTGTTGGAGGCAGGGCCTAGTAGAAGGCTTTTGGATCATGGGGTTGAATTCTTCTTGAATGGCTTGGTACCATCCTTGCAGTAATGAGTGAGTGAATTCCGGTGACAGCTGGTTGTTAAAAGAGCCTAGCACCTGCCTCCTTTCTCTCTTGCTTCTGTGCTCTAGCCATGTGATCTCTGCACACACCAGCTCCCCTTCACCTTCTGTCATGAGTGGAAGTAGCCTGAGGCCTCACCAGAAGCAGATGCTGGCGCCACGCTTCCTGTACAGCCAGCAGAACTGCGAGCCAAGTAAACCTCTTTCCTTTATAAATTACCAAGCCTTAGATGTCCCTGAGACATGTGGACGACCACATTTTGTTTATCTGTTCATTAGCTGCTGAACTTTGGAGTTGTTTCTACTTTTTTGCTGTTGTGAATAATGCTACTATAAAATTCCTGCACAAATTATGTGGATTTTTTTTTTCAGTTCTTTTGTATATATACTTAGGAATGGAATGTTTGGGTCTTCTGGTAACTAAGTTTAATCTTCTGAAGAATTGCTAGGCTGTTTTTGAAAGCAGCTGCCCCATTTTTACATTCCTACCAGAAGTTTCCAATTTCTCTACATCCTCACCAATACTTGCTACTGTCCACATTTTTTTTTTGTTATGGCCATCCTAGTAGGTGTGAAGTGGCATCTCATTATGATTTGATATGCGTTTCCTGAAGACTAATATATACTCATTTTTCTTTAATCCTTTTTCTGGTGTTCAGATTAGATAATTTCCGTCAATTTCTCTTTGAGTTCACTGATTCCTTTCTCGGCCATCTTCAATCTACTCGAGCTCTGATACTATTTGAATGTTTGTGTCCCCACCAAAATTCATATGTGCAAACCTAATCTCCAATGCAATACCATTAAAAGGTGGAGACTTTAGGCAGTAATTAGGTCATAAGGGCAGAGCCCTAATGACTGGGTTCAGGGCTCTTGTAAAAGAGGCCTTGAGGGAGCTTGTTTGCCCCTTCCACCATGTAAGGTTGCAGCAAGAAGGAACAGTCTATGAAGTAGAGAGTGGACCCTCACCAGACACTCAATATGCTGTGCCTTGCTGTCAGACTTCTCAGCCTCTAGAACTGCAATACATTCTACTGCAATAAATGTCTGTTCTTTAGAAGCTTTCCCAGTCTACAGAATTTTGTTACAGTAACCCAAACAATGAGACAACCCTATATAGCACAATTCTTAATATCATTTTCAGCTATAAGATTTCCTTTTTTTTTTTCTCTGAGGTAGAGTCTCACTCTGTTGCCCAGGCTATAGTGCAGTGGTGTGACCATAGCTCATCAAACTGCTGGGCCCAAGCAATATTCCTGCCTCAGTCTCCCTAGGAGCTACAGGAAGTAGGACTACAGGTATGTGCCACCACACTGGCTAATTTTTTTTTTCTGTTGAAACAGTGTTTCAGTATGTTGTCCAGGCTGGTCTCGAATTCCTAGGCTCTGGGATCTTCCTGTCTTGGCCTCCCAAAGCACTGGAATTATAGGCATGAGCCACCATGCCCAGCCTAGGATTTCCATTTTTGTTTTTATTTATTTTTCTGAGACAGGGTCTGGTTCTGTCACCCAGGCCAGAGTGCAGTGGCATGATCTTGACTCACTGCAACCTCTGCCTCCCAGGTTCAAGTGATTCTCCTGCCTCAGCCGCCCAAGTAGCTGGGATTACAGGCGTGCACCACCACACCTGGCTGATTTTTGTATTTTTTGTAGAGATGGGATTTCACCATGTTGGCCAGGCTGGTCTCAAACTCTCAACCTCAGATGATCTGCTCACTTCAGCCTCCCAAAGTGCTGGGATTACATTTTCATTTTTCTTTGGAGATTCTCAATTTCTTCACTGATCGTATATTTTCTGTTAATTATTTGAGCATATTTATAATAGCTACTCTGAAGTCTTTGCTAAATCCAACATCTGGGCCCATGTAGCATCAATTTCAATTGGTTTCCCCTTTTCCTGAATATAGATCACATATTCCTGTTTCTTTGCCTGTTTAGTGATTTTTGGTTGAACATTGGATATTGTAGATACAATATTATAGTGACTTTGGATTCTGCCATGTTCTTCTGAAGATGCTTGGATTTTTATTCCAGTAAGCAGTTAATTTGCCTAGATTCAAACTGCAAACTTCATATCCCTCACAGTATAGTTATTGATAACTTTTTTTTTTTTTTAAAGAGACATGGTTTCACCATGTTGGCCAGGATGGTCTGGATCTCTTGACCTTGTGATCCACCTGCCTTGATCTCCCAAAGTGTTGGGATTACAGGCGTGAGCCACCATGCCCGGCTGATATCTGTTCTTATAGTGACCCACTATTGCTTTAAGCCTGATCCCACAGGTCTTTTCTTTGCCTGCCAAATTTGATGGTTAGCCAAGGATTTGGGCAGAATAAAGTTCATCGTGGCTGTGACTTCCTTGCTTCTAGTGTTTCCCCTAATTTCCAGCTACTCTGCCTGCTGTGGGCTGTGTCCTTAATTTCAGCTTTTTGAAACCCAAGATGCATATGTTTGAGGCAAGGAGCATCAGATCTACAGCTCTTGTTTTGCATAGTTGTCTTTCAAGAGAAGACTCTCTCACCAGGCCTTGAGGGGTTTGCTTCACATACGCACTGTTGAACTGTCAGCGGAGCAAAGCAGCTGAAGCCCAGAACTGTGTCTTGTTCCTCCTGAGGGCCTCTCACTGCTGGGAGTTCCCTTTCATACAGGTGTGTTCCCTTCCCTGAGCACCTTTAGCCAATAAAGCTGTGTTTTCTCTCACAGCCATGGCTGGGGGGAGTGGGCAGCACCTGTGGGCCAGTAAATCACAAACTGGGATTTCTTACACTTTGCAGTTGCAGTTGTTTTTTGTTTGTTTTGACTTTAGTTTTAGTTTAAAACTCTTCTGAGGTAGGGCGTGGTGGCTCAGGCCTGTAATCCCAGCACTTTGGGAGGCGGAGGCAGGAGGATCACTTGAGCCCAAGAGTTTGAGACCAGCCTAGGCAACAGTCTGAGACAGAGTGAGACCCTGTCTCTGAAAAAAAAATTTTTTTTAGCCAGGCGTAGTGGTACAAGCCTGTGGTCCCAGCTGTTGGGGAGGCTGAGATACGAGGATGGCTTGAACCCAGGAGGTCAAGGCTACACTAAGTTGAGATTGTGCCACTGCACTCCAGCCTGGGCAACAGACCCAGACCCTGTCTCAAAAACCAAAAAACTCTGGCCGAGTGCAATGGATTATGCCTGTAATCCTAGTGCTTTGGGAGCTTGAGGCCAGAGGATTGCTTAAGCCCAAAAGTTCGAGACCAGCTTGGGCATTGTGGCAAGATCCCATCTCTACAAAAATTACCCAGACATAGTGGCATGGGCCTGTAGTCCAAGCTACTCAGGAGGCTGAGGTGGGAGGATCACCTCAGCCCACGAGGTCGAAGCTGCAATGAGCTGTGATTGCACCAATTCATTCTAGCCTGGGTGACAGCAAGATCCTGTCTTGAAAAAATAAAAAATAAATACAACTCCTCTGGTTTCTGTCTGATTTCCAGTATCTTTAAGTTTGGGTGTTTTTTTGTTTGTTTGTTTTGTTTTTTTGATTTGTCTTTTTATACACAGGGTCTCACTCTGTTGCCCAGGCTGGAGTGTAGTGGCACGATCATAGCTCATTGTAATCTTGAACCTCTGGGCTCAAGTGACCTTCCTGACTCAGCCTCTGGAGTAGCTAGGACAACAGGCACATGCCACCATGCCCAGCTAATTAAAAAAAAAAAAGGAGTATCTCTATGTTGCCCAGACTGATGTTGTATTCCCAGCCTCAAGCAGTCCTCTTGCCTTGGCCTCCTAAAGTGTTGGGATTACAAGTGTTAGCCACCATACCTAGCCTTTAAGTATTTTTTTAATCCAGTATTTTAGTGTTTTGAGAGCCCCCAGCTAAATTGGGGTTCCGGTACCACAGTGCCTAGCAACACAGCCCTAACACAAAATAAACAGGAGCAGGATATGGGTGTCTACACTGTGCCTTTCGTGGGATACTTCTAACTGTGGACAGCATACTGCCTAGTTGTCTGACCCATGACCCCAGGTGTTCCTCACTGGGAAACTTGTTTAAACTGGCAGACACCCTTGTGGCTCTTGTCTGAGTCATGTCCAGTGCCTGCCTGCCCATTGCTCTGGTGCTAAGAGCCTGACTTTGTGTTCTCCCTGGCATCCTGGGGAAAACTCCTTGGCCTGGGGTAGCCCCTGGTTCTTCAGATGGAGGGCGCAGTACTCCAGCACAATCAGAAACAAGCTCAAAGATTTATTACTTTCAGATCCTGGGCAGGGAAAGCACAGTGAGTCAGGAGGATGTCTCCTGTCCCTGGCTGACACAAAGCAGGAACAAAGGGCCAGGCAGAAAGAGACAGAGTGTGTGTTTGAGAGAGAGAGGGGCAGGCAGCAACTGACAGTATGTATAACTATCAGTATACAGTTACAGTATACAGTATAACTGTTAGTATACAGCAACTGATGGTATGTATAAGGAGGCTCATTGGAGCCACGAGTATAGGTAAGGAAATAGGATATGGGTCACCTTAAGTTCACACACAAATGTCTAAATAGCCCATTAAACAGAAGCAGCAGGAAAAGTGGGGAGCTCCCAGGTGAGGGAGCTGCTTCTAAGTTCTTACTTCTGGTCACCTGCTTGGACCCTTTTGGTGTGTTGTTCCAATGCCTAGGCAGCAGCCTTTGTTTTGTCATTCCCATGACATTTATCACTGTTGTTTTGGGGCTTTGCATGCTCACTTCACTCCTGCCTCTACCAAATGGTCGCTCTCCACCAGGGTGTGTGTGTGTGTGTGTATTATCTTGCATTGCTGAAAAATAATATCTGAGACGGTAATTTATAAAGAGGTTTCATTGGTTCATGACACAGGCATCTGTCTGGCTTCTGGGGAGACCTCAGGGAGCTTTTACTCACAGTGGAAGATCAAGCAAGAGCAGACATCTCACATAGCAGAGCATGAGTAAGAGAAAGAGAGTTGGGGGCTGGGTGCAGTGGCTCACAGCTTCGGAGGCCGAGGTGGGCAGATCACTTGAGGTCAGGAGTTCAAGACCAGCTTGGCCAACATGGTGAAACCCCGTCGCTACAAAAAATACAAAAATTAGCTGGGTGTGGTGGTACCCACCTGTGGTCCTAGCTATTCCGGAGCCTGAGACATGAGAATCACTTGACCCTGGAAGGTGGGGGTTGTAATATGCCAAGATCATGCCACTGCACTGTAGCCTGGTGACAGAGTGAGACTCTGTCTTTAAAAAAAAATGAGTGTAGTGGGGAGATGCCACACACTTTTAAATGACCAGATTTCGTGTGAACTCAGTCACTATTGCAATGACAGCATCAAGAAGATGAGGCTAAACCGCTCACGAGAATTCTACCCCATGGTCCAATCACGTTTCATCAGGCCCCATCTTCAATATTGGGGATTACAATTCAACATGAGATTAGGTGGGGTCATGTATTGAAACCATATCAGTGTGTGGTTATGTGTGTGTGTGTTTCCCACTGCACTCAGAATCCAAGCTTGGGTTGTTGACCCCCACACCATCAGGTGGTCTCCCCCCACCCTCTCCCCTCCTGTCTGCTAAGCCTCCCAGCTGTTCATCCTTCTCCTGCACACTGACCTTTTATATCTGTCCCTGGAGCAAACCAAGCCCATTTCTGCCTGCTCTTCACTCTGTGTAGAACACTGTGTTTCCAGGTCTTCATTAGCTGACTTTGGGAGAAAAGGCCACTCTGAGAAAGAGAGATCTTAAAGACTCATCTTCATCATCACTTCCCAAGGTTGCCTTTCCTGACCTCCCAACTTATCCCCCATGTCCCTCTTACAAGCCTCTTGTATTGTCTCTATGGCCTTATTGCTATCAAAAATGATCTCAGTCGTTAACTCCAGAATGGCAGCTCCCCAGGGAAGGGACCTTGCCTACCGTACTGACCGATCTCCAGCCTCTAAAGCAGTACCTTAGGTACTCAATAAACATGTACTGAATGAGTAAGTGATCCCTTTTAAAACAAAAGACACACTATGGCAATTAATCATCGAGCAATCATAGGACACAGGGTTGGAAGTGTGGGCTAGGTCCTCTTAAAAGTGCCCAACAGTGCAATGCTGTTCCAGACCCCTAGCTTCTGTATGCCTGTTTCCTCACCACCAGGCAGACATAATCATCCCTGCCTTGCTTTCTTCACAGGCCTAATGTGTACTGGAGGGCTTTAGAGAAAGTTGAAACTGTACAGGTATCAAAGAATGTCTTCTAGAAGAGCTGCTCCAATAATTCTGTAGACATATGCTCTTTCTCAATCCCCTGCTGAAGCAAATCGGAAGTTCATTACTTCCTACTAGAGTTTGCTATGCATTTGCTATTCTGTAAGACCAAGACCCCAGGATGCAAGACCCTGTGATTCAAGATCACAGTCCTGTGTCTCAGCGATGATTCTGTTTTTAAGCAAAGCAGAGCCTGTCTGCTCAGCTGCATGCCACACATGTGCTGGATGCACTGTGGATGTCTGACTAAAGACACAAGTGCTCCCCTCTGGGATCGACTGTCCCCAGAACCCTTGTCCTTGGATTCTTCAAACAGTCCTGTGTTCATCGAATTTCATATTTTCCATAAAAATGACTTATGGAATTAAAGGTTGTGATTTCATTTGTATATCTTTGTAAGATTTCTCACATGAGTAAATCCTCAAATCAGTGGAGAAAAACCTTTGTTAGATTAAATGGAACAATATCGTGTTTGTATCTCCCTAGTGGAACTGCCAGGCCGTGACTCTGTTAATGGGTTGATATCTGAACACTGCGTTCATTCTAGACTCAACAGCTCTTCTCATTCATGACGTCCCACCACATCTCAGCTGTGACAATTCAGACTTTGTGCGGAGCGGCAGTGGGCAGTGATGGTTGCATTTCTAATGAACATAAACTTTCTTTGTTCGATAGGGATGGTGGCTGGAAACTTTCCTTCAGAGGCGCTGCTAAACAAGCTTATTTTATTTTTCCCCAGGAAGGGAACAGAACAGTCTCCCAAATTTCCCTGCTTTTTGGGAGGCTTGGGGACAAACTGTTCCAGGTGTTCTGACCCCAAGTTCATAGTAGCATTGTTCACAGTAGCATTGCCAAACAGAATTCTTTTTTTAAGGCAGGATCTTGCTCTGTCACCAGTCTGGAGTGCAGTGGCACAATAGCCTCAACCTCCCAGGCTCAAGCAGTCCTCCCACCTCATTCTCTCAAGTAGCTGGGACTACAGGCATGTGCCATCACACCTGGCTAATATTTTAATTTGTAGAGATGGGGTTTTGTTTTGCCATGTTGCCCAGGCTGGTCTCAAACTCCTGGGCTCAAGCGATCCACCTGCCTTGGCCTCCTGAATTGCTGGGGTTACAAGTGTGAACAACTGTGCCCAGCCAAACTTTTTTTGCTGTCATCAGAGGTGGTTTTCCCTGGGTGAGGACAAGCAGGATTCATTTACAACTGGGGTTCCTCAAGTGAGATATAGTGATACTTCCTCAGAAATAAAAATATTTCAGTGCTGGGCATGGTGGCTTATGCCTGTAATCCCAGCAGTTTGAGAGGCCAAGGCGGGCAGATCATCTGAGGTCTGGAGTTCAAGACCAGCCTGACCAACATGGTGAAACCTAGTCTCTACTGAAAATACAAAAATTAGCTGGGCATGGTGGTGGCCACCTGTAATCCCAGCACCTGGGGGTTGAGGCAGTAGAATTGCTTGAACCTGGAAGGTGGAGGTTGCAATGAGCTGAGATTGCTCCACTGCACTCCAGGCTGGGTGACAGAGCAAGACTCTGTCTCAAAAAAAAAAAAATTGCAGAACCAGAAAATGGACTGTCCTAGAAGAGAAAGGTGAAGGAACACAGCTGACGTCCCTCTTCTAGTTGAAGGAATGATCAGGAGGAAAGAGTGTGAGAATCTCACAGTGCCCAGAGGAAATGTAGCCACTGTGGAAGAAGAAACGAATCACTGAAGCTGAGACGCTCCACTACCCAGTGGATGTCACTGCCAAAATACATGAGAACTGCTACTTTCTGTCAAAATGGAAGCTCAGTTAGGGGAATTATCTACCTCTATTCTTACAGATAAAATGAAAGTACTGAATGAATGACGTTGCCTGAAAAGATTCTCTCTGGTCTCAGTCATCGCCTATCAAAAATAGTAATGGGAGTTGTATGCTGTGAGTCTAGTCAGGAGAACCTGTGATTTGAACAGAGAATTAATTATAAAGAATTGTTTACAGGTACAGAATTCTTGACCACCAAAAGGACAAAACGGGAAGTCTAAGGTTTCAGGGAAGTAGCAGTGGCTGGAAGAAACCACCACCTCTAGGACTGAGAAACTCAGAGAAGAGAAAGCTTTGGAGACTTTGAAGAGGGGCTCCATAGAGCTGAAACACTGACCCCACTGCTCAGCTGGTGCTAGTGTCTTCAAGGAGCACAATGAAGATGCTTCTGCGAGTGTTGGGAAATCTGCAAAGTGCTGTGGCAGGAAGGAACAGGCAATGCCAGGGTGAGGAATTGTTGCAAGGGCACGCTCTCAGGGGTGAAAAGCAGACAGGAAGGGTCGAGTCCCTTTTCCTCCTGCCCCAGTCTCCCTCAAATGCCTCTTGGAGTAGCCTAACAGGGAGTGTCTGGCAAAACAGAAGAATAGTTTGCAAAGCCAGACCCAGCATCACCCAGTGGAGAAGAGTAACTGGGTTTGGAGCTGATCGACAGTGACTTAATACCTGGCACCAGAGAGGTCCCATCTGTAAGGCTGCCCCTGCTGTGGGCTTCTAAGACTCTTCCTGCTTTTTACTGTTTTTGAAACAGTATTTACTTATATTTGTTTACCTGCTGTCTTGGTTCATTTATGCTGCTATAACTGATTACCGGAGACTGAGTCATTTATAATAAATGGAAATGTATTTCTCACAGTTCTGGAGGCAGGCAAGTCCAAGCAGGTTTGGTATCTGGTGAGAGTCTGGTCTGTGCTTCCACAATAATGTCTTGAATGCTGCATCCTCCAGAGGGGAGGAACACGTATCTTCAAACACAAAAGAGTCAAAGGCAAGTGGCAAACTTGCCCTCTTTTAATGACCCAGGATGACAGCATCACTCCATTCACAAGAGTGGAGCCCTCATGGCCTCATTACCTCTTCACCGGTCCACCTCTTAAGACTGTTGGCCGGGTGCAGTGGCTCAAGCCTGTAATCCCAGCACTTTGGGAGGCCGAGGCGGGTGGATCACGAGGTCAAGAGATCGAGACCATCCTGGTCAACATGGTGAAACCCCGTCTCTACTAAAAATACAAAAAAATTAGCTGGGCATGGTGGCGCGTGCCTGTAATCCCAGATACTCAGAAGGCTGAGGCAGGAGAATTGCCTGAACCCAGGAGGCGGAGGTTGCAGTGAGCCAAGATTGTGCCATTGCACTCCAGTCTGGGTAACAACAGTGAAACTTGGTCTCACAAAAAAAAAAAAAAAGAAGAAGGAAATATATAGAAAATGTCTGCAAGACTGGATCCCTTTGAGGGGGACCTGGATGGGTTTAATAAGAAGGGAGAAGGGCTTAATGAGAATGTCTTATTTGTATAACTAAAAAGAAAATGTTAAGATACATTTTTATAAGAAAGGAGAGATTTCATCTAATTTAATCCCCATCTCGTCCCTCACAACCAAAGCAGGAAAACTATGGCCACATAGCAATTTCTCTCTTTTCATTTTTATTTTTTGTCAGAATAAAAGGTGTCAGCATTGCTCTGGCCCCTGCTCTTGGTTAACACGTGCGAATTCCATGCCTGTAGTGCCTCTGATAGGAATCCTGCTTTCCAGGATGTGCCCCCTGCTCCATCCAGGGAGGAATTCCACCTATTGCTTAAGACCCTCCCTTTGTTTAAATTCCTGGAGATTTTGCTGGAAGGAGTTGAAGACAGGTTTCCTTTTGTAAGAGGCCATCCAGGCCACAATCTCAGACGCCCCAGCAGAGGCTGTATCTCCCTCACCCCCTGCCCACTGAGATCCAGGAGGCTTGGACTGCCAAAGATGCCATTTCAACAAGGGGAGCATCTGGACACCATGTGGGCTTTGACAGGAAATAAAACAGGGTGTGAAACGCTTTTGTCCAACCCTGATTTTGGCAGGTTCTAAAACAGATAGGTAAGCATTGTAACACTGCTGGCTCTCCACAGGCAGCCTCCTCTTCCTTCTTTGCCCATTTCGTCCACAGGGTCAGGGAAGGTGACCAGAGTCCCAGCTCCAGCTCAGCCCAATCTGATTGGCCAAGCCGGTCACAGTGGCCCCATTCCCCTTGTCCATGATTGGTTTACAAATGGGCATCTGATACAGCTCTGGCTAATGAGGTGTACAGAAATGTCTGCTGGGGATAATTTCTTAAAGAAACTCACAGTGAATCTTTCCTGGGGAGCTGGCTGTCTGCGTGGGCCTGTAGCTGCCATCTGGCAGGCATGGGAGGTGGGGCCAGGCTGCATGCTGAGGATAGCCACGGGGAAAGGACCCATTTTTCCCTCCTGTTTTTTTTAAAATTGTACATTATAATTTATGATTGTATAAATTGTTGGGGTACAAGCTGATGTTATGGTTTATGATTCTCTTTTTAGAGTTGCGGGGAATGTCTTGCTCGGTCAACCGGGCTGGATTTCAGCTCACTGCAGCCTCAAACTCCTGACCTTAAGCAATCCTCTTGCCTCAGTCTCTCAAGTAGCTGGGAGTACAGGCATGTGCAACCATGCCTGGCTAATTTTTTATAAATTTTTTTTATAGATACAGGGTCTTAGTATGTTGCCCAGGCTGGTATTCTGGTCTCAAGTGATGCTCCCGCTTCAGTTTCCCATAAGTGCTGGGATTATAGGCATAAGCCTCCGTGCCCATCCATGATTTATGATTCTTAATGGTACCAAATTGAGCTACTAAAGTAGCCACCTGCAGTTGCCCTGCCTCGGGGCTGCCAGTGATGTGGGATGACAAAGCCTCCTTGTTTAGGACATTGGAATTGGGTTTCCTGTTGCTAATGGCTGCAAACATCTTAATAGATATGCGAGGAGACCACCTCCAGCTCACCAAATCCACCTCCTCTCCTTTCTTCTCAATAATCAGTATGCATTTGCTATTTCGTGCATGCTGTGTTCCCTACCCACCGACCCTTGCTCCTGCTTAGGTGGGGTGAGCCTCCTCCCAGCCAGTTACTGAAAACTGCCAAGGAGCGAATTGGAGCCTCTCACCCCAGTTCTCACCAAACACAGGCACTTCTTCTGAGAGGACGGCAGAGGGCACAGATTTAGATTCTGTCCTTCTGAGAACGAAGCTCAAAGTACAAGGTTCCAAACTACAAGTCAACAGTTGGCTGAAGCAGCTGCACCGGCAACGGGGGTCCCCACTGCCTGGGGCTGTGGGCTGCCATCCCCTGGCAAGTGCTGGCTTTGCTGCAAGCTCTGGTGACGTGGGCAAGTCACTTCCTGTCACCCTGGCCCCTGGATCCTCATGTGTAAACACTGGGGTTGAATGGGCCTCTTCCAACTGGCTGGGTTTCATCTGTTGACAGAAAACAATGGTCCCAGTGTGCCAGCCAAGAGCAAGCCTTTCACACCCAGATTCAGCCTCAGGCACTGCAGGGGCCAGCTATCCCAGAGTGGCCTAGGAACAAGGATGTCAGATCTGTGACATCAACACCCACACAGAAAAGACCCAGTCCTTTCAGCCTCTCTGTCTCTCTCAAGCTGTAATGAAATGGTTGGGGTTTTTTGTTTTGTTTTTTGTTTGTTTGTTTAAGACAGAATCTTGCTCCATCATCCAGACTGGAGTGGAGTGGCTCCATCTCGGCTCACTGCAACCTCTGCCTACCAGGTTCAAACAATTCTCTTGTCTCAGCCTCCCGAGTAGCTGGGATTACAGGTGCCTGCAACCTTGCCCAGCTAGTTTTTATATTTTTAATAGAGACGGGGTTTCACCATGTTAGCCAGGTTGGTCTCGAACTCCTGACCTCTAGTGATCTGCCCGCCTTGGCCTCCCAAAGTTCTGGGATTACAGGGTGAGCCACTGTGCCTGGCAGGAAATGGTTATTTGGAAGGATACAAGTGGTATAACCACAGGACCAGACCAAACTGACCTTACTCTGTTGATAAGAGAATGTCAGATTACCTTGTAGGTATAACTGAGCCAAAACTGCAAGTCATATAGCCCAGGCATGCACAAGAGAAAAAGCTTTGACCTCGAACCAGTGATTCCTTTCTGCGGAGCCCACAGGACTGGTACATGACCAGAACCTGAACACTGGAACCCTTTCAAAAGCAAGGGGTCCATGGGCCTGGAAGATCTGGAGCTAAAATCTGCCTCAACATACCTTACCATAAATGGTCAAATTTGAAGCCCTCCAATCAGACCCTGCCAAACCAACATTCCTAAATACTTCCCCTTGCCCTCTGAACCCTTAGGACATGCCCCACACCCCAAATTGGAGAGGGAAATTTGAGCTGTGCCTCCTGTTTCCTTGCTGGCCTGCCTCACAATGAAGCCTTTCTTTTCTCAAAGCTAGAGCATAGTGTTGGCTTCTGTGCAGTTAGGCAGCAAGCCCATTTGCTGGGTAGCTGGAGTGAGAGTACTGAGACAGAGTAGAGACAAGACGTGGCTTCAGCTCACCCTCACTACAGCATTCCCACGGATCACAAAACCCACACCACCACCTCACTGATGCCATAATTTTAACCATGCCATTTACTTAAATAACTCTGGCCAGGCACAGTTGCTCATGTCTGTAATCCTAGCATTTTGGGAGGTCAAGGCAGGATTGCTTGAGTCCACAAGTTTTAGACCAGCATGGGCAACATGATGAAACCCTGTCTCTCCAAAAAAAAAAAATACAAAAATTAGCTGAGCATAGTGACAAACACCTGTAGTAGTCCCAGCTACACTGGAGTCTGAAGTGGGAGAATCACTTGAGCCCAGGCAGGTCAAATCTGCAGCAAGCCATGATGGTGCCATTGTACACTAGCCTGGGCAACAGAGCAAGACCCTGTCTCAAAAAAAAAAAAAAAATTATAGGAGCTGGCCTCAGGAGATAACCAAGGTTTCACAGTGTCCTATCCCAGGAAAGAATTCTGAACAATGGATTTAAAGTCTTGTTGCTGCCAGCCAGACCACCAGGTGGCCCATTGTTATTAGTGGGTCATGATTATCCTGACCCTGATAGCCATGGCAATCAGATATGCTGACCCGCATATCCTACCCCTTATGAACTCTGACCAGCATAGCCTGCACACCCTATCCCTGATGTCAATTCCTATGCTTTGTCTAATAAAAAAATCTCTACTGGCTCTTTTTGGAGAGTCAGTCACGAAATTCTCTCTGTCTTTGTCTTTCTCTCTCTCTCTCTCTGTCTTTCTCTGTCTCTTTCTCTGTCTCTCTCTTTGTCTCTCTCTGTGTCTCTCTCTCTCTTCTCTCCAGTGCTGCCTCCCTTATATCCAGGCATAAGCTCTAATGAAGTCTCACCTGGGAAAACGCTTTTGGCCTCATGTTAATTTCTATTGCATTGAGAGCCCAATAACCTGTGGTGGATAATCATCCCTTCTCCAGCTTAAAGCAGGCCCTGGCAGTGGGAATCCTGCCTGCGCCTCCCGCCCCCCCAGGGTGTATGTTCTCAGCTCAGCTAGCCCAGACAGGTGTCCTGGCGTCTCCCTGCCAGGCAGACACTGGCCTCCTGCAGTCCAGCTGCCTCCTGCTCTCAGGGATGCCCCAGCCAGATCCCAGCCCAGCAATCCGGGGTCCCCAGCCTGCCACTGCCCCCTGGGCTGCCTCTCACCGTATGGCGTGCTCCTGATTGTTAATGCATGACATTGACAGGGACTGTCTTTGTTATGGGTTGAATGTTTGTGTTCTCCTTGAAGGAAATGAGAATATTTCATCCTAAAGATACCTTTTTGGCTTATTCTGAGATGGCCATTCAGAGAGGCTGCAAACACAAGAAGAGCTTTGTAAAGCTGCCTTTTGTGAGGGAGAGTGGTACCTGTAGAGAAAATCTACGTTAGTGAAATCAACGGCCAGGCTTTCTCTCAGGCCCCTGTAAGCAAATGGGTTCAGAGGTGAGGGTGTTGAGGGAGCGCCAGGGATTATAGGAATTTAATCAACTTAATCAGCCTGTTTTTCGTTTGTTTGTTTGTTTGTGCTGTGGCATTATCTTGGCTCACTGCAACCTCTGCCTCCCAGGTTCCAGCGATTCTCCTGTCTCAGCCTCCTGAGTAGCTGGGACTACAGGTGTACACAACCACACCCAGCTAACTTTTGTATTTTTAGTAGAGACAGGGTTTTGCCATGTTGGCCAGGCTGGTCTTGAGCTCCTGATCTTAGGTGAGCCACCCACCTTGGTCTCCCAAAGTGCTGGGATTACAGGAGTGAGCCACCACACCCAGCCTATCAGCCTGTTTTACAGCCTCCTGCCCTGCAGCCTGTTTCTCCCAAGCCCTGTTTAGAATGCAGTCACCTACTTGGTTCAAACCGGCTCCCGATAGACCCTAGTAACTTAGATGAACCCAAGTGGCCTTTCTTGTTACTATGCTAAAGTCTCCACCCTGGCAGGGACTACAGCTCCATCACCATCATATGCGACCTATGTGCTGGCATGAGGCTGCTGGGACCCCTCCTCCACATGCAAGGATGCATTTTCTCCCCCCTGCATCACCCCGTGAAACCCTCCTGTCACTTTCCCTTGAGGGACACTGCCTTGGAGAATACTCCTAGGGTCCTCCCTACTTGGGCCAGGTAATAAAACTTCAAATGATCAAAACCTGCATTTTCGTGGAGTCATTTGTTACTCACCAGGCAAAAGAGCCCAGTCTTGGGGGTAACACCTCCCTTATCTGAACCTAGGAAAGACTGACTCACAGGAAAAGGACACTAAACTCTGACCCTTTTAAAGACCTCATAGAGAATCTTTTACCAAAGGCCACTATGTATTCTTTCTGAGGGCAGCTCTGAGATTACCTGGGATATTTATCTTTTTTTTTATTTTTTGACACAAGGTCTTGCTCTCTTGCCCAGGCTGGAGTGCCGTAGTGCAATGAGAGCTCACTGCAGCTTCAAATTCCCAGGCTCTCAGGATCCTCCCACCTTAGCCTCCTGAGTAGCTGGGACTACAGGTGCACACCACCATATCCAGCTAATTTTTAAAAAATTATTTTCAGAGATAGAATCTTGCTATGTTGCCAGGGACCTGGGTTTAAGCGATTCTCCTGCTTCAGCCTCCAAAGTGCTGGGATTACAGGCATGAGCCACCATGTCCAGCTGAGGGGTATTTTCATCCACACTGCAAGACAGGCTTTGACACACTTTCCTACAACCTGTGATTCCATCTCTAACCTCAGGATGATGTAAAAACTTCAGGCACCTGGCCCCTCCTTTGAGTCTTATATTTTGTATGTGTCTCTTGTATTCATATGCATGTCAATAAATTTGTATATTCACACCAAAAAAAATTGCATTCTTTTTTTTTTTTTTTTTTTTGACAGAGTCTTGCTCTATCACCCAGGCTGGAGTGCAGTGGTGCAATCTTGACTCAATGTGACCTCTGCCTCCTGAGTTCAAGCGATTCTCCCACCTCGGCCTCCCAAGTACCTGGGATTCCACACAAGGCTAATTATTGTATTTTTAGTACAGATGGGGTTTTACCATGTTGGCCAGTCTGGTCTCAAACTCCTGACCTCAAGTGATCCACCCACCTCAGCCTCCCAAAGTGCTAGGATTACAGGCATGAGCCATCATGCCTGGCCCTTTTTTCCTATTGGCTGTCTTTTGTTACAGAGGTGTCCCAGCTAAGAACTTCTGAGGATTGAGAAAATAAGTTATACATTGTTTTCTCCCCTTCACCTCCAAATTCCTATGTTGATGCCTTCACCACCAGTGTGACTCTATTTGGAACTAGGGCCTATAAGAAAGTAATCAAGGTTAAACGAGGTGAGGTCATGAGGGTGGGGCCCTGTTCTGCAGGATTAGTGACCTTGTAAAAAGAGACACCATGAACTGGGCACAGTGGCTCTTGCCTTTATCACAACACTTGGGGAGGCCAAGGCAGGAGGATTGTTTGAGTCCAGGAATTTGAGGCTAACCTGGGCAATGTGGTGAAACCTCATCTCTACTAAAAAGTATAAAAATTAGCTGGGTGTGGTGGCATACATCTGTAATCCCAGCTACTCAGGAGTTGAGACACAAGAATCGTTTGAACCCAGGAGGTGGAGGCTGCAGTGAGCTGAGATTGCACCACTGTGTCAGAGGGGTGTGAACCAGAGCAACTCCATCTTGAATAGGAGCAGGGTGAAATTAGGCGGAACCCTACTGGGCTGCATACCCAGGCATTCTAAGTCACAGGAGGAGACAGGAGGTTGGACAAGATACAGGTCATAAAGACCTTGCCAATAAAACGGGTTGCAGTAAAGAAGTCAGCTAAATCCTACCAAAACCAAGATGGCCGCAAGAGTGACCTCTGGTCGTCCTGCCTCACTGCTACACTCCCACCAGTGCCATGACAGTTTACAGATGCCATGGCAACGTCAGGAAGTTACCCTATATAGTCTTAAAAGGGGAAGCATGAATAATCCACCCCTTGTTTAGCATATCATCAAGAAATAACCATAAAAATGGGCAACCAAGAGCCCTTGAGGCTGCACTGTCTATGGAGTAGTTGTTCTTTTATTCCTTTAGTTTCTTAATAAACTTGCTTTCACTTTGCACTGCCACTCACCCTGAATTCTTTCTTGCGCAAGATCCAAGAACCCTCTCTTGGGTTCTGGATAGGGCTGCCTTTCCTGTAACAACTGCACTCCAGCCTGGGTGACAGAGTAAGCCCCTGTCTCTAAATAAATAAGAATTAAGAACAGAATAAGCTTCTTTTATTCCTTTTTGCATTTCTGCTTTAACAGTACCACTTTTAGAGGACAAGAGCCAGAGGCCTGGTTTGGACAGGGTGTGTAGTTGGTGAAAAACAAGGGACAGGCTCTGGCTAGAATGGGGTGGGTGGTGGGCCCAAGCCCAACAATTTATTCCTTAAACTATGATACTCACTGGCTCCAAGTGCTGGGTGCTGTATACCAAGCAGACACACGGGTCCAGAAGACAGAGTTACAGGGAGGTTTCGAGGAGCAAGCAGACAGGGGAATGGGGCAGTGTCCGGGGCTGGGGCCAGGAGGGCCATTCCACTGAAGCAACCATAGTCCCACTGATTGTTCCCCTAGGATTGGCCTGAGCAGCCCAATCTTAGCATCCTCTTCCTGTGACCCCATAAGAACTTGTATAGTGTTTATAACACATGTATTAGTTGAGAGACTAAGTATGCCACCCCAAAATATACTTCTTTGACATATTTCAAGATGGCTATTCAGAGGGCCTGCAGGCACAGGGATAGCTGTGAAAAGCTGTCCTTTTGTGAAAGAAATTTGCATCTATAAAGGAAATCTACATTAGTCAACAGTGGATGCAAGCAGCGGCTTTCTCTAAGGTCCCCTTACCTGTCTCAAGTCAGAGCTAGGAAGGATCATATCACAGAAAGAGACTAGGTGCCTCCCCAGACAGAGACTGTCGTCACAGGCCATCACTATTCTGCAGGCTTTTTGAGATTACCTGAGACTTTAGTTGCATAATAAGACTTTCGGTGTTTTTTTTTTTTGGAGACAGGATCTTGCTCTGTCACCAGGCTGAAATGCAGTGGCATAATCATAGCTCACTGCAGCCTTAAACTCCTGAACTCCTGGGCTCAAGCCTTCAATCCTCCTACCTCAGCCTCCTGAGTAGCTGGAACTACAGGCATGCACCATCATGCCTGGCTAATTAAAAAAAATTTTTAGAGATGGGATCTCACTATGTTGCCCAGGCTGGTCTTGAACTCCTGGGCTCAAGCGATCCTCCTGCCTTGGCCTCCCAAAGTGCTGGGTCTACCCGCGTGAGCCACCACACCCATAAGACATTTTATTCACTGTGCATTGCGTCCCCACCCTCTCATCACCATCTGCCACCATCTGGTGTCATAACTCATTGCAGCCAGAAGTCCAACACCCTATTCCAATGCTATAAAAACTTCAATGCTCTGGCCCTTCTTTGAGTCTTATATTTTGAGAGACTCCCATGTGTATGTATGTAATAAATTTGTATTTTTCTGTTTCCTTTTCCTTCTGTTAACCTGTCTTCTGTCAGGTGTTTTTATTTTTCTCACAGACTCAAATATCAAATCTTCAGAGAGGAAAAGGAAAGTTCTCTTCTCCCCAATAGTTACTATTCTAGAGTCTGAGAAAATGTCATCACCATAAATGTACTAAGGGAAATAGCTCACAAAGGGAAATAATTCTTTTCACAAAGGTACCCTTTGAAAAGAGAAATTAGAATCAAGGTAGTGTCTGAGTCTTGGGAAATGTATTAATCTTCTCAGGCTGCCATAATAAATATCACAGATTGAGTGGCTTAAACAACAGAAATTTGTCTGGGCGCAGTGGCTCATGCCTATAATCCCAGCACTTTGGGAGGCTGAGGCAGGTGGATCACCTGAGGTAAGAAGCTTGAGACCAGCCTAACCAATATGGCAAAACCCCATCGCTACTAAAAATACAAAAATTAGCTGGGTGTGGTGGCATGTGCCTGTAATCCCAGCTACTAGGGAGGCTGAGACAAGAGAATTGCTTAAACCCGATAGGCGGAGGTTGCGGTGAGCTGAGATGGTGTCACTGCACTCTATCCTAAGCAATAGAGTGAGACTGTCTTCAAACCAAACCAAAACAAACCAGACAAAACAAAAATTTATTTTCTCCAGAACCATCTTCTCAACTAAGCCTTGACCTTTAGGTTTCTGTGTTCATCTCTGCCTTGCCCAATTTTAGCAAAAACCCTGCTAAATTGGTTTAGCCAGAATCTCCACCCTCATTATCTGATCATCCTTGATATCAGATGGATTCCTCATCCTTCGCTACCCCCAAGGCAATGTCCCATCACCCTGGCCTGTGAGGTGGGTTTAGCCAGAAGCCCTCTGACCCCTGAGGCTGCCTCTTAGTAGTCTTCCAGCCACTGACCCCACCTGCCCTGGGTGGCTATACATTTCCCTTTTCCTTGATGAGTTTGGAATCTCTCATCCCTACTGCAGAGAACCATTGCAGTAGTGCCTACATCTTGAATAAAAGAAATAGGTCTTGAATAAAGTCTGCCTTCTTGCCTTGAACAAGTACCATTTATTAACTTTTCTTTAACAATTAAGGTGCACTGATACTGATACACTCAGTATCAGTGTATTAGTCTGTTCTCACAATGCTATAAAGAACTGCCCAAGACTGGATAATTTATAAAGGAAAGAGGTTTAATTAACTCACAGTTCCACAGGGCCGGGGAGGTCTCAGGAAACTTAGAGTCGTGGTGGAAGGGTAAGCAAACACATCCTTCTTCACATGGCAGCAGCAAGGAGAAGTGCAGAGGAAAGTGGGGGGAAAGCCCCTTATAAAACCAACAGAGCTCATGAGATCTCACTCACTATCATGAGAACAGCAGCATGGAAGTAACCATCCCCATGATTCAATTACCTCCCACTGGGTCCCTCCCATGACCCGTGGGGATTAGAGGAACTACAACTGAAGATGAGGTTTGGGTGGGGATACAATCAAACCATATCAATCAAATTCATCATTGGACTCCCGGGCTTCTCATCCAGCACCCTAAGTGTGCATCACTGAAGCCTTTAGTCTTCACTCCAGGCTCATTGATTTGGGATCCACTGGTGAGTCAGACTCCTGAACCATTGCTCCAGTAAAATGACTGTCGAAGTTGGTGAACACGAATTCCTTTTTTTGTTTGTTTTTAAAAAACCTTTTTAATATTTTTTAATTTAAATTCTGGGAGACATGTGCTGAACATACAGGTTTGTTGCATATATATATATATACATGTGCTATGGTGGTATGCTGCACCTATCAACCTGTCATCTAGGTTTGAAGTCCCAAATGCATTAGGTATTTGTCCTAATGCTCTCCCTTCCCTTTCCCCCGACCCCTCCAATAGGACCCAGTGTGTGATGTTCCCCTCCCTGTGTCCATGTGTTCTCACTGTTCAACTCCCACTTATGAAGGAGAACATGCAGTGTTTGGTTTTCTGGTCCTGTGTTAGTTTGCTGAGGATGATGGTTTTCAGCTTCATCCATGGCCCTGCAAAGAACATAATTTCATTCTTTTTTATGGCTGCATACTATTCCACAGTGTATATGTGCCACATTTTCTTTATTTATCCAGTCTATCATTGATGGGCATTTGGGTTGGTTCCAAGTCTTTGCTACTGTAAATAGTGCTGCAATAAACATACATGTGCATGTGTCTTTATAGTAGAATAATTTATAATCCTTTAGGTATATACCCAGTAATGGGATTGCTGGGTCAAATGCTGTTTCTGGTTCTAGATCCTTGAGGAATTGCCACACTGTCTTCCACAATGGTTGAACTAATTTATACTCACACCAACAGTGTAAAAGTACTCCTATTTCTCTACATCCTCACCAGCACCTGCTCTTTCCAGACTTTCTAATGATCGCCATTCTAACTGGCGTGAGATGGTATCTCATTGTGGTTTTCATTTGCATTTCTCTAATGCCCAGTAATGATGAGTTTTTTTTTCATATGTTTGTTGGTCACATGAATGTCTTCTTGTGAGATGTGTCTGTTCCTATCCTTCACCCACTTTTTGATGGGGTTGTTTGTTTTTTTCTTGTATATTTGTTTAAGTTCCTTGTAGATTCTGGATATTAGCCCTTTGACAGATGGATAGATTGCAAAAATTTTCTCCCCTTCTGTAGGTTGCCTGCTCACTCTGATGATAGTTCCTTTTGTAGAGCAGAAGTACTTTAGTTTAATTAGACCCTATTTGTCAATTTTTGCTTTCATTGCAATTGCTTTGGTGTTCTATTCAGAAAGTCTTTGCCCATGCCTATGTCCTGCAAGTTGTTGCCTGGGTTTTATCCTAGAGTTTTTATGGTTTTAGGTTTTATGTTTAAGTCTTTAATCCATATTGAGTAAATTTTTGTATCAGGTGTAAGGAAGGGGTTCAGTATCTTTTTTCTGCATATGGCTAGCCAGTTTTTCCAGCACCATTTATTAAATAAAGAATCCTTTCCCCATTGTTTTTTTTTTTTTTTTTTTTTGCATTTTAGGTTTTGGGGTACATGTGAAAAACATGCAAGATTGTTGCGTAGGTACACACGTGGCAGTGTGATTTGCTGCCTTCCTCCCTTCACCTGTACCTGGCATTTCTCCCCATGCTATCTCTTTCCAACTCCCCACCCCTCACTGTCCCTACCCTATTTCCCCCCAACAGACCCCAGTGTGTGATGTTCCCCTCCCTGTGTCCAGGTGCTCACACTGTTCAACACCCGCCTATGAGTGAGAACATGCGGTATTTCATTTTCTGTTCTTGTGTCAGTTTGCTGAGAATGATGTTCTCCAGGATCATCCATGTCCCTACAAAGGACACGAACTCATCATTTTTGTATAGCTGCATAATATTCCATGGTGTATATGTGCCACATTTTCCCTCTCCAGTCTATCATCGATGGGTATTTGGGTTGTTTCCAGGTCTTTGCTATTATAAACTGTGCTGCAATGAACATTCATGTGCATGTGTCCATATAGTAGAATGATTTACAGTCCTTTGGATATACACCCAGTAATGGGATTGCTGGGTCAAATGGAATTTCTATTTCTATGTCCTTGAGGAATCGCCACACTGTCTTCCACAATGGTTGAACTAATTTACACTCCCACCAGCAGTGTAAAAGTGTTCCTATTTCTCCACATCCTCTCCAGCATCTGTTGTCTCCAGATTTTTTAATGATCGCCATTCTAACTGACGTGAAATGGTATCTCAATGTAGTTTTGATGTGCATTTCACTAATGACCAGTGATGATGAGCATTTTTTCATATGTTTGTTGGCCTCATGTATGTCTTCTTTTGTAAAGTGTCTTTTCATATCCTTTGCCCATTTTTTGAATGGGCTTGTTTGTTTTTTTCTTGTAAATCTGTTTTAGTTCTTTGTAAATTCTGGATATCAGCCCTTTGTCAGATGGGTAAACTGCAAAAATTTTTTCCCATTCTGTTGGTTGCCGATTCACTCTAAGGACTGTTTTTTTTTTTTTGGTTTTTTTTGCTATGCAGAAGCTGTGGAGTTTGATTAGGTCCCATTTGCCTGTTTTGGCTTTTGTTGCCAATGCTTTTGGTGTTTTGGTCATAAAGTCCTTGCCTCCGCCTATGTCCTGAACGGTTTTGCCTAGATTTTCTTCTAGGGTTTTTATGGTGTTAGGTCTTATGTTTAAGTCTTTAATCTATCTAGAGTTAATTTTAGTGTAAGGTGTCAGGAAGGGGTCCAGTTTCTGCTTTCTGCCCATGGCTAGCCAGTTTTCCCAACACCATTTATTAAACAGGGAATCCTTTCCCCATTTTGTTTTTGTCAGGTTTGTCAAAGATGGTATGGTTGTAGATATGTTGTGTTGCCTCCAAGGCCTCTGTTTGGTTCCACTGGTCTATATCTGTGTTTTGGTACCAGTACCATGCTGTTTTGATTACTGTGGCCTTGTAGTATAGTTTGAAGTTCAGTAGTGTGATGCCTTCTGCTGTTCTTTCTGCTTAGAATTGATGTGGCTATGTGGGCTCTCTTTTGGTTCCATATGAAGTTTAAGGTGGTTTTTCCAGTTCTGTGAAGAAGGTCATTGGTAGCTTGATGGGGATAGTGTTGAATCTGTAATTACTTTGGGCAGTATGGCCATTTTCATGATATTGATTCTTCCTAACCATGAACATGGAATATTTCTTCATCTGTTTGTGTCCTCTCTTATTTCATTGAGCAGTGGTTTATAGTTCTCCTTGAAGAGGTCCTCTACGTTTCTTGTTAGTTGTATTTCTAGGCATTTTGTTCCCTTTGTAGCAATTGTGAATGGCAGTTCGTTCTTGATTTGGCTCTCTTTAAGTCTGTTATTGGTGTATAGGAACGTTTGTGATTTTTGCACATTGATTTTGTATCCTGAGACTTTGCTGAAGTTGCTTATCGGTTTCAGGAGATTTGGAGCTGAGACGATGGGGTCTTCTAAATATACAATCATGTCATCTGCAAATAGAGACAATTTGACTTCCTTCTTTCCTATTTGAATACCCTTTATTTCTTTTTCTTGCCTGATTGCTCTGGCCCATTGTTTTTGTCAGGTTTGTCGAAGATCAAATGGGTGTAGATGTGTGGTGTTATTTCTGAGGCTTCTATTCTGTTCCATTGGTCTATATGTCTGTTTCGGTACCAGTATCATGCTGTTTTCTTTACTGTAGGCTTGCAGTATAGTTTGAAGTCAGGTAGCATGATGCCTCCAGCTTTGTTCTTTTTGCTGAGGATTGTCTTGGCTATATGGATTCTTTTTTGGTTCCATATGAAATTTAAAGTAGTTTTTTCTAGTTCTGTCAAGAAAGTCAATGGTAGCTTGATGGGAATAGCATTGAATCTATGAATTACTTTGGGAAGTATGGCCATTTTTCATGATATTGATTCTTTCTATCCATGAGCATGGAATATTTTTCCATTTGTTTGTGTCCTCTCTGATTTCATTGAGCAGTGGTTTGTAGTTATCCTTAGTAGGTTCTTCACATCCCTTGGAAGTTGTATTGCTAGGTATTTTATTTTGTTTGTAGCAATTGTGAATGGGTGTTCCCTCATGATTTGGCTCTCTGCTTGACTATTATTGTTGTATAGGAATGCTTGTGATTTTTGCACATTGATTTTGTATCCTGAGACCTTGCTGAAGTTGTTTATCAGCTTCAGGAGTTTTTAGGCTGAGACAATGGGTTTTCTAAATATACAATCATGTCGTCTGCAAACAGAGACAATTTGAATTCCTCTTTGGCCATGAGTTTGTCATGAATAGCTTTTATTATTTTGAGATATGTTTCATCAATACATTGTTTACTGAGAGTTTTTTAGCATTAAGGGTGTTTAATTTTATTGAAAGCCTTTTCTGCACCTGTTGAGATAGCCATGTGGTTTTTGTCATTGGTTCTGTTTATTTGATGGATTATGCTTACTGATTTGCGTATGTTGAACCAGCCTTGCCTACCAAGGATGAAGCTGAGTTGATCGTGGTGGATAAGCTTTTGATGTGCTACTGGATTCAGTTTTCATTGAGGATTTTATTTTATTGAGGATTTTCGCATTGATGTTCATCAGGGATATTGGCCTGAAATTTTCTTTTTTGTTGTGTCTCTGCCATGCTTTGAAATCAGGATGATGCTGGCCTCATAAAAATGAGTTAAGGAGGATTCCCTCTTTTTCTATTGTTTGGCATAGTTTCAGAAGGAATGGTACAAGCTCCTCTTTGTGCCTCTGATAGAATTCGGCTGTGAATCCATCTGGTCCTGAGATTGTTTTTGCTTGGTAGGCTCTTAATTACTCCCTTAATTTCAGAACTTTTTATTGGTCTATTCAGGGATTTGACTTCTTCCTGGTTTAGTCTTGAGAGGGTGTATGTGTCCAGAAATTTATCCATTTCTTCTAGATTTTCTCATTTATTTGCATTGAGGTGTTTATCGTATTCTCTGATGGTAGTTTGTATTTCTGTGGGATCAGTAGTGATATACCCTTTATCATTTTTAATTGTGTCTATTTGATTCTTCTCTCTTTTTTTCTTTATTTATGTGTCTAGCAGTCTATCTGTTTGTTAATCTTTTCAAAAAACTAGCTCCTGGATTCATTTATATTACTTGAAGGGCTTTTTGTGTCTCTATCTCTCTCAGTTTTTCTCTGATCTTAGTTATTTCTTGACTTCTGCTAGCTTTCAAATTTGTTTGCTCTTCCCTCTCTAGTTCTTTTGTGATGTTAGTGTGTACATTTTAGATCTTTTCCACTTTCCAATGTGGGCATTTAGTGCTATAAATTTCCCTCCCTATAAGTATAAGGACACACTTCCTTAGCTGTGTCCCAGAGGTTCTGGCATGTTGTCTCTTGGTTCTCATTGGTTTCAAATAACTTTGTTATTTCTGCCTTAATTTTGTCATTTATCCAGTAGTCATCAGGATAAATGACTGTTCAGTTTCCATGTAGTTGTGCAGTTTTGAGTGAGTTTCTTAATCCTGAGTTCCAATTTGATTGTACTGTGGTCTGAGAAGCTGTTTGTTATGATTTCCATTCTTTTGCTAAGAAGTGTTTTACTTCCAATTATGTGGTCACTTTTAGAATAAGTGCTATGTGGCGCTGGAAAGAATGTATATTCTGTTGATTTGGCATGGATAGTTCTGTAGATGTATTAGATCCTCTTGGTCTAGATCTGAGTTCAAGTCCTGAATATCCTTGTTAATTTTTAGCCTTGTTGATCTAATATTGACAGTGGGTGTTAAAGTCTCCCACTGTTATTGCGTGGGAGTCTAAGTCTCTTTGTAGGTCTCTAAGAACTTGCTTTATGGATCTGGGTGCTCCTGTATTGGGTGTATATGTATTTAGGATAGTTAGCTCTTCTTGTTCCATTGATCCCTTTACCATTATGTAATGCACTTCTTTGTCTTTTTTGATCTTTGTTGGTTTAAAGCCTTCTTTATTAGAGACTAGAATTGCAACTCCTGCTTTTTATTTTTCTTTTCATTTGCTTGGTAAATATATCTCTATCCTTTTATTTTGAGCCTATTTGTGTCTTTGTGCATGAGATGTGCTAGCTGGTTATTTTGCACATTAGTTGATGCAGTTTCTTCATAGTGTCGTTGGTCTTTATATTTTGGTGTGTTCTTGCCATAGCTGGTACTGTCTTTTTCTTTCCATATTTAGTGCTTCCTTCAGGAGCTCTTGTAAGGCAGGCCTGGTGGTGACAAAATCCCTCAGCATTTGCTTCTCTGTCAGAAGTTTATTTCTCCTTCACTTATGAAACTTAGCTTGGCTGGATATGAAATTTTGGGATTTTTTTCTTTAAGAAAGATGAATATTGGCCCCCACTCTCTTCTGGGTTGTAGGTTTTCTGCAGAGAGATCCACTGTTAGTCTGATGGGCTTCCCTTTGTAGGTAACCTGACCTTTCTCTCTGGCTGCCCTTAAGATTTTTTTCTTCATTTTAACTTGGGAGAACTGATGATTACGTGTCTTGGGGTTGCCCTTCTCAAGGAGCATCTTAGAGGTATTCTCTGTATTTCATACTTTTGAATGTTGGCCTGTCTTGTTACATTGGGGGCATTTGCTTAGATAATATCCTGAAGTGTGTTTTCCAACTTGTTTCCATTCTCCTTGTCACTTTCAGGTACCCCAATCAATCGTACGTTTGGTCTTTTCACGTAGTCCCACATCTCTTAGTAGTTTTGTTTATTCCTTTTCAATCTTTTTTCTCTAATCTCATATTTATACCTTGTTTCAGCAAGTTGATCTTCAATCTCTGATATTCTTTCTTCTGCTTGATCTATTTGGCTGTTGATACTTGTGTATGCTTCATGAAGTTCCCTTGCTGTGTTTTTCAGCTCCATCAGGACATTTATATTCTTCTCTAAACTGGTTATTCTAGTTAGCAGTTCCTTTAACCTTTTGTCAAGATTCTTAGCTTACTCCTATTGGGTTAGAACATGCTTCTTTAGCTCAGAGGAGTTTGTTATTACCCACCTTCTAAAGTCTACTTCTGTCAGTTGTCAAACTCATTCTCTCTCTAGTTTTGTGTCCTTGCTGGAGAGAAGCTGTGATCATTGGAAGAGAAGAGGTATTCTAGTTTTTGGAATTTTCAGCAGTTTTGCACTGGTTTTTTCTCATCTTCGTGGATTTATCTACCTTAGATCTTTGAGGCTGATGACCTTTGGGTTGGGTTTCTGTGTGGGGCTTCTTTTTGTTGATGTTGATGTTATTGCTTTCTGTTTGTTAGTTTTTCTTCTATCAGTCA